>NC_053424.1:27161188-27761188 GCF_007990345.1 Gossypium hirsutum
ATTTGCATGCGCGTTATTATTTTCCAATATCATTGTAATATTTGTTTATTTGTTTCAAATATGTTTATTATTCTTCCATTTATTTATGTTTATTTTCATATCAAGCTTGCTTCACCATTATTTCGAAAAATTATCCATGTTTTCTTATTTACTTCAATAATCAAGGCAATATACCGATTTAACATTAAGTCATCGAGTTCGTCGCTATGTTGGGTGAACGTCAATTGACTCATGTTAAACGATATACCTTCTAAAAAACGAAATAAACCAAAATTTCTCGTTCTTTTATCGGATTATGACTAAATTTTACATTGAACTTTATTTTTGAAATTAAGAAACGCGTGTTTATGAGATACCATTTGGGCGTCGCGAGGGTGCTAATACCTTCCTCGCGCGTAACTGACTCCCGAACCCTAATTCTTCTCTGGATTTTACGTGGACTTAAATTCAGCCTTCTTTTCATTTCAAAGATAATTTATAAGGTGTCCGATCATACCTATAAAAAGGATCGGTGGCGACTCCTCTTTATTTTAAAAATCAACTTCAAGTTTTCAAATTTTAATAAATCGCCGCAATTAGCGACTGAAATCAAAATTTTTACGTCGCTACAGCTGGCAACTCCGTTGGGGACCGCTTGTTGAGAGTCGTGTCTGGAATTAAACACATTTGTCAAAATTTTTAAATTTCCTTGTTCAAAGTAAATATTTGGTCATGATCCGAATCTCGTTTTCAAATTCATGCATTTGTATCGTGCTGTAATATTTCTTCTAACTTGCTTATTGGTTGCTTTTCAGTGTTTCAATTTTTATGGTTTTAATTTTGGTTTAGTTTCTTTAAGTGAAACGTAAAGGTTTATGAGTTGTTCCCCACACACCGTGTACTTGCATTTTCGCATAACATGAGCTCTCTACCCGGGCTCCGTCCGTTTAAGTGAAAGTAAACGCTACGCCTTCGTGAGTTAACTCGTCCCTCCGCATAGGCTAGTGAATACTTTCGGGTTACATATGACTTATGCTTTCGTGAGTTAACTTGTCCCTCCGCTTAGGCATAAGTAAATGTAATCCTCGAATTGAACTCGTGAGCCTGTGATAGGTTATGACCGAGGCTTCGTGCTGATCTTAGCAGATGATAGTACGAGCAATTCGAGTACCTGTCTAGAACCGAGACTGCATATAACGAACCATACGAGCTATCCAATTAGAGCCATGCCGAACCTCTGTCCGCTTATAGTCATCAAATAAGTACACGGGGAAATGCCTTTTGCCTTTCATTTACACTGTTATGCAAATAATTGGATTGGGTAGTTTAATTTGTTTTTCAAATTATATTTGTTGTGTTTACTAACCAAGTTTGTTTGTTTTACTTTTATTTTCATCATGCATCATAGGCATCATATTAGGAAGGTGTTGATTAAAAGTTGGTTGCCAAAAAACGGGTTTCTGATGGAGGAGTCAATTACACAAATAACCGAGAAGAATGTCGTGATTCGGGACTGGTCTCTAAAAATTCAGAGAGAAAAGGGGATAGTCTAGTGGAAGGGTGTGTCGCCAATTTGCCCGACCATATAACTGTAAATGTTCGCCAAATAACTTTGAGGATTTGGTTCGAATTTGGAATCAATGGGATTCAGACACTAGAGACATTTTCACTGAGAGGTATGGAGATATAAGCTCACCTGATCACCATCCGTGTAGACGAACAGTTGATTCAAGCCATGGTTCAGTTCTGGGACCCAGCTTATCAGTGTTTCACCTTCAATCAAGAAGACATGACTCCAACCATAGAAGAGTATGCTGCTTTACTCTGCATCGACAATGTACAATTCGGCAAAATATATGTGAAGGAGCCTAAGCCGATGACCTTCAAGAAAAAGTTAGTGAGACTGACAGACATGACTGATGCATGGGCCGAAAAACAGATAACGAAGAAGAATGAAACCATTTGCATTCCATGGTCCTCCCTACGAGATTTGGCTTTGAACCATCCCAACATGCTGAAAAGGGTAAATCTATTCGCTTTGGCCATTTACGGTTTGGTCATTTTCCCAAAAGTTCTCGGACATCTCAAGTTGTAGTAGTTGATTTCTTTGAAAGGTTAAAACAAAGAATCAACCATCCTAGCCGAGACCTTCAGGTCCCTGAGTAGTTGTCGAAGAAAAGGGGAGGGACGATTTATCGGATGCGCGCAGTTGCTCAATGTTTGGATTTTGAGTCACTTCTGGAAGGTAGAGCGCACTCCGTTCCATATGTTTTCTAAAACATTCTCCCCGCTAGAAGATTACCTCAATAAAGAATGGCCGAAGGAAGTCACCGAGCAACATTGGGTATCAGTTTTTCAGAATCTTCGCGCCGAGAATATAACATGGAGAGCACCCTGGATCCGTCCTTCAGTTCTGCTATACAAATGTGGAAGCCAAGATTGGGTACCTTTACTCGGGTTATGGGGAGGAGTTGGATATGCTCCGCTATTAGTCCAAAGGCAATTTTCTTCGCGACAATTCCTCCCCGCAACTGGAGGATTAGCACAGTTCGAGTTCGCTTTCGCGGGTGAATGATATATGAAGAGAGTCCGAGACACTGCAAAGTATTGGAAGGAAATTCATTTCATGGAATTAGCTTTGTATGTTGATACCCTTACCCAAGATTACGACATATGGAGGAAGCAACGGGTAAATAGTCAGCAAATCTCATCAAAAACTACACCATCCAGAATCCTTTCTCGGAGGAAGCGCCGTCTGAGCTAGAAATGGCAAGACAAGAATTCGAACGAGAAAAGGCCAAGATGTCTCGGGACCTTAGTGCCCTTCAAGAAGAAAACTATCAACTGAAGATTGAAGTTCAGGTTGAAAGGTCCAGGACTGAAAAAGTACAAAGAGAAGCCGAGATTGTAAGAAACGACTTAAGGGACCTTCATTTGGAAAATAAGAAATTAAGAAACACTATAAAGAATAGCGGGTTGGCAAGTCGACAGTAGAATGGAAGGAAGAAATTAGCAATATCAAGGGAGGAATGGAGTTTTGGAAGGGAAAAGGAAAGAAAGAGGAGGAAAAGGCTGCGCACGCTATGATAGAGTTAAGAAGGAAGAACGCCGAATATGAAATAGTGACTGCAAAATTGATGAATAGTCAGTCTGAACATCAAGAATTAAAAAGGAAAACACGAGATCTAGAAAATATGCTGCAATCTCGTCAACAACAATTAGATAACCTCTTGAAGGCTCTAGAAGAAAAGAGTGAACAGTACGATAGGGACATTCACACGTATGAAGGAACTCTCAAAGAAAAAGAAATGCAACTTGACTTCTTGATCAATGAAATTCGTAAAGCGGCTATACAAGTTGTTCAATTATCAGATGAAGCCGAAGTTTTCAGTTGCCAATTCCCTCCGAGCCAAAGATCGAGCATATCAGAGTTTTTAGAGCAAGTGAAGAAACAAGGCAATGTGGCTAGAAAATTTGTGTAACTGTTGGAAAAATGAGAACTTTGTGTAATAGACTATGTTGATAAATGAAATGCCTAAATATGGGGCTATCTTGAAATCAACACCAATTTCTTGCATATTCATTCATGACTGACATTCATTTGACATTCATGCATCAATTCATTCATTGCATATCCCATACTCGTTCGCTGAGGTTAAAACGTACAATTCGCAGTTGCAAGACTTCAAGACTGGAACCACGTCATCCGTATAAAACGCGCCGACAAGCTAGAGTAATGGAAATGAATTCAATGAGAGAATTGAAAGGATGGAAATGGCTCAAAAGGAATTACAAGAGCAACTGGCCAAATCGCAACAAGAGACGAGAGACCTAATGGTGAGATCTCGAGAGGAATCTCTCGAGCAAAGAGATCAGATGGCTAAAATGATGGAGATGATGATAACTTTGGTCAAAGGAAAAATGCAGAACCCCGATGTTAAGGAACCTCAATCAAGAATTCACCATGATCAGGATCCACTCTATCCCCCGGGATTCACTCCACCGCCCGCATATACAATACAAAGAGGGTATACTCAAGAGAACCCACTGGCTTGGAACATCGACCTATGCCACCTGCTCCACCCACTAATTTGGGGCAAGGAATGTTAGCATCGAACCCAGGGGCTAGTCCTGCTAATCCACTAGTTCTAGATCTGGATGACCCAGCAGAGGTAGCCAAGTTGAAATTGGATAACCATGACGCAAAATATAGGAGTCTAGAGGAAAGACTCAAGCAATAGAAGGCACTGAAGTCTTCCCCGCACTAGGTGCCAAGGAACTCAGTTTGGTACCTGATCTAATTTTGCCTCCGAAGTTCAAAGTGTCTGATTTTGAGAAGTATGATGGGACAAGGTGCCCAAAAGCACATCTCATTATGTTCTGTCGAAAAATGACCGGTTATGTGAACGAGGATAAACAACTCATACATTGCTTTCAAGATAGTCTAACAGGGTCAGCTCTTCGGTGGTACAATCAACTTAGTAGAGAAAAGATTCGATCCTGGAAGGACTTGGCGTCAGCATTTTGCGAGCAGTACAAGCATGTATCGGATATGGTGCCAGACCGTATGACCTTGCAAATGATGGAGAAAAAGCCATCAGAGACTTTTAGACAGTATGCGCAGAGATGGAGAGACGTCTCAGCTCAAGTGGAACCCCCCATTAATAAAAACGGAGATAACCGTTCTCTTTATCAATACTTTAAAGGCGCCGTTTTATGACAAATTAGTGGGAAGTGCCACGAAAGAGTTTGCGGATATTGTAATATCTGGTGAACTCATAGAGAATGCCGTCAAGAGCGGTAGAATGGAAGGATCAGAAGGCTCAAGAAAAGCAGCACCCTTAAGGAAGAAAGAGCCAGAAGCCCTCATGGTGGGAACTGAAGTCGTTACATTCCCAATTCGTATCCTAACCAACCCCGACCTCAAAATTATCCACCCTCGAATTTCTATTATCCCCCTCAAACCCCTTACTACCAAGCACCACATCCGTCCTGCCCCGTATACGCCACGAACAACCAAAGACCCGTCACCACTTTCCCACAAAACACGGTACCCGCCCAAAGCCAACCCAGAAACGAACCAAGGCCATCAAGGCATAATCCTGAGAGACCGCAATTTACCCCCATCCCTGTGTCGTATGGGGAATTGTACCCAAAACTTTTAGAAAAACAGCTAATTTCTCCCCATTACATGGCACCCCTTAAACCTCCATACCCAAAGTGGTACGATCCAAACGCTAGTTGTGCATACCACGCAGGGAACCAAGGGCACTCTACTGAGAACTGTCTCGCTTTCAAAAGGAGAGTTCAAGGACTCATTGACGCGGGTATCCTACGATCCGACAGTGCTAGTAACGCCACGGGGAACCCGTTCGCTAACCATACAGAAGGGAATGTGAGCACAGTGGGGAAAGAGGATGAATGGAAGGTCAGAAGATGTGTATCAGAAATAAGGACGCCTATGCAGAAAATCTGGGAGGTATTGGTTAAGAAAGGATTGCTCTGTCACTCTGATAGAATTTTTGGAGAAGAAGGTAAAAGTTTTTACAATTTTCATGGGATTGTTGGACATGACATTCAGTCATGTGAGGACTTTAAAAGGTTACTTCAAGACCGGATGGATAATAAGGAGATCAAGGTCCTTAACAAGAGTGAAGATGCCAACGAAAGAGAAGTATGCGTCTCTGATAGCCAATCATCAGGGCCCCCTTATAGTGCTGATCGACCGTTGGTAATTTATTACGACGCGATGAGAGAGCCACTGAAACCACAGATGGTAATTGAAGTACCATCTCCTTTCCCGTATAAGGATAACAAAACAGTACCGTGGAGATATGATGTTAATATCGTTACACCGGAAGTTGAAAAGTCCAAAGCCATAATTGAAGATGTTGGGGAGGTAGGTCATTTTACTCGAAGTGGACGATGCTATTCTAAAGAAGTTGAACCGGTAAAGAAAAGTAGCGACTCGAAACAAAAAGGGAAAGCAGTGATGCACGAGGTCGAAGTCGAGCAAGAAATTCCACCCGTGCAAGAAACTAAAAAGCCTGTGAATGAGGAAAAAGCTCAAGAATTCTTGAAATTTATTAAGCACAGCGAATATAGTGTGGTGGAACAATTGAGCAAGCAGCCAGCACGAATCTCAATTCTATCTCTACTGTTAAATTCAGAGCCATACCGGAACGCTTTATTGAAGGTGTTAAATCAAGCTTACGTGGCCAACAACATATCTGTCGAAAAACTTGATAGGTGGGTAAACAATCTGAATGCGGACAACTTCATCTCTTTTAGTGATGATGAGATACCGCTAAATGGTAGAGGTTCAGTGAAAGCGCTGCATATCACGACCCGCTGCAAGGGCTACATAATACCGAACGTACTCATCGATAATGGGTCAGCGTTAAATGTTATGCCATTGGCTATGCTTTCCAGAATACCGATAGATTTGTCCTACTTAAAGCCCTATCATTCCATGGTAAGGGCATTCGACGGGACGAAGCGCGAAGTCATGGGAAAGATCGAAATCCCTTTGGAAGTGGGCCCCTACATCTATGAGGTCGAATTCCAAGTCATGGACATTACACCCTCTTATAACTGCCTTTTGGGAAGACCTTGGATTCATTCTGCTGGAGCAGTCCCATCATCCCTCCATCAAAAGGTGAAATTCATCATGGATGGCTGTTTGGTCACAGTCGAGGGCGAAGAAGACATCGTCGCATCTATCTCTGCTGATGCGCCATACCTGGAAGTAAGTAAGGACGCAGTGGAATGTTCCTTTCGATCCCTTGAATTCATCAATGCCACTTTCGTCGCTGAGGGAAATAGAATTCCGATGCCAAAACTGTCGAGAAATACCAGAATGGGTGTCAAGTTGACCGTAAAAAGGGGAGCTCGTGCGAGAAGAGGTTTAGGGAGACATCTGCAAGGAATAGTGAGGGCTTTAAAGCCAGTGCACCATAAGGCCTGATACGGTTTGGGGTTCCAGCCTGACATGCGCTAAAGAAGAAGACAGTGGAAGAAGGATCAAGAGAGAAGAATTGCAAGAACTTTGGGCCGAGAACCAGAATGGGAACCAATAGAATACCCTCCTTTGTCAAAAACATTTACATCTGCGGGAATGATGTACCCTGGACAAGATGATCCATGAAACATGCTGGGATTAATTAAAAGGGATTTTCAGAATGTCAGTATAAATGTCATTGACAAAGAAGCTGGTGCAAGTAAAGATGTCTCGAGGATACGCCCTTGCCCTCTTGGTTTCATGTTGAACAATTGGATTGCTGAGGAGCTTCTTGTAGTTTATAAGCCTTCAGAGTAATGCTAAACATCAACCTTCTATTGTGTCCTTAGATATAATGGAATTCTTTTGTAGGAGCTTGCATTCGCTCTTTATCATTTAAGTGAATATCAATGAAGATGCATTTTGTCACGATTTTTTGCATTATCACTAATTTCATAATCATTTTCTCATTTCATAGCCTATCCTTACATTTGCCTCATTGCCATGACATAACATTTTGTTTGTTGTTTCCAATACTTGGATGTCCCCCGATAGCTTCCTTTTCCATTCAACTTTCAGGTGCTCAGATATTGACGACATGAATAAGCCCGTTACGAATCTTGAAAGTGATTTTGAGAAGGCTGTTTGCTTAGGAGAATTTGAAGCCGAAGAAAATGCTGAAGAATATGTCTCGTCTCCTGATTGTTAAGAATGGTGGAACAAGAGGATAAACAGGTTCTGCCTCATGAAGAATCTGTGGAAACAATAAATTTGGGCACTGAAGAGAGGAAACAAGAAGTGAAGATTGGGACTTCTATTTCAGAAAGTACCAGGCATGGTTTGATCACTTTACTCCGCGAATACAAAGATGTTTTCGCGTGGTCATACCAGGACATGCCAGGGCTAGATGAAGATTTAGTGGTCCATAAGCTCCCATTAAAGCCAGAATGCAAGCCCATCCAGCAAAAATTAAGACGGATGAGGCCCGAAATGCTGTTGAAAATAAAAGAGGAAGTCAAGAAGCAATTTGACGCTGGCTTCCTACAAGCCTCCAAATATCCAGAATGGGTGGCTAACATAGTCCCGGTACCAAAGAAAGATGGAAAAGTACGAATGTACGTGGATTACCGTGACCTGAATCGAGCAAGCCCAAAAGATAATTTTCCCTTGCCACATATTGACACGTTAGTGGGCAACACAGCAAAACATTCATTGTTTTCTTTCATGGATGGATTCTCGGGGTATAATTAGATCAAGATGGCCCCTGAGGATATGGAGAAAACTACCTTCATAACAATGTGGGGAACGTTCTACTACAAGGTGATGCCATTCGGGTTAAAGAATGCTGGGGCAACATATCAGAGGGTTATGGTGACGTTATTCCATGACATGATGCATAAAGAAATAGAGGTCTACGTCGATGATATGATTGCTAAATCTCGAGGAGAAGAAGAGCATGTAATGAACCTTAAGAAGTTGTTCGAAAGGCTGAGAAAGTTTCAGCTAAAGCTTAATCCAGCCAAATGTACATTCGGGGCTACCTCGGGAAAGTTGCTAGGCTTCATTGTCAGTGAAAGAGGTATCGAAGTTGATCCAGATAAAATAAAAGCCATCCAAGAATTACCACTTTCGCGCACGCAAAAGGAAGTTAGAGGATTTCTAGGGAGATTAAATTACATCGCCCGATTTATCGCTCAACTTACCAACCAATGCGACCCAATCTTTCGGCTTCTTTGAAAACATAACCCGGGAGAATGGAACGAGGAATGCCAAGTGACCTTTGATAAGATAAAACAATATTTGTCCAGTCCTCCAGTGCTAGTATCGCCAACTCCAGGAAGACCATTAATTTTGTATCTGACAGTGTTCGAAAGTTCAATGGGTTGCGTACTGGGACAACATGACGAGTCAGGAAAGAAAGAAAAGGCGATCTACTACCTCAGCAAAAAGTTCACTGAATATGAGGCAAAATATTCGTCCATTGAGAAATATTGTTGCGCTCTGGTTTGGGTAACTCGGAGACTCAGACAATATATGTTGTATCACACGACATGGCTAATTTCAAAGCTGGATCCAATAAAATACATGATGGAATCGCCGACACTATCAGGAAGAATGGCACGATGGCAGATCCTCCTTTCGGAATATGACATTGCCTATGTAAGTCAGAAGTCGATAAAAGGGAGCGCAATAGCTGACTTCTTAGCAACTCGAACGACAGAGGAATATGAGCCTTTAAGATTCGATTTCCCAGACGAAAACTTAATGTGCATCACAGAAATAGAATCTGAGTCATCAAAAGAGAAGTCATGGAAGATGTGCTTTGATGGTGCGTCAAATGCTTTAGGGCATGGAATTGGAGCAATCCTGGTATCACCAGAGGGGAATCATTATCCGTTCACTGCAAGACTGAACTTCTTCTGTACCAATAATATCGCAAAATATGAGGCCTGTATCATGGGGCTTCGTGCAGCTATCGAACGAAACATCGAGATCTTGGAGGTGTACGGGGACTCAACCCTAGTGATTTACCAAATCCGTGGAGAATGGGAAGTGAGGGACTCAAAATTGATTAAGTACAGCGATTTAGTGGCTGGATTGATCAAAGAATTCAAAGAAATAACTTTTCATTACTTCCCACGAGAAGAGAACCAACTGGCTGATGCCCTAGCCACTTTGGCTTCAATGTTCAAAGCAAGTAGAGAAGCAGAAATAATGCCCCTCAAAATGAGCATATACGAGGTCCCTGCACACTGTTGTAGCATTGAGAAAGAAGTAGACGGACGGCCTTGGTTCCATGATATCTTAGAATATACCAAGAATCAAAGGTATCCCGAACAAGCGAATGAGAACGATAAAAGAACAATTAGAAGAATGGCAGCGAGATTTGTTCTTGATGGGGATATCCTGTATAAAAGAGGAAAGGATCAGATGCTTTTGAAATGTGTGGATGATGTTGAAGCCAGAAAAATACTTGAAGAGGTCCATGAAGGAATTTGCGGAACGCATGCCAATGGTTTCAATATGGCCAGAAAGATCATGAGACTCGGTTATTATTGGCTGACAATGGAAAGTGACTGTATCAATTTTGCCAGAAAATGCCACAAATGTCAAATCTACGGTGATAAAATTCATGTAGCCCCTTCACCCCTTCATGTCATGACTTCTCCGTGGCCTTTTTCTATGTGGGGCATGGATGTCATAGGGCCAATTTCTCCAAAAGCTTCAAATGGACATCGATTCATTTTTGTGGTTATCGATTACTTCACAAAATGGATTGAAGCCGCTTCGTTTGCCAATGTGACGAAGACTGCAGTGTGCAAGTTTTTGAAAAAGGAAATCATTTGCCGATATGGTTTGCCTGAAAGAATCATCTCAGATAATGCCACGAATCTGAACAATAAGATGATGAAAGAAGTGTGCGAGCAGTTCCAAATAAAGCATCATAATTCCTCGCCCTATCGCCTAAAGATGAACGGGGCTGTTGAAGCAGCTAACAAGAACATTAAGAGGATCATTGGGAAAATGACTGAGACATATAAAGATTGGCACGAGAAACTTCCATTTGCTTTGTTTGCATATCGCACATCTGTGCGAACATCTACGGGAGCAACTCCTTTCTCTCTAGTCTATGGAATGGAAGCTGTGCTACCTATCGAGGTTGAGATCCCCTCTCTGCGAGTATTGATGGAATCAAAGTTAGAAGAAGCAGAATGGGTTCGAGCTCGATATGATCAGTTGAACCTCATTGAAGAAAAACGTCTAAGGGCAATTTGTCATGGGCAAATGTACCAAAAGAGAATGATCGCAGCCCATGACAAGAATGTACGACCAAGAGAGTTCCATGAAGGAGAACTCGTTCTGAGAAAGATTCTCCCAATACAAAAAGACCTGCGAGGAAAATGGGCACCAAATTGGGAAGGACCATACGTTGTAAAAAAGGCATTCTCAGGAGGAGCTTTAATCCTTACCGAGATGGATGGGAAGGAGTTACCGAATCTGGTGAATTCAGATGCGGTGAAGAAATATTATGCTTAAGATGAAAACCCGAAAAGGGCATCTTAAAAAAAAAGGGATCAGGGCGAAAACCCGAAAAGGGCGTCTTGATTAGTACAAAAAGATTAGGATGAAAACCCGAGAGGGCGTCCTAATGAAACAAACCTGGCGGTCGAACGATAGGTCAAGTAGTGAGACTACAGTATTTGAAGCACTTCTGAAAGCTCAAAATTTTCTACGTAAGAAGCCATGCTCGAAAAGATTATTGATTGAGGAACGTGGAAGAGTTCATGTGTTGAATATCTAGAGCATTTGTATCCGTTGAATACGACCTTTTCTTTCTTTTTGACATTTTTACTCTCATTGGTTAACTTTCTTTGTTTGCCATATTTGAAATAAAGAAATATGAGATATCCTTTTTGTCCCTACCTGACCATTTTCATGTATCTCATTATGTGTTTATTTAATGATAAATAGTGAAATGACATACTCTAAACAAAAGAAATGTCAAGCATTACCCGGATAAGAATTTGATAAGTGCAAGAGCTTCAAAGCAAGAACAAAGTTTAACCAAGGGCAAAAGGGTGATATCTGAGAAACGTCGATTACTCGTAAAGCTCGAAGACAGGTATGAGGCCTGAAGAGAAGGTCGAGAATCAAAGCGATGAACGCAGATCCTCAACAATCATGGCGAAAATGACATACGACCAATATGCTTAAGGAGCACTGCATAATCATGTAGGCATAAAGGCATTTAAGACAAACATGTGTATATCATGATGACATCATGCATGGCATATACAGGTAATCCAGTAAAGCAAGAAATCTTGAATGAGAGTCGCACTGAATCAAAGGAAAAGATACCCGAGTTCTACCAAAGGATTGGTTTTGGTATTTTGATGTTTAATATTCATGCTTTCCAAGGAAAATCAACTCATATTGCGAGAGATGAGTTGAGCCTCAAGACACGTTGAGGTATTTTTAATTTTTTTTTAAAAATCAACTTATATTGCGAGAAGTGAGTTGAGCCTCGGGGCACGTCGAGGTATTTTTAGTTTATGTTTTAAATTGACTCATATTGCGAGAGGTGAGTTAAGCCTTTTAATTTTTGTTTTTCAAAATCAACTCATATTGCTAGAGGTGAGTTGAGCCTCAGGACACGCTGAGGTAATTTTAATTTCTGTTGTTAAAAAAAATCAACTCATATTGCGAGAAATGAGTTGAACCTCAGGACACGCTGAGGTAATTTCAATTTCTGTTTTCAAAATTCAACTTATATTGCGAGAAATGAGTTGAGCCTCAAAACACGTTGAGGTATTTTCAATTTCTGTTTTCAAAAAAATCAACTTATATTGCGAGAGGTGAGTTGAGTCTCGGTTCACATGCTGAAGTATTTTCAATTTCTGTTTTTAAAAAAATCAACTCATATTGCGAGAGGTGAGTTGAGCTTCAGATTACCCACTGTGGTATTTTTTTCAATTCATATTGCGAGAGGTGAGTTGAGCCTCAGGACACGATGAGGTAATTTCAATTTCTGTTTGTCAAGAATCAACTCATATTGCGAGAGGTGGGTTGAACCTTTTAATTTCTACTTTTTCAAAATCAGCTCATATTGCAAGAGGTGAGTTGAGCCTCGGGGCACGTTGAGGTATTTTCAATTTTTGTGTTTTAATTTCAACTCATATTGCGAGAGGTGAGTTGAGCCTCAGGACACACGCCGAGGTATTTTCAATTAAGCCTTTTGATTTCTGTTTTTCAAAAAAATCAACTCATATTGCGAGAGGTGAGTTGAGCCTCAGGTCACACCGAGGTATTTTCCATTTCTGTTTTCATTATTATGTTTTTGAAAGAATCAACTTATATTGCGAGAAATGAGTTGAGCCTCAAGACACATTGAGGTAATTTCAATTTCTGTTTTCAAAATTCAACTCATATTGCGAGAAATGAGTTGAGCCTCAAGACACGTTGAGGTATTTTCAATTTCTGCTTTTCAAAATTCAACTCATATTGCGAGAAATGAGTTGAGCCTCGGGACACGCTGAGGTAATTTCAATTTCTGTTGTCAAAAAAATCAACTCATATTGCGAAAAGTGAGTTGAGCCTCAGTTCACATGTTGAGATATCTTTAGTTTTTGTTTTTAATGTCTGTTTTTAAAGAGTCAATTCATATTGCGAGAAATGAGTTGGGCTCAAGATCACATGCCAAGTAAGAATAAAGATTGAAGTTGATGAAAGACACCAGACTTGGTCTCCCTGAAGCTATAGTGGAACCGGTCAAAAGTTGCAAGTCTTGTCTCCCTGAGGTCGCAGTGGAACTGATCGAGGATATCAAATCTTGTCTCGCTAGAGTTACAAAAGAGAAGATCACGAATCTCATCTCACTGAAGTGATAAAAGAGCAGATTGAAGCTGTAGATCTTATCTTTATGAAGCTACATGGAAACAGAAAGCCACAAATCTCATATCCTTGAAGTTACATTGGAGTAGATCGAAGCTACAAGGCATATGTCAGAAGATGTAGTGGATTGAATCTAAAGCTGCAAGATGCAGTGGACTGGAAGAAGATTATCTGAACTAGAAGAGCACCAATGAAGTCAAGACCCAGCAAGACCAGGCAAAATTGGCCTTTCATTATGTCTTTGCTCCATTCCCGTTACACGACAATGAGCAAAGAGGGGCAGCTGTACAGGCCAATTTTGGGCCACCCCCAAAGCCCAATACCCATTAAGCCTAACTAATACATCAACCAACCCAAAATTCAAACCCCATTTACAACCAGAACCCAATATCCCTGAACCCATATACCCGAAGCCCAATAACCTAAACTACCAGCCCACTAAACTAACAGCCCATTACACAAAATCAGAAACAAAAAAACCTAATCCCAAACCCTAGCCCCCTTAGCATTCGGCGCCCACTTGCCTCTGTCACCACCGACGTCTGCCACGCCCCATACCCCCACTACAACAGTCCCATACCTCCACAGTCCTCGTACGCCACGCCCACACCCCGTACGCATGACAACAGACTCTGTACCTACAAAAACAACAGACAAGCAAAGCAGAAGCAAGAATAGCAAAAAATAATAACAAAGTGTGTAACAAAACAGGCTATAAAAAGCCGAATGAAACACTGTAAAAGGGGTTCCTTTTTTTTAGATTTTTATCAATACAGACATATATTTCAAAAGAGAAACAAAAAGCCAGTAGACAGAGCAGGAATATCATCCGAAACAGATATCAACACACAAAAAAAACACCAAATCAGTGCACCAAACACAAAATCGCAAATCGAAAATAGAAGGTGATTTTATATTTATTGTCATTTTTATTTATATTCTCACAAATACATATATCAAAAAATACGACAAATATATGAAAATATAATATAAAAATATAAGAAATAAAAAATAAAAAAAATTAGAGTTTTTTACCTCTCACGGTGGCCGGCGCCGGCACCGGCACCGGCGAGGCTCCGGTGGCCGTCCGGTGACCGGCCCCCGTGGCCGGAGCTCCCCCCTGCCCTCTCTTCTTTCCTCGCTCTCTCTTTTCTCTCCCTCCTCTTCTTTTTTTTTCTTTCTCCTGTTTTAAATGAAAAAAACAAAAAAAACTTGGTTTATATAGGGGTCCAAAACGCACCGTTTTGGACCCCCCTTTGAAGCTAAACGACGCCGTGTAGGGCTTCGGGTCGGGTCGACCCGACCCGTCTGGCCAGGGTCCGCGTGTTTTTTGAAGCGGAAGGGCTAATTGGGCGATCGGCCCTTCCGCATTTTTGCTATTTTACAATCAGGTTTTTAATATTTTAATTTGGCCCCAGAGTTTTGCCCGTTCATCAATTTAGTCCCTCCGTGCTGCGCTGCGTTTTGGTAATAGAGAATATTGCACTTTTGGTCCTCGTTATTTTCACGCATGTCCATTTTAGTCCTTTATTTCTTTATTTCTTTTTAAATTCGCCCTGAAATTCTGTTCTTATTCCGATTTAATCCTTTTTCGTTTATTTTCCTTTTTTTACATATTACTAATATTGTTACTATTATATTTATTATTATATTGTTTATTTTCACTATTATTATTATTTTCATCATTATTATACATATATGTATATATTTATGTAATATTATTAATAGGCGTCCCAACATTATTATTATGTATGTATATACATTTTAATACTGTGCATGTATATGATTCTATTTAATTGTTAGTTTTGTATACTAAATTCATACGTATATTTCTCATGTCATTTCATGTATCCATTTTTATTATTATATATGTATATAGGTAATAATTTTTCAAAACTTCGTTTTAATCTTATGCATTATTTGTTTCGTTCCCTTTCATAATATTATTATATATATTGGTATATATATGTTCTTTAGGTGCATGTGTTCCTCAATATTTATTTTATGTACATATGTAAATATTATGAATATATATTTAACATTACTAGTTATATATTTTTATTATCTTATATATCTTTCTAATACCATTAATATTTATATACACATATTTTACATATATACTCTTAATTATTTTCATGTGTATATTCATCGTATTCTCTTTACGTTCTCGTATTCAATGCTAACATTGCATTTGATCTTGCATGCGCGGTTATTATTTTCCAATATCATTGTAATATTTGTTATTTGTTTCAAATATGTTTATAGTTCTTCCATTTATTTATGTTTATTTCATATCAGCTTGCTTCACATTATTTCGAAAAATTATCCATGTTTTCTTATTTACTTCAATAATCAAGGCAATATACCGATTTAACATTAAGTCATCGAGTTCGTCGCTATGTTGGGTGAACGTCAATTGACTCATGTTAAAGCGATATACCCTTCTAAAAAAAACGAAATAAACCAAAATTTCTCGTTCTTTTAATCGGATTATGACTAAATTTTACATTGAACTCTTATTTTTGAAAATTAAGACAACGCGTGTTTATGAGATACCAATTTTGGGCGTCGCGAGGGTGCTAATACCTTCCTCGCGCGTAACCGACTCCCGAACCCTAATTTCTTCTCTGGATTTTAACGTGGACTTAAATTCAGCCTTCTTTTCATTTCAAAGATAAATTTATAAGGTGTCCGATCATACCTATAAAAAGGATCGGTGGCGACTCCCTCTTTATTTTAAAAATCAAACTTCAAGTTTTCAAATTTTCAATAAATCGCCGCAATTAGCGACCGAAACCAAAATTTTTACGTCGCTACATTTATAACTTAATATTTTTTTGCCATAATCATCCCAAACACTTATATGCGTTTATGTCTATAATATAATTTTTATAACTTACATAAAAATAATTTTTTTAAATTAGATTTTGGTGTCACCCTCTAATAAATGGGAAGTGTGATTGGGGTGTTCCAATTACAACCAATTCTGTGAGACACAATAATTATTATGGTTATCCAAATATGTCATCATTATATAATTATAATAAATTACACCCAAATCCAATTACTAGATGACTTTCCAAACACTACCTTAATGTTTATATTTATTATCAAAACAGAATGTATTTGCCCATACCTACCGGTGATGTCAGTTAAACCATAATTTGAATTTTAAATTTAGTATAATTTAATGAATTTTTATATCCATATTCTACAATTTAGGATTAGGCATGAATATAATTACTTTATTGATTGAGTTTTAACTTAGTTGGCATTAGTATTACTGTCAGTGTATTAGCATTATTGCTAGTGTAGGAGGGCGTGGGTTTAAGCACATTAAAGTGTATTTAATCCTCCTATTTATAGGTTGGAGAGATTATCAAAATTAATAAGTTTTAAATTTTAGTCTCAAAAGTTATTTTTCTTTTTGAAAGAAAGACTTAATAGTTAATACGTGTGAATGATTTTTTAATCATTTCCAATTGGGTTAGAATAGTTATAGATATTTAAAAAAAAAGGAAATTTATTAATTAATTTTATGAATAGAACCATACAATTTGGGAAAAAATAATAAACGTCCATCGTAAGTAGTGAAAGATAAGTTCCATCAACACAATAAAGGCTTTAGCCTCAACATCAAATGAATATTATAGCACGTTAACAATTAGCTTTGTCATAACTCAAGCACAACATATATGGAGTGATTACAAGCACTTAACATGATAAGTAAATTAACCCCAAATGGTATAAAGCGGTGGACAAAAATCAACAAAAGAACTAAGCATCCATTAAGTTGGAGAGGACGATGACAGAACTATCTCAAAATCATTTACAAAAGCAAGACTAAAAAAATGTGCTAAAAGAGCAAACAAAAATTTTTAAAAGTAAAAAACTTATTAAACAATAAAAAACAAACAAAAAAATATAAAATTTAAGATAACATATGTCCACATCGACTTGTGAAATAATTTATTATCCTAAAATACTCTAAAATATAAAAAAAAATTAAGAAATCGGCGAAGAGTCACCCACTTTCCAAGAGACTATTGGTGGTCGGTGGAGTTCCAATTGTGACAAATATCGTTATTTGTTCATCACAACTTGTGAATACAACAAATGTACCCACAAAACATATCTAGAAATTAACAAGAGAAAAGACGCATGGAGTGAATGAGAAGAAAAAAGAAAGATAAGATTGGTGGGAGAGATAAAAAGGCGGGTGATAACTAACTTGGAGATTGACATCGTCTCTGGGCAAAACAAAAGAGAAGAAACAAATTACTTAAAAAAAAAAAGGAGTTTTTAAGGGTTTTAAATGAAGGCATAATAATAAAATAGACCCCTAACATTTATATCTTTTGTCATTTGAATCATAAATTTTTTAGAGTCAATTTGAGTCAAAATGCTAATTTTTTAATTGAAAATGCTAATTGGACCCTTCAAAATTCAACGATGAGGATGTGGCATGGTAACATTGAAAAATTACAAATTAGGTGGATGAAATGGCGTAATTTTGGAAAAAAGAAAAAAGCATTAAAATATCTTACAGTTATATGTTCTTAAATTGTTTTATTTTCTAAAATTCCATGTAAGATATTTGAATGTTTTTTTTTGGGTCCAAATTTAGGTTGTTTTATCCACCATGTCATCACCATTAAAATTGAAGAGTTGAATTAAAAGAAGATGATTTGGAGACAAAATGAAAGGTTGAGGGGGTAAAAAGAAATATGATTAAAACGACAAAAATATAAATGTTAGGGGGGCTATTTTGTGATTTAAAAATTAGGCGTGGGTGTGTGAAAATGGTTTTCTAATGAGGGTGTTTTGTTTGCAACGGTCAAACAATGATGAAATGGAAAAAGGGATAGTGGGATTAATAATAATGAAATGTGAGCATGCTAAGCGTGTGAGGTTGGAGTGTTCATAATGTTGGAATAGGTTGTAATTACTTCACTTTTCTTTTATTTCACAATTTTATTTTTGGTATTTATTCCTTTTTATTTATTATGCATCTTTTATCAATTTTCAAATAAATTTCAAATGCTGAGCTTTTGTAACCCCCTTTTTTCAGAATTAAATCCTTATCTATAAATTATACAAGCAAGCCACCTTCTAAGTTTATATATTATTAATGAATTCTATATAAATTTCAAACAAATTTGTTTTTTTTTTAAATTACAACTTGAAAAACATTAACGTTGAGTTAATTTGTGGGATTTAATTTAGATTTGAATTAATATTTTTAAAATGCTATAAGTATATACTGGGAGATTTGATTTAGATTTGATTTTTTTTTGTTGAACATTAAATTAAGCTGTTCAATAGCATCACTAGCTTTATTTTATTGTAGAACTTCTAAGACTTCTTTAGTGGCGTCATCATAAATCTGTAAGGTTATCTTTTATTCTAAACTCAGTTTAGTCAAACAGTCAGCAACTAAATTGTCTTCTCTAGGAACATATCAAATCAACCATTGTCCTTTAATTCTCATAATCCGTTGGACTCTCTTGAGTAATGTGATTCATGAACTCACCATCACACTACCTTGTAAGGCTCTAACCGCCTCCAGGTGATCGGTCTGAATTGTTACTTTATTAAAACCTTTGCTAAGCAAAATAAGTATACTATCCAAAATACCCCATAGTTCAACCTCAAAAACTGTGTATTTTCCCGAATAGTGATTGTACCCCAAGATCCAATTCTCATTCTAATCACGCAACACTTTACCAACAAAAACACTTCTAGAACCTCTACCCATTGTACCATCAGTGAATAAGCGTATCCAATTATTTGTCAAGGTTGCTCGAATATTAGAAGAATGCTTATTTTGCTTGGATCCATTGTGACTTAAGTCATACTACTATGCCCAGCTCTAGGAAACTTTAACAATCTCAAGAGCATTCTAGGTAAAACCTTGGAAGATAAAATTCTTCCAGATACGTCAAGCAATTAGCCTAAAAAGACAAGACCAAACTATCTCTCGTCTAGATAATCTTCTGTAACAACAAAGGCTAGAAATTAACCGATTTTGTAGAGCCTAAATTTGAATTATTATTTATTTAAAAAGTTACAAGTAGAATTATAAATATAATTAATAAAATTTAAATAATTAAAGTCAGAATCAACATTATAAAGTAAGATTTAACTCATAATTAGAATATATACGAACCTAAATTAAGATAAATTTAATAGTAAGAACTTAGACGTGATTTTGCAGGAGATGAAACTTATGATCTCATAGTTCCGAAAAACTCAACCTTTAACACTAAATCAAATACCTAATGACATACTTGAGTAAAGATTAAATGTTTTAATAGAATCATAAAGGGGAAATGAAATAAGTAAATAAACCCAATTGTATTTTTTTTATTAGGTTTTGAAATTATTTAAAACTAATAAACATTTTTAAAAAGAAAAGGAATCAAACCGTATCCAACTATTGTTAAAGAGAAGAAAATAGGGGGAACATTAATTAATGAATAATGATAATGGAGGTGTTTAATTTAGAGCTTTGGTAGCCAATTGTTGAATATGATTTGCCTAAGCACCACTTAATAAGCATACTTGATACACATGCAATGATGCTCATTTTTGTTATTTATTTTATATGGAGTGCATGTATATATACAGTTTTAGTGCCACCCCATTTATACCTGTAACTCAATATAAACTTAAAGTTTATGTTCAGGAAAATGAAAATCTTTCCAGTACAATGATATACTAAACTTCAATTTAGTTGGTATTAAGTACATGCACATTTTTACTCCGATTTAAAATTTCCAGTTATAAGTAGAAATAGATATTATAGTAAAATAAATAAGTTCAATCATTTTTTAAAAAAAAATAAAATAAATTAATTCATTTATATTTAAAAAATAATTGGTAAAAAACCTCTCTAGTTTGAGTAAATTGATCCCTTTAAAAAATCAAAACAATTTAATCCCCGATAATTTTGAAAATAAGCAACTAGGATAATTTATTACCGTATTAATATCTTCCATCGATTGTACTTAGTTTTGGCCGGTATACTGACAAATGTAGTCCTTGATGTTTTATATATATCTTTTTTCAAATTTAGTTTTGATTCTAAAAAAGTCAATAAATCTCGTTTACATATTTATACAAATGTTGCAGGCTAAATTTATTAAGTCTTGAATATGTAAATTTGAAGGGATAAAATTATTATTATACTAATTAAAATTATATACAATTGATGAAATACATTAACAATATGATTAATTATTCTTAAATACTCACTTTTAAAATTAATAAAGTTTATTTACCAACATAATTTAAAATCATAATACAGTAGATATTGATAAGCAATCTACCATACATAAGATAAATATATTGTTTTTGAAGATTTTTTTTTTTTTTGGAAATAAACTGCAGTTAATATCATAATCAAGCGATGACGTTTTAGCGCCTAGAAGAACAATCTAGAAGAAAAGCAAAGTAAAATGGAAAACAGCTAATGAAATCATTGGTAAGCAAAAGAAAAATATCACTAGTTTACGTAACATGCTACTATCATTTTAATTGTTTTCAACAATAATTTATAGGCTAAGGATTAATTTAATTTTTTTTAACGGTGCTTAATTTCATTAATTAATAGGAATGATGAACAAAATTAATATTAATAGAAATCATGAATAAATAATAAATAAATTATTATAAATTAATGTTTAAATGTCATGTTTGTAGAATGATTTTAAAAAATGACAAGGATTAATTGACAATAATTGCAACATTTGAATAATTCAAAAATACATCAACTTATCAAATCGCCTACATTTACATCCTGGCCTCGTCATCATTAAATCAGCTTGACGATGAATACCGATCAATAAAAAAATACCAAAAGCCTCAAGACACCCACCACATTAGTGATACACAAAATGTTAAGTCTTAGATAGCCTTTAATCCTACTCATTATCTCGAATCTATCACCATAATTATAATCTATCATGATAAAATTCTTCACGAACAATTCTTAATAGATCTGGCAATACTCTTATATTGACAAATCTCACATATACGCCAGAACATGACTAAAAATTTAAAATAAAATAAAATAAAATAATATCAATTTTCAAAAGAAAACAGACTGGACAAAATAAAAACCTTGAAAAATGTGAACAAAATAAATTCACGGAAACTATGAATAAAATCGTAATAATGCGGTCTGAAACTAAAAATAAAATAAAAAATATGAAAAAAAAGGCTTTGAGTAAAACTGCAACCAACAACCAACACAAAAGCTTAATTGTATCAAAATAAATTAGGTAATTTAAATTTTATATTATTTAACGTTATTGATAAAAAAATGCTACCATGAAAATAAAATAAGACTATGTGTAAATATTTAAAAATTAAGAAAAATAAATATTTATATAATATTTACAAAATTATAATGCATTCTACAAATTTATTAAAATTCTAAAAAAATAAAATATTACTAGAAACTCTATCATACGCGTATGAGTGTGGGAATTATGTATTCAGAATACATTTGTGTTTAAAAATGATATACAATAAATAATGAACATAATGTTTTAAACTAATAATTATAACAACACATTTGCAATATGTATGAAACTAAAATAAAAAAATGTTTAACTTGTGAGTAAAAGGAAATTGAAATAGATAAATATGTCATATTAGGGATATTAAATGCATCCCAATTGCTTGTCATAGTATTTTTCATTTTTCTATAGCATGTCAAAAACTTATCAAGTTAGAGAAAAGAAAATTCAATATTAAAATTCTATTTTTAAAAAATTAAATATCGAGTTGATTTGTGACACTAACACAACCAATTACACTAACTATACTAGAAATTCTATCACATATGTATGCGTGTGGAGACCACGTATTTAAAACATAGGGATGTATTTTTGAAAATAATATACAATAAATAATGAAATGCATTGTTTGAAACCAATTAATAATAACAAATGAAATATGTACGATATTAAAATGAAAAATAAGATTAAATTGTGAGTAAAAAAAACTTAAACGCATAAATACATCAGATTAAGAATATTAAATGAATACAATTGTTTATCATGGTGTTAGAATCAATCTTGCTGAGTTAGTTTGTGATACTAACTCAATCAACAATATTATTAATACTAGAAATCCTTTCACATACGTATGCATGTGAAAACCAAAAATATAGTATATAAATGTGTTAAAAAATAACATACAATAAATAATAAAACGTATAACTTGAAATTGATTAATAATAACACATGAAATATGTAAAATATTAAATTTAGAGAAAAAAAGGATTAAATTGTTTATCTTTGTGTTGTCATCAATCTTAAGTTGATGTCAGGTTAACTTGTGATACCAACTCAATGAAATATATTATTAATATATATAATTAATGAACGTTAATATAGCATGCATAACAAAAACAAAATGTATAAAATTATTAAAATAAAACTTTAGTTGAGTAGTAAATTAAATGTTTTACTAGTGCAATTTGTTTGGATTCAAATTCCATCATATGGATATTTTTATTTTTTAATAAAAAACTAAAGTACCCTCAAATAATACAATTTATTTTAATCATGAAAGGATATTTTCGTAATTTTCTTAATTGAGTTGGTGACTTGGTTGAGGGTAACACCAACCTAGTTAAATAAATAATAGTATAGTTAGTTTCAAACTTACAAATTAAAAATAAAAAAAAATTGTTAAAAACATTATAAAAAATTAAAAAATAAAAATGTCACCAACTCAATCATAAATTTATAATAAAAATATTTCTTTTAATTATTTCATATTTTTTTTATCATTTTTAAATAAAAGTTTTCATTTTTTTATCATTTTAAATAAAAAAATTAAAATTTACGAATATAAACATCAAACATATATTCAATAATATTAAATATGGGTCTATTATCATTCCTCTTATATTTATTATTGATTAAATTTAAATATATAATTAATATAAAATATTATCTTTCACCAAGTGATAAAATCTACTACCTTTCATTCTTTTGGTGAAATCTTGTATATTTTATTTTTTTAACTAAGTCTTTACAAACCTAAATAGTTTGTATATATCTTTTGTTTTTTCACCTCATCAAGATGTATTTGTTTATTTTTTTTAATAGTATAAACATAAGAGTTTATTAATGGAAATAATTGAGGTTTTCAACTTTCTAATAGTAGAAAGATTAGATTGGTGGGTTAGTGTGTGTTGAGTTGAAGTAGATTGCTCCCAATCCCAAGATTCTTTAAACTCCTACTTTTCTTTACAAATCTGGTGTGGTCATAGAAAAGTCTTATCTTGGGGGCATATATGTGAATAATGTCACCAAACTACGACTGCCACTGCCAACTACAAAGTAAGAAATGGGATCTCACTTTGGATAACTTTAAAGACTAATCGAAACCTAATTTTAGGTGTCCTTTCTATTTCCACGATTCCCAAAATTTGGTAATTTCCTTCAGTTCTAATGCTAAGCTGAGCAGCTTGGAACCAAAGCTTTTCACAATGTTGGCCTTTTCAAACTCACCCATTTTATATAACTGTGTGGAAGGTCATCCGTCTAGCTTTATCGTGCATGTTTTGGTGGGGTTCAAGGTTTATATTTGATGCCGGAATTACGTTCTAAGATCATTGGAATTACGTAGGAATTTCAAAAATGAAAAATGATGCAGGTGGATTAGGACTAATATGATCATACAATCTCAACATATGCATACATTGAACCTTTTATTTCACTCATTAACTCTGCTATGGCAGCTGTTTGACGATTGCCGCCCATTTCTCAGAGCAATCCAACCACATCCCTATTTCACCGATTCAATGTTTCTGATCCAAATTAAAGTTCAGTTCACATATTCAATGCGCATAAATTTTTTAAAGAAATGCAGAATGAATACTAGTTTAATTAGTATTGTTCTTGTTGCAGATGTTTTTAGATTACACGTTCAAGTAGCTTTTGTATGTAATGTTCCCTCGAATGACTATAGTTAATTAGAGAATTTGAGGGATTAAGAAATGTATAAACAAGTTATTAATAAATTTTACATAGAATTGACCCTTTTGAATATTATATAATTAAAATACAAAAAACAATAATGTAATACAAATATAGGAACCTGTTAAAAATATTTCTAAATATAATATATTTTAAACGAAATTATATATAAAAGATATGAGACAAAAAACTTAACAAATCCAACACTCATTGGGTAATGTCTCGTAGCGATGGAATCCCACTAGATGGATCACTTAACCTGGCATAGTTCATATGATGGCGAAGTACAGAAGGGTGGCCATTATAACTATGATGGGCACCGAATTCATGGAAAGTGATACCACTCATTCTTTTTTAATTCTTCTCTCTCTTCCGACAACCCCTAAAAGGTAGATTGTGAAAGGAAGAAAATAAATTGGGGGAAATATTTAAGGTGTTCTCACTGTCAGTTTAGACAAATCACTAGATTTATCTTTTGACCATTTTCCCTACATTATAAAGTTCATGAAGAAACGAGAAGCACTCAAGCGTTAGTACCCTGCCCTGCCCTTATTAATTATACGGACAAGAAGAGTCATGTAAAAGGAGTTCGTCTGCTATTTGACACTAAAGCCTTAAAAGGTTTCTATTAAGCTATATATATGTGCGTATTGTCCTTCAAGTATGTATACATGTATACAAATAAACATATCCATATCCGAAGTCAAGATAACATAAGATCCTCACCTTGCACTCAAGCAGCAGCTGAGGAAGCATGAGCGATGATAAAAACTGCAAAGTTTCCAGCATTCTGAAGGGAATAGTAATGGATCTTGTATTACTTGATGTGAGATATTGACATACATCACGGTGAAAAGAATACATGTATGCATGTATGTATGTATGGTCATCTTGTCAAATCATCTATTCGCTATATTTGGTTGCTTTTTTTTTTTTCTTTTAAGAATACCGGAAGATAACAAATATTTTACAACAGAGGTTAAATATTTCATCACCTCGTATCCATCTGTGGGTGGAATGCACAACCATCCTCCTCTCAATTCCAAAATCATGTATTCTATGCAAGATGTAGTAGTATACAAGACAACTATGCAGCAAATGTTTCTGCTTTAAGTTTGAAGTGGCTGAAGCTCTTGCTCCGGAGTAGGAGATGCAACAGGCTCATAAGCAGTGACTGACTGTCGTCTGTGTCGAATAACCAACCATATCCCGATAGCTGACAAACTAAGAGTTATTATACATCCAAGTACCACAGCCAGAAGGTGATGTAGCCACCAAGACCTGTGAAGCTCCAGTAAGAACCGAATGTTATTTCTGAAGCTATACCAGTTCAAGAAGATGGAAACGAAATAATATATATAGTCAAAGAAACAATGTACAACAACAAAGAAAAGGGAAAGTTCAGGCTGTGTACTTCTTTAAAACCATACGGAATTACAGATTCCTAGTTCTTATGTAATTACATTTTGACCCAGGTTGTGTAACTTCTTAACCCAAATGAACACAATTCTTCAGACCCTATTCTATGACCCATGTGCTACACACCCATCTGAGTTTAGGTAAAGAAGACTCAAACTGGAACCTTAACCAAGAGCAAAAGGAACCCTAACTTGTACACAGGTAATAGATACTACTGCGAAGATCATGGTCTACTACAATGGTTTAAACCAAGGGGTCCATAGCTGCATCGTGCACCCCTCACAACCCTCCTAATTATTGCATCCTGGGATGCAAAAAGAGTGCTAAATGATAGCCTCTCCCCAGTAGAACCATCCCAATACAACTGTAATGCCAAACCCATTTTGGTATCCTAGTCCTACCCTTCAACTGTGACCTAACTTCATGGTCACAAATGCTCCAAAGATTCGTTCATCACAATAAAATAGTAGCGAATCCAGTCCTCACTGGTAAGCATAATAGAAATGATAAAAGTGGAACAGAGAAAGAAAACATACGACTTCCTTTGAGGTTCAGCATTCCATTCAACCAACTTATAATTTCCAAATCTCTCAGGAAACCGCAAACGGTGATCCCTTAAGCGCAGAATGATGCCCTGCAAATATTAAAGGAAAACAAAGGCTTCAGATTAATGCTGTGGTAAATAGATAGGAAAAAATGAGGTTGAACTTGGCAAATATTCGTATCTCAGGAGTGGTAATACCAATGCAGTGGAATTAGAAATATAACTAGCTGATGAAGTGGGAAAAATGCCCCATCTAACAAGGTAATCATTCCCCTTGGAAGTGACATTCAGCAGGCGAACCTGAAAATCAAATCAATCACATAAATAGGAGAACAAGATAAAAGCTAATTGACAATTGTCAAACACAGCAATATACAGAGGCACTACTAACATTGATGTATAGACCAAAATTTCTAAAACACATTATGGGAGGTTATTTTTGGGCTAAGGCTAATTGCATAGGGTGGGTCACCATATGCCCACTCACCAGCATCCACAAGAAAACCAAACATAATCATAGGGCAAGCAAGATTAATTCCAAATTTTAAGTTAAATACTAGAGATGTCCATGGCCAGACTGTTAGGCTCAAGGTGAGTTTTATACATAAAATCTAGAGCTCTGGCCAGAAAGAAATCTTTGTCTAGGCTCAGATGGTCTTTATAACAGGCCTAACTTCTTTGTCTAAACCCAGCCCAACCAAATTTTGGGTGGGCTAGAAGGCTACCTGATAGGTGAATACATCTACTTAAATCTGCATGTTACATGTTTTGACAAAACAATAAAATTTCAAATGATTCAATATATATGACACCATGTCTTGGAATACGATTTAGAATGCATTGCACTGATAACTTGATATTTCTCCTCAAATCTAATTCCGACAAGGCCTAAAAAGACTTGGTTAAAGTCAAGGCACTGCAGCTGCACCTGTGAATTGTCGACTTCCAGTTCCTTGGAAATTAATTGTCCAAGCTCCTTGAAGTTGAGCTTCAATTTGGAGTCGTTTGTGCTAATTGACATATCAAATGTTATAAATCCGATATGAAATGAACCTGGTTATCATGTTTGGGAGACAATATCATCAGAGGAAATATACAGTTTACAAGATCAATTTGTACAAGTGCTTGCATCACTAATTCTAAAACTACTAAGCTTATGTCAAATAACAAACAAGCATTACATGATGCAAACACTATAATTCTAAAGCAATCAACAAGCCATTCTGCTAGAACAAAATGATGATCATAGTCTAAAAAAAATAACAGAAAATATGTGATTTGAAATTAGGCCATCTCAATTATAATAAGCTTTAAATGCCTGCACATTAGTTGTATCTGACTAGACTCAGATTATATACAACAAATATATATTTTGGATATAAAGTTTCGCCTTTGAGACACTCACAATAGAGATTTTTAACACACTAAAAGTGGGGTTAAAAGGCTGCCACATTCTCCTTTTTAATTTTATTTTGGCTATATCTTAAGCTTAAGGGGTTATATCATCCTTCTAACCTTATTTTGGAGTCTTAACTAGGGATGGCAGAATAACCTGATTCTAGGGAGATCCAACTTGATCCTACCCTATAAGGGCAGGTTTTTTTTTTAATCCGATTTGAGGGCAGAGAGGTATTCCAATCAAATTTTTGGGGTTCATTTGGAGGTAGGTTTCAAACAAACCCACACTGCCCCGCTTCAAAAAAAAAAAAAAAGACCAAAATACCCCTCTTTTAATTTTGTAACTAATTTTATTTTATTTTTAATTTTAATTTTATATTTTAGTTAGATATTTTTAATTTTGTATGAATTTTTAGTTAGTATTGTAATTATTAATATAATATAAAAATTATTTAATATTTCATGGCAGGTTTGGTGGGATTTGGGATTTTTTTTTCTTTTTTTAGGGTTTGGTTCGAGTATTTAAAGTTTTAAATAAAATTGGATTCGGGGCAGGATTGGGGAGGGGGGATGTACAAAAATCAGGTTGGGGTTGGGGCAAGCAAAAAACCGCCCTGCCCCTTCCCATTACCATCCCTACTAAATACTCCATTTGAACTTGGAAGTTTATTAAGTAATCTCATATACAATAATATCCTTGGGGTTGCATGTATGTTATTTATCAGGAATTATAAGCCATTTTAATCTACAAGACACTTAGATGCTTATTAGGACAACAATCTAACTTCATGGGTGATACCATCTTTCTACGAATAACAAATTTTATCAAAACTACAAAGTAGATGAGTTATCAGCCTCCTTAGAAATGGAAACTTAATTTTCAAAAACTTAAATATCATGAAAAGAAAAAGTTACTAAAATTAAAAGAAAGAGAACTCCAGATTCAACTATCACCAAGGTGACTAGAAAAAGCAGGTGGGTCTGATTAGCATTTCAAGTTGACAAACTTCTTGGAAGTCTATTGTAACTATGGTGTAGTTATACCAACCATATCCTTCTTTTATGTTTCTAATTTCCATCAATGTTCAGCACCACCAGAAGTTTCAAGCCAAGTACAGCATCTCTGTTTATATTTGTAACTTTTATCTGCCTTAATTTTTTTATTAATGAGAAAAAAACTACAAATCTATATATAAGAAAGTCCTTAAATTGTGATCACGATATATCAATTCACAGAACTGTGCAAGGGAAGAAACCAAGGAACACAGGAAACATTGCAGGAATGCAAGTAATATGCCATGCACCTGGAAGAACATTTGCTGGCGATCCACTTCGGGCAGATGCAGGAGGAATTTCCAGGTTAGTATCATTGCTTTGGGAGACTGAAGGAGCTGGTGCAGGTGCACCAGATATCTTCACCCTCCTCCATAGTTCAGAACAATTAGTTTTCAAAAAGCCTATCCTGTCGTTATCCCGATCATATGTAACTAAGGTGTTCCGAACAACAATTCCTGCCAAACAATAAAAAGTTGGGGTTTATTACCACAGTCATGCAAACAAACAGGATATATTGAGTTGAACAAGCGTAAGGTCCAGACAGGCCCATGTATACCACAAGAACTTGAGGCTTTTCAAAACTATATGATATCCTATGCGATGGACATGAATACAGAGTTGCACATATGTAGAGGGAAAGAGGGCTTTGTGTTTCGTGAATTAAGTAACATACCTCCTAAAAGAGTAGTTGACTCTGTATTAGCAAAAATTCCCAAGCAATATGCACCAATGAGCTTTGTGTGCTACAAAGCATGCCATTAAGAGACAGAAACAGAAAAGATATGTGTAAGATAGTAGTTTGAGAAGCTAGTACAGAAAATAGATGATGCAAGAATGTCTTATAACCATTTAAATTAGCTTTTCCACCAACACGGGACCCATTTTGGTCTCCAAGTTAAAATAATAATAATAACAATAAAAATCATAATAATTACCCGGAACAGGTAGTTTTCAGGGGACAGTAATAACTTATTTCCATTGTTAAATACCATCTCAACCTCTGGGAAACTTTTTGATAGTTGGGAAACATCCCTGTATTACATTTCAAGAAAAATAGTTATGATGGATGGAAGACTAGAAATTCCAGCATTTCATATAAAATGAAAAAGTTATTGGCAACACCTTCCAGCACCAGAAAAACATATATCATCATAATTAGGGTCAGGACCACGGACCCTTTTGAGAGAATGAACTTCCCTTAGGATCTGCATTAACATAGCCAAATAATCATGAAGAACAGGTCTGAACATTACCATGCAGGTGTGCAAATGCTGATTTCTATGTTAATGAAGGTTAAACCTAAGGAACTTAAAACAGCTACAAGTAAGCTCAGATAAGATTTTGAGTTGTAGCAAGTACAAAACAGATTAATCATCGTTGCTGCCATAATTTTCAAGATGGAGGCAACTGACCAAGCAACGGTTCATGGAATGCTAAATCCCAAATGGCTAGACCACAATCAATCCCCAACAATCATAGAACACGTTAATTTTATTCAAGGCTTCCACAATAACTTAACAAATGCAAATAACTGTGAGTCAATTAACAATTTACTAGTACTTTATTTCTCCTTGAAAAGTGCCATGACCATTTTTCCAATAATAATTATAAAAATGGATCATATGTGTTTAAGGATAGTAATATGCAGAATAGACATGCTTCAAAATTCTGAAGTGAACAGGACCTGAAAATGACAAGTTCCAGAAGTTGGACAATCAAGCAGATCGTACCAACTTGTAAGTAGCATCCCCAAGTGCTAGGAAAGTAAAAAGCAGTTGTCATAAGGAATGGCTAGTTTATATCACTGTAACCCAGACATCTAGTTTATGACATTGTAACCGAGATATATTAATATGAATCTGCACTCACTTCTCCACAGATTGCTTGTCATATATTCATAAATGACAAAATGAGTAATCATCCATCTATTAGGGAACATGTAAATGCAACAAAACCCCATGCTTTTAAACCTCCAAGCAAAACCAAAAACTTCTTCTAAGCCTCAGACACTAATTCTGGCTACCACAAAGAAATACTAATCATAGAATAGAAATGAGAACTTGACTAGCAAACAAACTCAATTTATCACGAAGCTCAAAGCTATTAGATCTTACAGCATCACTAAATGCAACAAAAGCATCTTTTTGGAAGTAAGCATATGTGGTGCCACTGTCCAAAACTGTTCCATGCCTTCCATCAAAGACCCCAGTAGGTAGCTTCAATCGCTTACCAGCAACATGCATTTCCTTAAGCTCAATGTTATAGTAAGGGCTGTAGACATTCAAAAACTACAGTGAATGCGTAACAAGAACCAGATAAATTCCTAGGAAAAATGCATTAACAAATACAATACTGTAAAAGAAGGATACCTGCGGAAAGGGTCTGAATGGGAGAACACCATTTCAGGGGGAGGAGTGATTTTTCCAAGAACCATTGCACCTCCGCCAACATCCATCCCACCATAACACAAAGAAAATGAATCACCAATAACACTCTTATCAACAAGCTGATCCACAATACTAAGCTGGCCCCGACCCAAACCCATTATACCATCAGCCCGTTGGCTGTAAAGGTCACCTGTTTCCCTATTTTCACACCCAAAAACAGCACGCTGTGGCACAAGTTCACTTTCATTCCCAAAAGAAACAATATCCTCCCCAAGCACACCACTGCTGGAACTCATCTCAGCATACCGTCTATCATAAGTGCATTGCTTTTGCTCATCATCACAATTACAACTCGGATTGCATTTTACAGGTTGATAAGTGCTAGACAAATCTGGTTGGAACCTTGGATCCTGGATTGCAACAAGAGATCAATATTACCATAAAATCACCAGTTCCCCAAATTAATCTCTCTAACAGATCTGTAAATCAAGCAATTAGACAAAGATTCTAAAAAAAGCAGCAAAGCGTAACTCACTTCACTTTCTCATTCGAACGATAAAAATTGAAGACTCAAAATTCTCAATTTAACTTAATTAAAATTCTACTAAACTAATAATTCGCTAGTTTCAAATTGATCAAGTTAATAATCTCAATCTCAATTCAAACAAAGGCATCAAATTTCAAACTTGATTAATTATAATTAAGAACTAGGAAAGTTGAAGTGCACGAACTTGATAAGACAGAACCGAACCTGATGCTTGCCGCAATGCGCACAACTGGAGCAAGGAACGTAAGTTACAGTACTTCCGGTGTCGACGATAAGAGCAAATTCCTGAGGTGGCGTTCCAATCCACAACCGAGTAGTATAATAACTGGAAATTCAGAAAAAAAAACTCAATATTCGAAAAATCAAAAAGAGGAAAAAAAAAAACTAAACATTTTTTATAGGAGAGAGACCCGTTGGATAGGAGATCATCATAAAGTCTCATGCGAGCGTTTGGAGTGGAAGAAGAGAATCCCGATTGCTGCAGATGACGGCGGATATTGTCCAAGTGGCGCTGCTGGGAATGATTACGTGAGGTCAGTTGCAGAGGAAGGAGCATCGGCCGCGGATGATGATCTTTTGCGTCGACGGTGAAGAAATTGAAGCAGATCAGGGCACAAACAATAATGGACGAAGTTAGGTGAAGCAAAGTTCGAGCCATGGCGCGTTACTTTGGCTACAGATTGCGGTCAACGACGACAGACCACTGCAGACAAAGCACCCGATAGATTACAGTCCCTTTTGGAATGAAAATTGGTTCTTTTATTAGAGTTAGCAATGGGCGGGGCGGACCGGTTACTTTTTTACCCGCCCCGATATTCTTCCGTCTTATCCCTCTATTTGCAACATAAACCCAATCACATGTAAGTATAATTAAAATTTAACTTCAATTTTTTTAACTAATACATATTAAAAAACTATATTTTTTAAATTTAAATAAATTAATTAAATACTCTTCTAATACAAAATATTTAATAAACCTAATTAGAATAAATAATAAATATTTAATACATTTATAATCACAAAAAATAAATTAAGTATTATTATAAAACATTTTACAATTCATAAATCAACAACCATCATTTAAAAATTTTACTATAAGAGTTTATTATTTTTTAAATTAACATTATATATAATATTTTAATGGAATAATGATAAATTTAGCATTAAAAGTTACATTTTTTTGTCAATTTAATCCTTATTTTTTGAGTTAAATTTAGTTATTAATATTTCAAAAACAATTAAATTACTTTTTGTAACAAAAATGCTAAGTAAAACATTAATTTTTAATGACATTGGCATGACAACCCACATAACAATTTATATGTACTTCATGATGACACGACACTATTTTATCTTCTATGTCATATTAATAAGCAATTTAAAATTATAAAAAAATATTCAAAAAATAAAAATAAATTCAAAATTATAAAACGTTCAAAAAATTAGTATAATATATATAAATTGTCATGTAGAGAGCTATATTTAAAAAAGATAATGTTTTAGTTACTATTTTTGAAAAGTTGATGCACAAATTTAACTTATTTAAAAATATTGATAGTCAAATTTAACTTAGAAAAAAAAAAGAGCCAAATTGATAAACTATGTAAACATTAATGACTAAACTTGTCATTATACCTATTTTAAATAATAAAATTTTTTGCTGTTTTAAATAATAATTTTTTTTCTTTAAAAATTTTAAGGAACATATCATCACTATTATTTGATTTTTGAACATATTGTCACAAATAATAATTAATTCAAGATTATTTTAAATATTGAAATTTTTATTCTTAACTTATATGGATCATAATAGAAATTATAAAAATTAAATATTTATATTATTTTGTTTTTACTTTCTTAAACATAGTATTTCTAAAGGTTAACATATGTTGTTAGCCCCTATATTTTGATAAAATTTGAGATTTAGTCCTTATACTTTAAAAGTGAGAGAATTCAATCATACTATTTTTTTCAATTTAATAATCCTAGTCTAATCATGATTGCCGTTTGTAGTTTCAATTAAAATTTGTCAATGTAACATGTTAACTTTTTGTCAATCATATGTCGCGTCTTATGCGAGCAACTTAACAAATATGTCAAATTGACAATTTTTTATTGAAAATACTTATAATACTTACAATTTTAATGATTGGATTGAGATTTTTAAATCAAGAAAATATGAGTTAATTTTTAACTTTTTAAGTTAAGGACTAAATATCAAATTTTGTCAAAATATGAGGACTAATAGCATATTTTAACCATTTCTAAAATGTTACAAATTTTGTACAATTTTTTTAAAAAATTAATATATTTTAATTGATATTGTTAGGCCATCGAGATCTATAAAAATAGAATCTACTTGAAAATATGAGATCAGTAGAAAGTGACAAGTAAGGTTGTATCTAGAGATCGGTAATAATTTTATTTCTTAAACAAAAACAAATAAAGTGAATAAAAGAGAGGTTTTTATAAAATAAAAAATAATTCAAATTAAAAACTAAAAGAAAGAATACAATAATTAAAAGTTTTAGGAAAATCAATGATAAAAGGCTATAGCCAAATGTAAAATCTCCATTTGATTTATAGATTCAACCATCAACGCAAGGATGTCTACAGTGCCTTTAGTTCTAGTTGCTGACTCAGCACCAAATAACTAATCTCTCCTTACTTGTTGAATAACCAAGAGACAACTCGTTTGAAATTACTTCCTTAACCAATAAATAATTTTGTAGCTCAGCGTCCAAGATTTAACTTACTAGCAGCATTAAGAACCAGAGTGGTCTAATTTTAACCAACAAACTCACCTCAACGAAATTTATTTAAGTTAGATCACACATCCACACCATATAATCATAAACTATGACAAACAATTTATGCAATTCGCCACTAGTATTAGAATGAATTAAATAATTACAAATTTAATTATTTTAACTGATAAGGAAACCCTTCTAAGCTATTAATATTGACCAAGTATTTAACAAACCTCAACAATTGTAATTATAAAAGAAGATGCATGAATAGTAAAAAAAAGAAAAAGAAAAAAATCCATTGTGGACAAATACTCCAAGTACCACATGTAAGTTTATGTTCGAGGCCATGAATTTAACTTCGATCCTGATGTCTATAATAACTTTCTTCAGCATCCTGATATAAGAGGAAAATGCACCAAGAAGCTTGACAAGATAGCCAATGAAATAACTAGTGGTGTGGCTACTTGTTGGCTTGAAAATGACATTATTTCATCGACTAAAGTGACTATGAAGTACATTGTGTTACAAAAGGTTGTTGTAATAAATTGGATCTCCTTAAAGCACAAATCTCCTGTTAAATGGAGTTAGGAAGGCTACTTTATAAGATTGGGAAAAAGGGTCTTTTTCAATCTGGGCAAGCAAGTGATTGCAAATACTGAATCGTCTGCAACAAGGGAATTCTTACCTACTCCCTTCCCTCTTCTGTAACACCCCTTATCTAGCCCAGTTGCTGGACTCGAGTTACGGAATGCTACAACAAACATCAGAATATCCACACACAAATTATAACAATCAATTCAAATATAATTAATCAAATTAATCAATATTCATGCATAATAGAAGTTATTAGTAAAGCAGAGACTAAATTGAGCATACAAACACAGTTTAATAAATTCAAGCAAGATTATGGGCCAATCTGAAAAATTTTCCAAAACTTGGAACTAGGTATCGATACGAAAGAAACAAGTCCCAATATTTTTATAAAAGGTATCAATACCAAAAACAAGTATTGGTACCATTTTAGCATTCTGCCATTTTCAAAACACTATTCATTTGGTCAAGTATCGATACCTTGGTCCCTGTTATCGATACTTTTATCCAGGTGGTCAAAATCACAAATTATTGAAGTTCATTGCATGCCCAAATCTATATCTTAGCTCATGGGTACATATAGGCACACAAATATCCTGCAAAGAACTCATTCAATCTAGTACAAACTAGCAACCAATTAAAAATATTCAATTCAAACCAAATCATAATTTATAATAATCATCCTAAGTGCTTAACTAATATGCCACAACTGGCACCTCAATTCATATATCAAAATCAACCAATTATCACATTATTAATACCAATATGCCTTTAAGGCCCCACAACAAGTTCAACCTTTTTAATAACAACAAAAAGAGCACACATGCATATATATATATATTAATTGAATAAACCTTAAATGACACTTTCACTATCATCTAACTAAATATCAAATAGTCATTCAAACAACATTAAACTTAACTTCTTAAATATGCATCATTATTATCAACATCATTTAAACCATAACTTAAGCACATATATTACCTTTACACACATATTCCTTGGCACATTACCTAATCATCATTTAAGCAAATAATCATACTGGCCAAACTACTTAACTAAATACCATTTTCATGAACATTACCATCACACACATATTTATACATATACTAATTGTATTCAAATACCAAACTCACTCAAAATATAATATTTGCCCAAACATAAGACTCTCTAAATACATGCCACACATAACCAAGCCTTAATACGGTCAAAAGTCTACCGAGTCATTACCAGGATAACATGAGCTTCAAACAATTCACTTGACTTGTGCCGCAAGTTGACAATCTATAGGGAATAGAAAAACAAGGGAGTAAGCTTAGTAAGTTCAAAGGAACTAAAACAATGACTTACCTCAATTTAGGAATTTATATATAAGTTATTCAACTTGACGATTTTGCCTAAACATGGCAACCCTAAATCAACAAGATGAGTTCATCTCATAATCAATTCATATATAATTCGAACATTTAGTACTTCAATTCAATTTCAACCAATCTAATGAAATAAATGATCAATATCATTGATAAAATTCAATCAATATTTCAATTTACAAATGCAACTAAAACCTTAATGATATCACATGAACCAATGGATACATGCTCCAATTAATCAATCTAAAGATTATATCGTATCATTTTATTTTGTTGTCAACAAAACACCTAATCTCAATATAGTAGCAGCCATTATTCCATTTTTTTGTTCAAATTCTGTGTCAAATTCATAGATTTATAACATTTCTATATTGGCCCTTTGGCTCATACATTCGATACGTGTGAGCATTTAATACTTTTGATATTCATATATATATATTATTAATCAACTTTGTAATACCATATCACAATTATCAATCCCGTTTATATCTCACAAGTTAAATATCACATTACTTTCCATTTCATATCTATTTGCAATTTCAATTATCAAATAACTTTTCATTTTTGATTGTCAATCTCATGATTTCTATAACTTTATCATCATCATTCAATTATACATATCTTTTTTTTACCATTTATTCCCCCTTATTAACTCGACTCGGATGGATTCACGGATCCAACCAACATACAAATTTGGCACCTAGTGCCTCATCGGATAAATCCGAAGTAAATAGTTGCACCTAACGCTATCAATAAGTTTAACACCCAGTGTCTCTCAGTTAAACTAAAGCAAAATGGTACCCAGTGCCTCATCGACTCATAGTTGAAGTAATCCTTGTACTCTTCTTATCCGATGGCATGCTAACTATATCTAACTCTGTGTAACGCGTAGGTTTGTGCAAGTGTACACAGTCGTTATCAAGTAATAAGTAAGTAAAAGAGTTATTGTCTCCACAAGGACTATATATGTTAATCAATTAATTGTAAAATTAGAGTTAATAATCTGGTGATGAAAAGAAAATATTTTTGAGTGGTGTGATGTAAAAATAATTACTAAATATAAGATGATCCCTAATGCAATTTTAATCTAAATGCAATGTATGAAGTGAAATGTACGAAATGAGTTTAGTAGCAAAAACACAAAATTCAACAATCAATAACATGAATAGGCTAAGATAATTGCATCATTCAACTTAATTCATTTTTCTCATGCTTAACAGTGTTTGAAAAATATTCGATGGCAACTCGATCTTTCATGAGTTTTGAAACCAAATTAAGTCATTTCAGAATCTTTTACTTAGTAAAACATGCATTTTACTAATCATATTAAACTAAGGGTTTCTTAGAATTTATGTGAAGTAACAAGGACGAGTTAGGTTTGAAACAATTTAATCACATAAACCTAAAAACTATGTAAGATAATAAAGCTCGTTAAAGTTATTATGAACCTTCAATTTAGTCGGTTTAGGATCTAAATTAAGTATGCACTTTTCAACTATTGTGTCCATTATACGTCGTCTGGTTAGAATTGCTTAGCTAAATCTAATGCATCCAATTACATATGAATGAAATATAGATGAGTTCAATTTGAAAACATGATCGATTGAGGCACAAACAGTATAAACATGATTTAAACGAACTTCATTGAATTAATGCAATTATCTTAGATAAACAAATTTAAGCTACCATTTTTTATGACAAGATAACAAAGCACATTGCAAACATGATTAAAATCAAAATAACAAAGTAAGAAAGAATAAACTCTATCGAAGCGACAATCTTGCAAACTCTGATTGAAGATGTTTTCCTCCAATCCTCGTGCTGCTCCTTTGCTAATGGGTCCTCAAGGTGGCCGGCCAAGAGATGATCTTATCAAGGTTTTGCTTGTTAAGAAAATAAAAAAAGGGGATGCTATGCGTGGGAATAAAGAGAGGAAATGAGAGAATAGAAGAATGATATGAAATGAGAGATGATGGATTGAGTAAAGGATAAGAGATATGTGAGATGAGAGTGGGTATTTATACTTGAGGTTGGTAGGAGAGTTTACTAAAAATAGTGAAAAATAACCCGCCATTTACTCCTTTACTTGGCCAACCACACATTGTTGAAAAGTTTATGGGCGGTTGGTAGGAGAGTGGATTGAGTAAGGGTTGGACGGTTTCAAAGGAAAACTTTATGGGCTCTTTTCTGATTTAATTTCAATTGTAGAGACCTTCAATAAATATCCCAAAATTGATTTTTGGGTAGCCAACATGATTGTGTCGAATTGGGCTTGTCTTCTCCTTGTTTGGATGGTTTTGTAACCCATTAAATAATTAGACTTGTCCACTATGTAATAGCAATTTTAATTAGGTCAAAGTAACATCTCCATGACCTAATTTACATGGTTTTGTTGTCTAAGTAGGGTAGAATTGCTCTTGTCCACGCAAGAATTATAATAAGCTTCATATTATATTAACTTCATAGCCCCCTACATAATAAAATATAACACATTAAAAAATTACATGAAATAATTTAATTTATGCACAAAATGAATACAATAAAGCACATATTTGCATTTTTTATAAATTCTTGCCTATCATCGAAATATAAACAAAATTCACCTAATTAATTAACAAATATTCAAAATTAATATTATTTTTAAGATAAAAGGTGTTATAGACTGCTAAAAAAAATATAAATTAGAGTTTACACTCTGCCTGAATAGTTAATAGGAAATCCATTTTCAACTTCCATTATAAGCCAATTTCTCAATTCAACTATATCTGTGCAATAGTAATTCATCAATACATATCAATACATCTACATAATTTTTCTCATTACAAAAAACCACTTAAATCAATATACAATAATCTCATATCAGCACAATTTGATCAATTATAATCAATTACCAATTCATTTTTATTTTAGATGTCAATTCATCATTTTAAGATTTAACCATCAACTTATCATTTTCATATGTTTTAATTCATAACTCACCCGTTGTACCAATTTGTGTACAATTCAAACTATTATGAAACAATTACAAATTTACAAATCAAATATAAAATAATTTAAATGTAACTATACTATGTGAACTTACCTGGGCTAAACTACAGGGATAATAATATCAGAGACTAATCAACAATTTTCCTTTTTTCATCGATTATCTATCAGTTCTTGATCTATAAAGTCATTTTATTTCAATTATCAGTCCCAAATATTTAATGCTTATATTTTAATGGAAATTTTCACAATTACCCTAAACTTTTATATTTTATTCAATTTAGTCCCTAAAACCAAAACTAACTTATTTTCAAAATTAACCCATAAATCCATATTGCCAAATTATTAAACATCTAAAATCAGCTCCTTTAATACTGAAAATTTACAAGAACCATGCCAAATTTAACATATTTTCAATTTAGTCCTCAAACTTAAAAACTATACAAAATCACTTTACAAAATAGTCCTATTTCAACATCAAGCTTCAAACTAAACCATTATCAACTAAAAGCTTCAAGAACATCAATGAAAAATTTTAAAAACTTTGACATTATCACAAATTAGTCACTGGGCTAGCTACATTAAGCTACAATGATCTCAAAAATATAAAATTTACAAGAAACAAGTAGAAAATTAGCTTACATGCAAGAGACTTATCTTGACCGAAGATTCCAAGGTATAAAAATGGTGGTTTAGTTGTGAAAAATGAAAGAATGAAGAAGATGAAACATGTTTACTTTTGTTTTTATTAATATTATTACTTTAATAATCAAATTAAAACATATAGCATATAAAATATAATACAAACTAATGTTCAACCGTCCATTAAATTTATTATGGTCTATTTGCAACATAAAACCTCCCACTTTTACTTTTTAAACCATTTAATTAATAAAAATCAATAGCGATTAAATTTTACGTCTTTTACGATTTAGTCTTTTTTCCTTAATTAACTGTTCAAGCACTAAAATTTTTGGACCAAACTTCAATTCACCAATATAAAAACTCCATAAATATTTAATAAAATATTCACGGGCTCGATTTATAGAATCGAGGTCCCGATTCCTTATTTTCCAAAACCACTTGGGTTTCTGTATGCATCACTTATACCTTGACTAACTATCCGATTAATAAAATCTATTAAATCACAACTATATTTAACTCATTAGTATTAATTAAGTATATCTATAGGCTCTCTCGTCAAAATGGTGGTCCCAAAACCACTATTTTTGACACCAATAAAAAATAGGTTATTACATCATCTATTATATCCTTATGAGCCAACACAGTATATATTTTTTTACCAAAGATGAGGTTTTTGTTGTTCCATACCCCTTTAAGATTCAAAAGAATCTATTTACAACCTATCATCTTAATGGCCTTCACTAGATTGTCTCTATTCAAACTAAAGATCAAACAGATGAAGCACCTAACCTTTTGGTCAAAGTTGCACAAAAAAGGTGACTACTTGGGATCTTAAGAGAAGAAGTGGATGTCCTTGCTATGGATATTCAACGACTAGCTGCCAAGAAAGCAAGGCTAACAGAACTAATTTGTGGCATCGAAAAGACACATTTGTAAGAGGGGCTTTTAGACAAAAAGGGGAAATCAGTCTTGGTTTGTGGGGAAAATGTTTTACTATTGCTGCTATACAGCTTCTATTGCTATACTATCTTTTATGCTTGCTTTATTTTGTTGCTACTTTTCTTTTGATGGTTTTTGGTTTTATTCAGCTTATTTTAAACTTTTTTGAGAAAGATATTGTTGATGTATTAAACAACTATCATGAGGTTTTATTCAATTAGTTCTTTAGTATTTCATGTGTTTGTGGCATAGTGATAAGAGGAGCATTTTTCATTTGCTTATGTTTTGTTGAAAAGCCAAAGTGGGATGTTGTTGGGATTAAAGCTGTCTAGTGCTAATGTTTAAGTGGTAATGGATGTTGGCATTTTTTTACTTGGACCTCCATAATTGTTTTCTCCATAAGCAAATAAATCCCAAGACATGTTTCATTTAATCTCAAACCATGGTGATTGCGTTTGGCTATTTAAGGAAGATTAAGATCAACATGCCTTATTGATTAAGGCTTATCTTTATCCTTTTAGCTTTTATCCTTGATAATTTATGAGCTGATTTTGGTTTTATCTTAAGATAAATTTTGGAGTTTATTTATTCAAGATTATTATGCTATTACAGATGATTTTATCTATACAAAAATTGATCTAGAAGGCTGATTATTAAGCCTATAAATAGATAATTGTTCACATGTTGAAGATGTATCTTTTGGAGAGTGCTTGTGTTGCTTTTGTTGGTTTACTTTTTATCAATTTTTCCTTGTATTATTGCACTCATTTCATAGGCATTATTTATGAGAGTTAAAATTGTTTGTAAATGAGGTGTTTAGGGAGTGGTTGTAATAAGTTGAGGCTACAATTGCTTCTTTTATAAGGGTAGATTGGACTTTAATTGATAGGTGGTTGAATAAATTGTTGAATAAACCACTTACTAAGCAAGACTTCATAGAGTAAGATTATTTTTTAACTGTGTTAACAAATGTTGTGTGCTTATCTCGTCTTATTTGCACTATTTTTGTAGCACCCTCACCCGAATCTGGGTATGGAGGGCCACAAATGGATTGGTATAGACTAAATGCAAATTTTAAACTTTATAACTTTGAAGACATACTTTATTAAATTATTAATATCCCTTTTTTACAATAGAAACCCTAAATTAGAAGAAAAGATACTATCTCAAATTTTGAACTCTAAGGAAATTATTTATCTATAATATATTCTACCTCGAGGCAAAGACTCTAAGGTACCCCCTTCCTATGTTCATGACACCTTATTAACATTGACCCTTGATCCAACCCTATTTGACTTGGCCCCTCATTGAGCTCTTCAATTTCCCAATTAGTCCTGCAACTATAGACCAAAATCCTTTAAGTTCAAAGAACTTAGTGAGTTTCTTTACTAGTATGAATTATATAAAGGCATATATATAAACCCCATCTTTCTAAGGTTTTAATTGAAAGGAACAAATGCTCTACCTTCTTGGTAGATCAATCGCTTAACAACTATTACTCGATCAACTATAACCGACCATTACACTATGGCTATTCCTGGACCATCCGTCATACTTATGGAACATCGCTTTCCTACATATTGCACTTTCCTACATACACTCCCATTACGTGGCATTCGTTGTACCAATTATCTTATCTCATAGTATACTTGCGTATTTGTTGACAACCCCTATCACACCCGGTTTCCTTTAAGTCCAGAAATTAGAATAATTGAGGGGTTAAACTAAAAGAAGCCATAAGTTGACGACTGATCTGCTGTAATTTAGTGTAGTAGATTAAACTAGTTTTCACACTTTAGGAGCTTGAAATAAACGTTTTAGTGAAGTTTTAATTATGTTTTAGTAAAGTTTAGTAAATTAAGTAAAATGTGTAATTTGAGTCTTTTATTGACCTTAGGGGCCGAATGAGGGCAAAAGGTGAGCTAATGGACTTTGTAAGTGTACAAAAGACCATTAGAAGGCATGCTAAACTGATACTGGTCGCTATGTTGCAACATAGAGGATTTGACGTAGCAACATAGGGAGCAAAATAGAGGAATTCTGAGATTGCCTTCGATGTTGTGACACAGCCTAATGGTGTCGTGACATACTCCTGAAGACATCCTAAAGAAGAGTGTACTAAATTGGTCCTAATGTGTCACGACACCGATTCTAGACGGGAATTAATACGAGCCAGGGGGAGTTTTAGTTTACAAAATCCAATTTAAAGCTTGGGAACATCAGCTAACCTAGGGTTAAGGACGACGACTACCTCAAGTCTATAAATAGGTTCATTTGGCACATGTTATGTACACCAATTACTTAGCTTAGAATCTCGCTTTTTAATTCTAGTTTAGTTTTTTCTCTTTTCTTAGGTTTTAGATTTATTTCAGTGTGTTCTTTGTTTTATCTCGGGAAATTTGATTTGTGGATGCAATCAGACTTTGTGGATTCACTCTTGTTCTTAATACAAATTAGGCTTTTTCCTAAACTTTATACTCTTGATTCACTTATTATGTTTACAGTTTATATTGGTTTTATATTATTTATGAAAACTATTACTCGCTAATCCCTCTATGGGGGATTAGCGAGTGGAGTTATGATGGATTGATTGTTTTGCAGGTTTACTCAACGGATTAACTATTCAGGAAAGGGAGAACCCAAACCTTAGGCTTGACGACCCTAGGAAGTTATCAAGGTTATTGGTATGACCTATCCATGAACACCTTAACCCTGAGTCGGCTTGGACTGTGAGGTCGGAAGATAAGTAGTCAAGACGTATCGAGAGATCTTGCTAGGGTATCAAATAGTTGATTGACGAGGAGCACGAAGTGATAGTTGATCAAGATTATCGAAGCGAACTAATCATCCATAATCATATTTGATCAATTTTACTTTTCAAATTCCCAATACTATTAGCTTTTATTATTATTATTATTATTATTATTATTATTATAAAAACCCCCCAAAATCCTTATTATTTATATTTTTGTAATATATCCAATTTTAAGTACTAATTAGATCCTTTGATGTTTAGGTTGAAATTGATCTAGTACTAGTCTCTTTTGGGTACGATCTTCAGAGTACTCACCTACTTCGTTGTAACTATATTACAACTTGACCTGTATACTTGCGGATACCGCATCATTTATATATATCTTTTGTAGCAGTATTCACATTCTGGAAATTAGTATGTCCAGAGGCAGTCAAGTTATTGGCGTTGTTGACGGGGAAGCAACGTCATTAATTCAATTTTACTCTTTACACTACAAGGATACTTACGTAGATATAGGAGTTGATGATTAAAAAACTATAAGGCGTAGCATTTATTTAGAAATAAATAGCCACTAACAAAATTATGCAAGTCTTAAGGACATTGTTTGATGTGGGCTGGCTACGGTCTAGCATTACTCGTCATGTCTTTCATAGTTCACATTTTGAACTGAACCCTTCTTTACTAACATGGATTTTTAATAACGTCAGATTCACAGATCATAAAATTGAGGACTTCATAGCATTCCTGCGGTGATTTGATCATATATGCAGTACTGTCACTTAGGTAGGCGTTCCACTAGATACTATCAAGTTATTATTAATTCCATTTGCATTGGATGGGAAGGCAAAAATATGGTTAGATTCACTTCCCTCAGACACCATTAATACTTGGGCTGAGTTTGTGCAGCTCTTTCTTCGCCGAGTATTGCCTATAACCAAGGTATTGAAGATTTACACACAATTATTTTATTTTACGTAAAATACCACTGAAATATTAGGGCGACATGGGAGATTTTTAAGAGAATCCTCAAATCTATATTAGGCAGGGGTATACATTTCACAATTTAGATTCAACATTTTTACTATGGGTTTAATAGTCAAATAGATGAAAATTTGATATTATGGTTGGGGGAAGTATTTGGACAAAAACACAAAATGAGGTAATGGAAATATTGAAAAAATTCAGCACTAGTGAAGCTAACTAGGAGGAATGTCGTGAAGTGGAAACCGAGAAATTGGAACAAGTTGGAAACAAAAAACAAGAATGCAACTGGTTGGAGTTAATTGCAGAAGAATTAAAGAATTACGAAGCAAAAAAAGAGTGGGATAGTGTTAAACAAGAGAATGATCACATGGTATCCCAACTTGATTAGTGGAGGAAGAGCAAAGGGCAATAAGAACAAATTGTCCCGATGGTACCATCTGTTATCAAACCTCCTAAGTTAGAATTGAAGTCGCTACCCGAGCATTTTAAATATGGATATCTGTATCAGTGATTATTGTTGCAGGCATAACTACAAACCAAGAGGAGGCTTTTTTTAGAGTCTTGAAAATGCATAAAAAATCTATAGGAAGGATGATTGCTGACATCAAAGGAATTAATCCTCCATTCTATTAGCATAAGATTAGATTAGAAGAAGGAAAAAGACCTGTAGTTGATGCTCAGCATGTAACACCCTATACTCGTATCCTACGCTGGGTCAAAATACGAGGCGTTACCTAACTTGAACTCATACTTACAACCAATTTTGAGTCTTCATGACTTGGAAAATTTAAATTTTTTTAAACTTATCAATATATTCTTAATATGGACTTACAAGGCCCAAAACACACTTCAGAAATCATTCGGGACCAATCCAGGTCCTTTTTCCCACTATAGAGAAAAGTCACTTCACATAGGGGCACACGTCTGTGTGAGAGGGGCAACACTCTCGTGTGAGCATTCTAACATTGCCGTCTCACAGGCCTAAGCAAGACAGGGACACACCTATGTTCTTCACCCGTGTGGAATTAATTCTAAATGCACACCTACAGGGGTTTTCACACGGCCATGACACGCCCGTGTCCTAGTCCGTGTGCAAAAACCTGGACATTCTATTTCTGACGTCAGCAATTCTTAAGGGTCTCATGGCCAAGTCACACGCCCGTGTACTAGGCCGTACCCTTCACACAGCTGAGACACACGGCCGTGTCTCTGCTCGTGTGTTTACTACCATGCATACTGACTTGAAATCTTTTACGTGTAGGGGACACACGGCCGGATCACATGCCCATGGGGTAGACAGTGTGTCACAAATGGGCTAGACACACACTCGTGTGCCTACCCGTGTGGACAATATAGGGCTGTTTACCAAGCCCCATTGCCACCCTTACATATGTAGTTCTATACAAATACCAACCAATACCAAAACAAGCATAATTCCCACAACCATCAGCCACAATAGATATTCATTTAACCATGATAATGCATCTTTTATAAATTCAAAATGAATGTTAGCCATCATTCAAGGATTAATACAAATTGAAGGGTTTCCAACCCAAGCTAATACATATGGCCAAACCTCAGTGACACAAAATAATAAAGTCTAAGTCCTATACCTGCCATATTGAAAAATATAAATCCAACTATACCGAATGCTTTGATTGATAGTGTGATCGATACCTCTGACTTTCGGTGATCCTTAAGCTAGTTAGGCGGCACTGTAAGGAAATGAAAAGGGAAGGGAGTAAGCATAACAGCTTAGTAAGTTGCATATAAGTAACTATACAACAACAATTTATCAATAATCAGCATGCTCATAACACCATGGTAGGCATAAGCATAACTTACTCATTACCATCCATACAAGTTACATAGTATATATTGAGCTCATATCTCATATGTACCAATTAGGTACTTGTACCACTCATAACATGGTTATACTTTCCTCATTAGCTTAAGAACATAACTTTCACCGTTGAACCATTCGGAAATACTACTGGATATTACATAAGCCTCAAGCATAGGGTAAGGTGCCATGCCATGTCCTAGACACGGTCTTACACTGGCTCATATCTCAAGTCGATCCCATGTCCCAAACATGGTCTTACACTGACTATCATCTCGTAGCCGATGCATGTCCCAAACATGTCTTACACTGGCTTACGTCTCGAGGCCGATGCATGCCCCAGACATGTCTTACACTAGCCCTCGTCTCAATACCGATGCCATGTCCCAGACATGGTCTTACATTGGCTCTCATAATGTGGCCGACGCATGTCCCAGACATGTCTTACACTAGCTCACACATGAATAACCCAATTGTCATGGCATGAATATCCGATTTGCTTCCTAAGGTTCCAACGGAAATTCTAATATCTCATTTATCATTATACATCCTCAATTTCACAATCGAGAAATTTATGCTATAATAATTCAAGCACATATAATTAACAATGTATTTGTATTATTTACATACAACTTACCTCGGATTACAAAATGTGGTGACTAGCCGATTTAGTCGGTTTGCTTGGGTTTCCCCCGGTTTAGGTTTGAACTCGGTATTTCTTGATCTATAATAACAAAATGCACTTATTAAGTCACTTTATCAACCTAAGCACTCAAAAATTCACAATTGGGCTAAATAACCATTCTGCCCCTAGACTTTTGCAAAATGACCATTTTACCCCTCGGCCCAAAAATCGATTTTTATCGAATTTATTTATTTCTCAAGACTAGCCGAACCTCTTTGACTCTTATAGCAACTCCAAATTCCAACTATTTCACACATTTATCATCTATTTTACAACTTATGCACATTAATTCTATTAGGTGTTTTCATGCTAACACCTTTCACAAAAGTTGTTTATAAGACACCCAAGACCCATTTTCTTCCATAAGAACTTAAAAAAACATAAGAACTTAAAAAAACATCACAAATCCTTTCATGGCAAAGCCCTAGACTCTCAATAATTTTGCAAAATAGTACTCTCATTAGAAAGCTTATGCTTCAAGGATTTCAAAAGTACAAAAATATTTAAGAAAAGCCATTAGGATCACTTACTTGTGAAGGCATAAAGTTGTTGAAATTTCAAGCTCTTAAACCCCATTCTTTACTGAAAATTTTGGTGGAGGAAGAAGATGAAAAGGGATGTTATCATCCTTCTTTTATCTATTTCTTTTTTATTCAAAATAAGCCACCTAACCCACTAAATTTTAAAATTTTGTCTCCTCTTTGACTCTATGGCCAGCTATGCTCCTTTAAAAGGGTCTAATTGCCATTTAAAATCCCCCAATTTTGATTCTCTAATAAAATAACACCTTTAGCTATCAAATTGGGACTTTTGTACTTTATGCGATTTAGTCCTTTTTCGCAATTGGGCACAGAAACGTTAAAATTAGCTCACCAATTTTTTTCATGCACTAATATAGACATACTATGACTCTATATAAATAATAAAATAATTTCTCTAAATTTGGATATGTGGTCCCGAGACCACTATTCTGACAAGCCCCAAAATCGGGCTGCTACACAACATAAACTTAATCCAGCTATGAGAGAAGTGGTAAAGAAGGAATTGCTTAAATGGCTAGGTGTAGGTATTATTTATGCCATTTCTGATAGTGAATAGGTTAGCCCTACACTATGTGTCCCAAATAAGGGGGTCTAGCATTAGTCGAGAATGATAAAAATGAGTTAATTCCAACAAGAACAGTTACTGGTTAGGTAGTATGTATTGATTATTGGAAATTGAATGATGCAACAAAAAAAGACCATTTTCCACAGTCCTTTATTGACCAAATGCTTGATCGGTTAGCAAGAAAAGTTTACTATTGTTTTCTTGATTGGTACTCAGGGTACCATCAAATCCCAATACATCTGGATGAGTAAGAGAAAACTACTTTCACATGTCTTTTCGACACTTATGCTTTTAAAAGAATTCCATTTGGCTTATGCAATGCTCCAACAACCTTTATAAGGTGTATGACAACTATCTTCGTTGATATATTAAAGGAGGGGTTAGACGTGTTTATGGATGACTTCTCAGTTTACGGGGACTCTTTTCAAGAATGCTTGGGTAACCTTAAAAAAGTCTTAAAAAGGTGCGAAGAGACAAATCTAGTACTTAACTGGGAAAAATGTCACTTCATGGGATTGGTATTGGGACATCAAATCTCAAGGAAAGGTATGGAATCTAACAAAGCCAAGATTGAGATGATGAAAAACCTCCCCATTCCAATGAATGTCTGGGGTGTTCGAAATTTCTTGGGCCACACTGGTCTACAGGAGGTTTATAAAATATTTTGCTCACATCTCTAAACCATTGAATCAACTTCTTCAAAAGGAGTCACCTTTCATATTTGACCGAAACTGCGTCAAAGCCTTTGAGCTAATAAAAGAAAAAGTTGTATCTATGAAACGACAGAAATGTGGAAGTGTACACAATTGCAACAATTAATAAAGTGACAAGTAAATATCGAGTTATCGTACCCACAGGGACTGTGAAAAGAATTATTTATGAATGCTATTTAGAGCACTTTGGTGAAGAAAAATATTTTGTTTGAAGAGGGTGATTAAAAAATAAGATTTTAAACTAAGTAAACTAAATAAATAAATCTCAAATGCATTATTTCAAAATATGATTTTAATCAAAATGACATAATTGTGTTAAATTAATTACATTTCTTAACTTAGAATTATTAAACTCATGTTTATATTGTTACGAATAAATTCACGGCTACTCGGTAATTTGCTAACTTATGAACATACTTACCTACAAAAATCCATTCATCTGTTGGACATATCTCTATGTCAATTCAATCGATTAAACAAATCTTAATAGGGAAATATGTTATAGCACATACATACTTATTAAATTGAAATAAACTCTTAAACATATCCCTATGTCAATTCAAATAATTAACTCGATTTAATAAGCACATAAAAGACTATGTGAGGTAACAAAGTATCCTTACCTTGAAACAGTTTAATCACAATAATCTTGCAAGTTATGCAAGACAATTGTATAGTCAGATACCATTGCTAATTTAACCCTCAGCTACCTTAGAAGATTAAACATGCACTGATTAAGTACTATGTCCATTAATTACAATTTCAATCCGTTTAAATAATTAATTCATTAGTTACCTAACAATTGAAATGCAAGAATAACTTAGTCATGATTTTACTTAATCAAGCATCTTACCGAGGCCTATAACAACATAAACACAATTTTAACAATTTAAGAACATGAAATGGAACCAACCTAGCACGAATTAAATTCAAGCTAAATTGATTAAATTAACCATCCCAACAACATAAATATTCATAGATATGTTCATCATAACAACAACAAAAATTAAAGAGATAAGGAACAAGAATAAAATCTGATGTTTTTCCGTGGCTTAACTAGCTGGCTCCATTCTTCGTTCTCTGTTGTCCTCATTGATCAAAGCTTCTACAAGCATTTCAATGTTTCTCAAAAATGGCTGATGAACACCCCTTTTCCAAGGGAGTAAATCAGTAAGAGAGCAAGAGAATTTAGAATGGCAAAGAAGAGAGAAAGTGGAGAGAAGAGAGAAAAGATGTGAATGAATTGAGGCGTGTTGAATGATCACCCAAGGGGGGGTTTTATAGCTGAAGAGGGCTGCTAAAATTAGATAAAAATAGCAGCCAAAGAGCCATCCCTTGGCCGGCCACACATGTGGCAAGGTTGATGGTTTCAACCTTGCTAAATTTGGCTTGGGGGCAAATCTACAAAGCCACCAATTGTGGAGGGGTTTGAATACAACTTGAACAAGTCTTCAAGGGCCTCTTTGCAAGCTTAAATAATAACTAATAAGCTTATTTGGGTCAGCTCTTGGGACGGTTTTGGGCTATCCATTTCTTGGGTGGTTCGGTTCAGCTGGACCACTTTTTCAAAATTAATTAATAATAATTTATTAGCCCAAATTATATTGGATATAAATTTAATTTAATTATATTATGAATTAATACATATAATTTTGGACCGAATTAGGCTGAAATTTAGTTCACCTTGGTGCTTCAAATTGCTTTTCGGTTTTGTGCTTCTAGCAATGTCTGCCAAGCCATTTTTTGCCCTTTGTGCAAATCTGTCGAAAATAATCAAAATTCAAAAAAAAAAGTATAAAATTAACTAAAATTTAACATGTTCATATTTTAAGTACCCTTTAATTATTTTATAAAAATTAATTATTTTTCGACAAGAATTTTATCAAAACGATATGATTTTAAGTTAAAAAGGGTATATATAAATGCATAAATTTTCGTGTTTCCACACCCCAAACTTAATTCATTGCTCGTCTCGAGTAATGCATTAATTTAAAAATAATTTCTCGAAAACATCTTTGAAAAATTCCTTCAGGACAACATTCTTCCCAGAATTATGAATTTAATATGCTTATGCTAAAAAATAAGAAATTTGATAGTTATGCTTACTTAAGTATACATATCGTTCAAATTAATCTCAATCATTCTTATGATAGCCAAAAATTAGACTAAATGCTTCCTAATAAAGTCATGTTAAACCTTTCCAATTTAATTTTATTCCCCTATTCAAGATTAAGCTGCAATCATTAAGTTTAACTTATGCCTTCATATGTTGAATGTAGCAATTTCTCTCCACTAATGTAGGTAACATCGAACTTAAATCAATAGGTATTTAACAAGGTTGTAACGTGGCTAGGCTTAGGGTTAGGTAGAAGATAGATAATTTTAGGCTAAAAACCCTAGACTTAGCTTGTATTGGACCTTCGAAATAATTACCTTCAATACATCAACTTTCTTTGCTTTCACATGCTCTTTTGTAATCTTATTTTAAGAACTCATGCTCTCCTTTTTTTCACACGAGCATTTTACTGAATGTACTACAATTTTAGAGCATTTGATACTTTTTTTCAACTCCCCCAAACTTAATTTCAAAGAATACTTTGAATAGTACTGAGTCTAGTGTTTGGGACAATTTTAAGATAGTTAAGAGAGAAGTGATGGCTACATTTGCAAGGGTTCAAATAAAATTAGGCCATATAGTCTCAAAGTTGGGTTTCAAAGGATAAAAATTTCATCATGGTTGGCTTGAAAGGCTCAAACGGTCCAAAAAAAAGTTGCCTAAATCATCTTCAACATTCTATGCTTCCTAGGATTTCGCCTCAAGAAACTACTAAGTCAATTCTAAAGAGTTAAACTTTCATGCACGTCTAACTTTCCTAAAGAACTAAAAGTTTTATGGTACGATTTGCATGCTTTATTAAAAATAAATTTATTTCATTATTAAGCTAACATAATAATTATTGAAATATTCAAACTTTATTTATATTGAAGTTTAGCATACTTAACAAAATTTCAAATTTATTGAACAAAGTATATCCTAATCATAATTAAAAGAAAAATTTATCCGAGTGGAAATAATTTCAATTTTTTGTTCCCCCTACTTAATATGAACAAGATCCTCATTGTTAAAAGTGAATAGATACTATACACCAGGTAGGATTCTAGAAAAGAGGAGGTGAGTCAAATTGACTGCTTAAGTACCAAGCTCTCTCAAGATCCAATCCTAGACATGTATATACCTATTGCCACACTTTATACTTTGTGACTTGTTCATTTTTATTCATGATTTCCATCTCTTGCTTTATTATGCAAAAATAAAAATTTCTAATTAAGCTTAATCCTAAAATGACTTAAGAACAGAAATAAAATAAAGTCAAGATCCCTCCTTTTATTTATTTACAGATCCTTCCGAATTTGACTCATCTTTTGCTCCATCATTATTTCCTTCGCATGAATTGCTTCACTCCTTCTTTGATAGTGGACTCTATGGTTCAAATATGAAATCTAGAAACACAGGCATAAAAATAAATGGGTCATTGTATATTTTTGTAAAAGTGCTTCTCATGGAATCATCCCTTATTTTTTAATATCTCCAATAAGCTTGTTGCTGCCATTGCATATGTTGCATTATGTCCATTAACTTTGACAGCTCATCTCGAAGATCTGGGTGAGGTGATTGAGCTCTGAACATTGAAGTTTCAACATCAAGTTTAGCTTCTGGTTCCATTGGTTCCGCCTTATCTGGGACTTCAGCTGATTGCATTATGAGATCTTCTTCTTTTTCTTCGGGGTCCTCACTTTCTTGAACTTGTTGCTGTAGAACAGATGCTCCAGCTATTCGGTAGAGGTCCCAATATATGATTGTGCCCTGGCTATAGCCTTTCTTCTTTACGTTTGCAAGAATTTTAGCTTTCAAGCACAAAATTGTTATCATAAAAGGAAAGTAAGCTAGGCCAGAACGTATAACGACACAAATCCGCATCTCCCTCAGAATGATTTTTCCTACATCAATGTTCATCCCAGTTAAAATCGAGTATAATAAGATCATTCGCTCTAATGAAATTGTAGTCCCATGTGAGCTAGGAAAAAGGCTGAAACGGAAGAAATAGAACCATACCTTTACGATTGGTGTCAAATATTCTCTTCAACAAGTGTGGATTCCTTGCTTTGACACAGTCCATTTAGATCCCGGAACTGTAAGTTCCTGAAGAATTTCTTGCAAATTTTCAGGCTCTATATTGCTCATCAAGGAAGAATATTTGTCATTTTCGAAATTAGGCAATTGAAAGAACTCATTAATAGCGTTTGAAGTTATTGGTAACTTGATTCTGCGAACTGGAACTTCCGTCAACTCGCTTGAGGTTAAATTCGCATAGAACTCGCGCAGTAACTCCTCATCCACACTAGGTCTCTTTTCACAAAAACAACTCCCAATTGAGAGTTTCAGCAACCTGACGAATACGCACCATAAAATCAATATAGTTGCTTTCTTTCAAGGTGAAGCCTTTCTCTGGATGCATCTGTTGATTCTTGAAGATACTCTCGTATCTTGCTTTGGCTTCTTCACAGTGGAACTTGTTTTGTGATTCGTTAATTTGGGCGGATGCACGAGTTCTCTTGTGAGGCATGATTAACCTGACCATAAGATGGGAAAAATTATTTTCTTAAAATTTTAATTAATAAAAAAATTATTAATAATTTAATAAATTGAAAATTAAACAATTAAATAAAATTCAAATTTATGAGAAAAATTGGTCTTACCACCTTTTTTTTGTAAAAATTAAGAGCTCTTAAGAAAAACAATTTTGAATCAAAAGATGGCAAATTAAAAGAGGATAGGGGATTTTGGCTAAGGATGGGTGAAAGGGTGGTGTGCCGTTTGGGTGTGCAAAGCAACAGCGCGCAGCAGGGAACGTGAGCAGCATGCGGATCGTTGAGCAGGCTTGGTATGGGCACGTGCAGAAGCTGGGCACTGGTGCGTGACACGGCCTGGACAGGTAGGGCCGGAGCAGCAGACGCGCCAAGGAGCAGCTCGGTGCTGAGCAGGACTAGGCGGGCAATGTAGCGCGCAATGGAATAGGCGTGCGCGAGGTGGGCGTGCGGCATGCTGCTGACCGATCAGCTGGGCGATGTTGTGGCTAGGGAATTGCTAGGAGGTTTCGGCACTTAAGAGTTTTGGTGTTTTTGGAGGGAATGGTGTATGAATTAAAAAAAATTACAATAGATGGGTGGAATTTATAGTGAAAGAAGTAGGAACTAGAGTAGAATTCTTAATATAATTTAATAATTAAAAATTCTAAATTCTAATTCTACTTAAAGTAGATAAAAATTTATAAAAATTATTATTTTCTATTAATTTATTAAGATAAAAACTTATCAAATAAAATATGATTAAATTAAAACTAATCCTAAATCTATATAAAGTTGATAATAATTAATATATATTATAATGGATATAATTATATATTAATAATTATCATCTTCTTTTTAAACTAAAAACATTTATTCTAGAAGCCTTTGTGAAATATTAATAATTATCATCTTCTTTTTAAACTAAAAACATTTATTCTAGAAGCCTTTATGAAATATTTACAAAATGAGGCATCTAGTTTTTAATATTTACAAAAAGAGCAACCAAATTTTAAAAATAGTTCAATTAAGTCCCTAAACTTAATAAAAATGTGAAATTGAGTTGTCATTTTAAAAATTGGATCAAAATCGACCCTTTTATTTGAAAATTTAAAAATTTAATTTGCCATTTAGGGGATAATTTCTCGGAAAATTATGTCAAAATCAATTCCAGGAAAGATTGAAGGGGTCACAAGTGGTTTCGCTTAAGTTCCAATCTCCTAGACAGAATTTATTTAAACATACTAATCCCGAAAATATACCTTAAATCATTTATTCAAAAAGAAGAACAAGAAAAATTAAATATATGATAAAATGAACGAGATTTGATTCTGTTCAATTTTATCTCCCTAGTAATGTTTCAAGCGTTGAGCACTAACTCGAAAATCACCTCCCTTACCTTGAAGTTCAACAACTCCATACGGATAGACTCAATAAATCGTAAATGGACCGGACCAACGTGATTTTAACTTACCTGGTAAGAACTTTAATCTGGAATTAAATAACAAAACTTGCTGAACTGCTTCAAATTCACGAGCTCGAATGTGCTTGTCATGCCATTTTTTAAGTTTCTCATTGAGAAATTTGGCATTTTCTTATGAGAACATTTAGAATTCTTCTAACTCGTTGAGCTGCAGCATCCGTTTCTCTTTAGCAAGCTTAAGATCCATGTTGAGTTGTCGGAGAGCCCAGTAAGCTTTGTGTTCTAACTCCAAGGGTAGATGGCAAGCTTTCCCAAAGACTAACCTATAGGGTGGCATCCCTAAAGGTGTCTTGTATGCTGTCCTGTAAGCCTATAAAGCACCATCCAGTCTTTTGGACCAATCTCATCAGTTCTGGCAAACTACCTTCTCAAGTATGCCTTTGATCTCCTTATTTGCCAGTTCAGCTTGCCCATTCGTCTGCAGATGGTAAGCTATGGTAACCTTGTGTTTCAGTCCATATTTATCTAATAACCATTTCAACCACTTGTTCATAAAATGGGACCCTTCATCACTGATGATGGCTCTTGGGGTTCTAAACCTTGTGAACACATGCTTTTGCAAAAACTTCATCACAACCTTAGCATCGCTTGTCAGATATGCCTCTGCCTCAAACCACTTGACACATAGTCTACTGCTACTAATATGTACTTGTGACCAAAAGACGGAGGGAAAGGACTGAGAAAGTCAATACCCCAAACATTGAACAATTCTACCTTAATGATATTTGTTCGAGGCATCTCATTTCTGTTGGTGACATTTTCGACCCTTTGACATCGATCACAACTCTTTACGTAAGCATATGAGTCTTTGAGTAGTGTTGGCCAAAAGAATCTGGCTTGCAATACCTTGGCTACAATACGTGTACCTCCGAAGTGTCCCCCACTCAGAGCGGAGTGACAATGATATAGAATCTTATGTACTTTATCTTCTGCCACGCATCTCCTGATCATTTGATCTGCACACTTTTTAAACAAATACTGTTCTTCCCAAAAATAGTACTTTACATCGTGAAAAAACTTTTTTTTTATGATACGTCTTATCAATCGGCATCAAACCACAAGCTAAAAAGTTAGCAATATCAGCAAACCAAGGGGTATGATTTACCTTCAGTATGTGTTCATCTGGAAATGTTTCCTGAATGGATATAAGTGGAGAATTCCTTTCTTGTGGCTCCTATCTAAACAAGTGATCTACTACTTGATTTTCCACTCCCTTTCGATCTTGAATTTCTAAATCGAACTCTTGAAGTGGAAGTACCCATCGAATCAGTCTTGGCTTAGCGTCTTTCTTGGTAATCAAATACTTAATCACCAAATAGTTCGTATAGACAGTCACCTTGATACCTACAAGGTAAGATCGAAACTTGTCAAAAGCAAACACAATAGCAAGTAACTCTTTCTTTGTTACCGTATAATTTAGTGGAGCTCCTGTTAGAGTCAGATTTGCGTAATAGATAGGGTGAAAAACTTTGTTCCTTTGTTGGACCATGACAGCTTCGATCGCGAAGTCACTTGCGTCACACATCAATTCAAATGGCAAATCGTAGTCTTGTGTGACTATTATAGGTACCGTAACTAATCGACTCTTCAAATCGTTGAAAGCTCTTAAGCACTCTTCATCAAATTTGAACGTCATGCCCTTCTTCAATAATTTACATAAAGGGTTAGCAATTTTGGAAAAGTCCTTGATGAATCTTCGATAGAAACCGGTGTGGCCCAAAAAGCTCCTAACACCCTTTACAGATGTTGGAGGTGGAAGTTTCTCAATAACATCTACCTTTGCTTTATCAACCTCTATTCCATGTCTTGTTATCCAATGCCCTAAAACAATACCATTTCGTACCATGAAATGACACTTTTCCCAGTTGAGTACGAGGTTTGTTTCTTCGTATTGCCTTAGTACCTTGGCTAGATTGGCTAGGAAATCATCATATGTATCTCCAAATGCTGAAAAATCATCCATAAAGACTTCCAAATATTTCTCAACCATGCCAGTAAAAATAAACATCATATATCTTTGAAATGTAGTAGGTGCATTACATAAACAAAATGGCATGCGCCTAAATGCGAATGTACTGTACGGTGAATGTTGTATTGTGCTGATCTTCCAGTGCTATTGTAATCTGATTATACCCTGAGTATCCATCAAGAAAATAGTAATAGTCTCACCCTGCGAGTCTATCCAGCATCTGGTCAAAAAAGGGCAAAGGAAAGTGATCTTTCCTAGTCGCCTTGTTCAGTTTTCGGTAATCGATGCAAATTTTCCATCCTGTAATTGTTCTAGTCGGTATCAACTTGTTATTTTCATTTTCAATGATCATGATACCTCATTTCTTTGGGATGCACTGGACTGGACTTACCCATGAACTATCTAAGATGGGGTAAATAATACCCGCATCTAACCACTTGATGATTTCTTTCTTGACTATGTCCTGCATGATGGGGTTTAGTCTTCATTGTCCATCACTCGTCCCTTTTTCACCATCTTTCAGGATAATCTTGTGCATGCATACAGATGGACTAATACCACGAATATCAGCTATGGTCTATCCGATAGCCTTCTTGAATTGTTTGAACACCAAGATGAGTTTCTCTTCTTGCTCGGTAGTTAATTCTGCTAAAATAATCACAGACAGAGTAGAAGAGTTACCTAAATAAACATATTTTAAATGTGATGGAAGTACCTTTAGTTCTAATTTAGGTGGCTCCTCGATTGACACTTTTGGTTGGGCATAATCCTTTTTCTCTAACTCTAAAGATTCAAAGCGGGATTGTGGATTAAATCCCCTTTGATTAGCTTCTAAAAAGGTTAAGTATTCATTCTTCTCTTCATCATTTGAAGGATCTAATGTCAAAATTCATTTCAATGGGTCCTCAACATAGTTGAGTTTCTTTTCCATGATTAACTCCTCTAAATCGGATACTGCAAACAATCATCAATTGTGTCAGGAAATCGCATAGACTTAAAAATGCTAAATGTTATCTGATCATCCTGAACACGCATAGTAAGCTTACTGTTCACGAGGTTTCGTGATAGGTTTTAAATGTTTATAATTACTCGTTCTTGAACTAACTATTATCGCAATGTAGGCAAGTGTACCTATCGAACAGTAGTATAGTTTTAGCAAGACCAGATTGTCGAACCCAAAGGAACTAAAAGTACTAGTAATGACTGTCTTTTTATTATCTAGCCTAAGAATAAAGAGTTTTTTTTTTGTTTTAACTAACTAATTATCTAAACTAAGAACACACAGAAAATGGAATTGAGGAATTACTTTTGGAAAAATTGATTGAATGAAGACAATACCTACGGAAAATCCACCTAGACTGTACTTGTTATTCTGGCTTCGAATCGGACGATTTATTCATTTAACTTGTTCCATAGAGATCCCTAAATTATGTTATTATCCCTATTCAAGACTAATAATGTCTAATCCCTAGATTGAATAACCGAGAATTTTCTCTAATTAACACTCTAGGGTTGCATTAACTCGATTTATGGATCCCCCTATTAGGTTTCACCCTAATCTGGAAAAATCTTGTCACCTTATGTCTAGGCGCGCAATCAACTCCGCTTAATTATGACAAATGTACTCTTAAATAGGGTCTATTCCTCCTCTGAATAAGAGCTTCTCTTGAATCGGTATCCCGTGATATCAAAACAAGAATTAAGAACACATAATTAAGAATAAGTCAAATATTTATCATACAATTCAGAAAATAATAACAAGATTCATCTTAGGTTTCATTCCCCTTAGGTATTTAAGGGATTTAGTTCATAGCTAAATAAGAAAACATCTCAGAATGATAAAGAATACAAAACATAAAGAAAACCCAAAACTCCTGAAGGGAAAATTGAGGAGAGATCTTCAGTCTTGATGATGAATCCGGCTTCTGAAATGGATCAATCGGCTTCCTTGGAGTAATTCCTTACTCTCCTCCTCTCCGTCCCCTTTTTCTTCCTTCTTTAGGGTATATTTATAGGCTTTGGAATGCCTACAAGCTCTCAAAATTCGCTTTTTCTGAATTGGACTCAACTTGGGCTCGGCAGGGACACGCCTATGTGACACGCCCGTGTGCAATTACTTCATGCCGTGCTCGAGCCTGCCAAATTGACACGGCCGTGTAGGCTGCCCGTGTGAGGAGGGCTAGGCCATGTTGATTTCGTACTTTGGCCCATTTTCTCCATTTTTAGCCCGTTTCTCGTTCCTTTCGCTCTCTTATTCTCTCCTAAGTGTAAAACATGAAATTAAAGCATTAAGAGCATCAAATTCACAAATTCTAATGGAAAATCATCCATAAAATGCGTTAAACATGGGGTAAAAATATGTATAAATTACGGTTTATCACTCACCCTTCTGCACATCAATAGGGGTCCTTCCGGTTGCTAAGAATGGTCTTCTTAGGATGATTGGCACCTCTTTGTCTGCTTCAAAGTCTAGAATCATAAAGTCAGTAGGAAAGATAAATTTGTCTACACGTACCAATACATTCTCGATTTTTCCTTCTGGATGTGCTAAGGATTGATATGCTAATTGAAGTGTAACCGTAGTAGGTCTAACTTCACCTATCCCTAAATTCCTAAATATTGACATGGGCATCAAATTGATACTCTCACCTAAGTCGCATAGTGCCTTACCACAATATGTTGCTCCAATGTTACAAGGTATTGTAAAACATCCAAGATCCTTCAACTTTGGGGGTAATTTTCTTAAAGATATGCGCTGCATTCCTTTGTTAGGGCTATGTCTCAAATTCTCCAAGCCTTCGTTTTTTAGACAAGATATCCTTCATGAATTTGACGTAATTTGGCATTTGTTCAAGTGCTTCAACCAACGGGTTGTTGATATGAAGTTGCTTGAGTACATCTAGGAACTTCTTTAATTGAATTTTCTGCTTCTGCTTCTAAAGTCTTTGAGGGTAAGGTGGTGAAGGTTTCTTTATTGGAACTGTTATTCGTCTTCTGCGGTAATTCTACATGTAACGAAGTTGTTAGTTGATCAGATTTTGTAGACTCGAGTTCTGGTGAATCTAGAATTTCAACACTCGGTTGATCTTCCTCTGAGTCTTAAGCATCAGGTGGATCCTTTTGAAATTTGACGATGTTGGGCTCTAATGTCTTTCTGCTCCTCAATGTCAATGCTTTAAAATGCTCTTTCCCTAGATTCCTCAGATTCTTCGTATCACTAAGTAAAGCACCTTGTGGTCGGTTCCTAAGTTCAGTTGCAAGCTAGCCCATTTAGTTTTCTAAATTTTTTAATGTAGCTGCTTGGCTTTGAATTAAGACATCATTCTTCACCATGTATGCCTTTAACAAATTTTCTAAGCCATTGGACAGTTCAGCTTGGGATGGTTTCTGAACTTGTTGGGGAAAACTAGGTGGTTGGGTCGATCTAGGTTGGGCGTAAGTGTTACTAGTTCCAGCCCCTTTGTTACTCTAGGAAAAATTCGAGTGGTTTCACCATGATGGTTTATAGAAACTGGATTGCAGTCCTTGCCTTCCTCGATTTTGGTTCTGGTTACCTATGTAATATACGGATTTTGGGTTCGATGGATATTCTTCGAAAAAATGTCCTTCCCCACAATAAACACAGTCTATACTTTCAAATTGATTTAGTGGCTGTGCTGCGAAACTATTAGGCCCATTAGTAGTAAGATTTTTTAACATTGAGGATATTGATGGTACCTGAGATGCTAGTGAAGTAAGAGCATCTACTTCATGTATTCCAGCAACTCGTCTTCCTGACACTGCTCGATTAGTTGGCCATTGGTATTTGTTGCTGGCAATCCTCTCAATGATTTCATAAGCCTCATTATAAGACTTGCAATGTAGGATTCCATGATGAGGGCACTTTCGTAATAATTCTTTGTACCTTTCCCATGCCTCATACAAGGACTCATCATCCATTTATAGGAAAGCAGTGATCTCGTTCCTCAACTTAGCATTCTTGCTAGGCGGGAAATACTTCATAAGGAATATTTCTTCTAACTCTTGCCATGTGGAAATTGAATTTGGTGGCAAGGAGTTCAACCATGCTCGAGCTCTGTCCCTTTGTGAATATGGGAACAACTTTAATTGTAATGCATCTTTAGGTACTCCGAATAACTTGAAAGAATCGCTTACCTCCATAAGTAGTCTTAAGTGTAGGTGAGGATCTTTAGTAGTCATTTTGGCCCACTATCTGAAGCATCTGGAACATGACTAGCTTCAGCTCGAACTGTTCTGCCTCGATTTCGTGGCTCTTAATACCCGGATTAAGATCATTAAACACTGGCATAGCATACTGTCTTAATGCTCTATCCCTATCATCAGCAATAAGGATAGGATTTTGAGCAGGGTTTGCTCCATTTCTTTGATTTAGATTTTTGAAGTTCATCTCTTTGGTCATTCTCTGATTTGCTTGTAATCTTGGCTATTGGAAAGTTCGTTCAATCTTAGGGTCTACAAGGTGTAAAGCAATGATTCGGTCAATACTCATAAACACTTGAAATAATCACAGAAAAATTAATTAAGTTCAAATTTAAATAGAAAATTAAACCAAAATGCAAAACTAACAAATTCACAAATAATGACTTTTTAAAATAGTCCCTGGTAACGGCGCCAAAAACTTGGAATAACGAAAATGTGCAAGTGTACACAATCGCAACACGTAATAAAGTGACAAGTAAATGTCGAGTTATTGTACCCACAGGGACTGTGAAAAGAATTATTTATAAATGCTATTTAGAACACTTTGGTGAAGAAAAATATTTTGTTTGAAGAGGGTGATTAAAAACTAAGATTTTAAACTAAGTAAACTAAATAAATAAGTCTCAAATGCCCGATTTCAAAATATGATTTTAATCAAGATGACATAATTGTGTTAGATTAATTACATTTGTTAACTTAGAATTATTAAACTCATGTTTATATTGTCACGAATAAATTCACAGCAACTCAGTAATTTGCTAACTTATGAACACACTCACATACCAAAATCCATTCATCTCTTGGACATATCTCTATGTCAATTCAATCGATTAAACAAATCTTAATAGGCAAATATGTTATAGCACATACATACTTATTAAATTGAAATAATCTCTTAAACATATCCCTATGTCAATTCAAACAATTAACTCGATTTAAAAAGCACATAAAAGACTATGTGAGGTAACAAAGTATCCTTACCTTGAAACAGTTTAATCACAATAATCTTACAAGTTATGCAAGGCAATTGTATCGTCAAATACCGTTGCTAATTTAACCCTCAGCTACCGTAGATGATTAAACATGCATTGATTAAGTACTGTGTCCATTAATTACAATTTCGATCCATTTAAATAATTAATTCATTAGTTACCTAACAATTGTAATGCAAGAATAACTTAGTCATTATTTTACTTAATCAAGCATCTTACCTAGGTCTATAACAACATAAACACAATTTTAACAATTTAAGAAGACGAAACGCAATCAACCTAACATGAATTAAATTCAAGCTAAATTGATTAAATTAACCATCCCAACAACATAAATATTCATAGATATGTTCATCATAACAACAACAAAAATTAAAGAGATAGGGAACAAGAATAAAATTCGGTGTTTTTCGTGGCTTGACTACCTGGCTCCATTCTTCATTCTCTATTGTCCTTGTCAATCAAAGCTGCTATGAACACTTCAATTTTTCTCCAAAATGGCTGATGAACACCCCTTTTCTAAAGGGAGAAATCGGCAAGAGAGCAAGAGAATTTAGAATGGCAAAGAAGAGAGAAAGTTGAGAGAAGAGAGAAAAGATGTGAATGAATTAAGGTGTGTTGAATGATTAGCCAGGGGGTTTTTATAGCTTAAGAGGGCTGCTAAATTAGATAAAAGTAGTAGCTAAAGAGCCATCCCTTGGCCGGCCACACATGTGGCAAGGTTGATGGTTTCAACCTTGCTAAATTTGGCTTGGGGGAAAATCTACAAAGCCACCAATTGTGGAGGGGTTTGAATGCAACTTGAACAAGTCTTAAAGGGCCTTTTTGCGAGCTTAAATAATAAGCTAATAAGCTGATTTAGATCAGCTCTTGGGACGGTTTTGGGCTGTCCATTTCTTGGACGGTTTGGTTCACTTTGTTTGGTTCAACTGTACCACTTTTTCATAATTAATTAATAATAATTTATTGTGACAGCCCAAAATTAACCCTAGTCGGGAAGTGGTTTCGGGACCGCTAAACCGAGTCACCGAAAGGTTTGAATGTGATGTTTATTGTCTAGAATATGTAATCAGGAATGTGTGAAAATTTCAAGCTTCGATTTAGTCGATTGCATGTGAATTTAGTCAATAGGACTTATATGAGAAAATTTTAAAATGTGATAGGTCAATGCATGAGGACCTATTAGTGCATGTGGAAGAAAAAGGGGACTTGCATGTCAAATTCCCCCTCCCTAATATGTAGTGGCCGGCCATGCTATGGGTGGAAACATGTTGGGAACATGTTGGCCTAGTGAGGTATGTAGGATAAAGTATAATAAGAAGTATGGGGAATAAAGAAATGGAAAAAGGAAAGGATGTGTGTAATTGTTTCTTCCCCTCCCCATTGCCGTGAAAGTAAGAAAGAAAGCAAATGAAAAAAAAAGGCTTCATCCTTGTCTTCTTGGCCGAATTGAAGGAAGGAATAGGGGCAAAGAACTTTCGGCCATTTGAATGCTTAATAAGGTTAGTATATCGTGTTAAAGTTGTGAAATTTTAGCTTGTTTTAGGTTAATTATCATGGTTCTTACTTAGACCATGCAAAATTTTTAACTTTGATGGATGGATGGAGCATTCGGCTATGGCTATTAAAGAAGGAAATTTGATTACTTCCTTAAAGTTTTGATGAAGAATGTGTTGAGGAAAGAAATTGATCTTGCTAAAAATATAAATTCTAAATGCTCATATATGTAATACCCAAATAAAAATGCTTGATGTCTTGAACAAATGTTGTTTCGATGGGTGGAATGAGTAATGTCATGTATAGGTTTCGGCTATGGATTTTCATGCTTAATATTTTTATGTTGGTGTTCAAATTGAAAATGGATGTTAGTTGTGCTATAACACTTGCTTAATGATGAAAGGATCATGAGCTTAGGGCTTGAGAGGCATTCGGCTTTGGAGTAAAAATAATAGAAATGGTGTTTAGTCAATGCAAGTGTCCATACTTGTAGAATGTATTGAGTGTTGCAATCGGCCTTAACATAGACATGTGTGTGTTCGGCCACATAAATGAGCACCTAAGTTGATGTGTATGTTCGGCCAAAGGTAAGCATGTTGATGGCTTTATCTTGACTTAGAAGGTTCGGCTAAAGGGAAAATTAGCCAATATGTCGAATTCGATTCGTGAATTCGTACATATGTGACTCTAATGTCTAATGTGTATATGGACTAAGTACCTTGAGGTTCTCTTTTGATGTTCGAGTGAATTGTATTGAATCATTTGATGTGATTAAAAATGCATATGACCATTGTGTATTTGAGCTAAAAGGTGGCCATATGACCCATCAAACTCCTTGTCATATTCGGCCATAAGCTAGCAAAATGAGACTTTAATGAGTCAAATTTGTTTGATTTAGCTCAAGGAGTTAAAGGAGGTGAATCGAGCAAAGGCAAAGAAAAGGTCATCGAGTAGCCGAGTTGGAACCGTCTTACCCAACACAAGGTAAGTCATTAAGCATGTAGTTGGTATTGTTTCAAATGGTCATAATGTTTATGTATTGATGCTGAATGGAATGAATAAATATACATATATATATATGCATGTACGTATGTGATGATGAAATTGTTGAATGAAAAGAAAAGAGGTAAGATGTACTGAGTTGTTGATCTCGGCACTAAACGTGCGGATATAACCATTTATGACCATGAGATTGGCGCTAAGTGCGCGGGATTAAATTGTACAGCACTAAGTGTGCGATTTGACTATGTTGCACTAAGTGTGCGAAATGAATATGATGCACTAAGTGTGCGAATTGACCATGCGGCACTAAGTGTGCGAGTTTGACTATGTAGCACTAAGTGTGCGATTTGATTATGTAGCACTAAGTGTGCGAGTTGATTATATAGCACTGAGTGTGCGGACTCAATATACATTCGTGAATCATTATGGACACTACGTGTGCGACACTATTGAGTCGATCGCGGACAGCGGATCGGGTAAGTGTCTTGAGTACATGGCTAATAGGTGCTATGCTTATACTTGGTGTTGAGCTCGGTAAGTTTGAACCTATGTGACAAATATACTTGAAGTCACGTACATAAAATTTATCGTAGGATGGGTGAAAGGCCGTTTAGTCGTTTGATTGTAACGAAAATAAATTGATTTATGAAAATGCTTCAATGTCCTATTGATGAGTATATGGAACGTGAATGCATGAATTGATATGAAATTGAATCGATAGGTTGGAGGAACTATGGTATGGTTCGGAATGGATGGAGTAATTAGCCTCGTTCCATTTCGTTTTCTCTTGTGATAATGTTATTGATGGATGGTAGTGCATAGCTTATGACTTACTGAGTTATAAACTCACTCGGTGTTTCCTTGTCACCCATTATAGGTTGCTTGGACTCATCTATTTTTGCGGGGTCAGGCCGTCATCGAAGTCATCACACCGGATAGCAAGTTTTGGTACTTTCTTCTTAGTTGGCTTAGAAGAACATTTTGGCATGTATAAGCTATTACGTTGTGTTTGAACTTTGGCATGTAAACTTTAAGCCATGCGAAGATGGCACGAATGTTCGATTGAGTTGGATCAAGGGTAGGCATGAAATGGACCTAGTTACTTTCGTAACAGATGCTGGCAGCAGCAGTGTCATGAGATTGAAAAATCACTAAAAATATTAGGAGTGGAATTAATTGATGAATAAATTATGTAATCGAAGCTCGATGAGTCTGTTTTCATGAGGAAGTAACGAAAAGATCATATGGGCAGTATATTAAGAGATAATCAGATTTTTGTGGGACAGGGCCAGAACGGTTTCTGGATTCCCTGCTCCGACTTTGGAAATTCAATATAAATTAACCAGAGATAATTAGGGGTCGTACCATATATGTACAGATTCCTCTCTGAGTCTAGTTTCCATAGAAACAAACGGCATCAGTATTTAAGCTCTGTACAGAGAGATATCCAAGTCGTAATGGGAAAAGGTCAGTGTAGTCGACCCCTGTAACATGGGAGACTTTGACTAATAAACTGTACTAATTGGCCCGACCAAAAATTCTAGAAAAAAATAAATAGGTGGGGACATGAGTCTAGTTTTAGGGAAAAATCACAAAACTGATTTTCGAGTTGTGGAACTCAAGATATGATTTTTGAAGCGACTAGTACTCAGACTGGGCAGTGTCTGGAAAAATTTTTCAAAGTTTGTTAACATCTCGTGTCCGACTCCGGTGTCGGTCTCGGGTTCGGGGTGTTACATTTTATTGGTATCAGAGCTATGGTTTAGTCGGTTCTAGGACTACCATAGCGCGTATGAGTCTAGCTATACATGCCGAATGTTAATGTTTAAATGTGTGATGACTTCCGACGGTTGAAATGTTTTTGTTTTGATTAGTAAATGGATCCCGGTGTAGAAAGAACCCTAGCGGATGACGTTGAGAGCGTAGCGGCTGCTCCTGCACAAGGGACGCCGCCTGTTGAACCTCAGTCATCTGCGAATAATCAAGGTGAGGGGGCTAAACAAGCCTTCTTTACCATGATGAATGAGTGGGTCGCGCAATATGCCCGAACCAACCCGGCTGTCCAACAATTCCCAAATTTGAATAATCCACCCCCGGAGCCAGTAATGCCATCAGTTACTGATCCTGTGAGGCTGAGTAAGCCACCTGTAGACTTGATTAGGAAGCGCGGGGCTGAGGAGTTCAGGGCCATAGTTACTGATGATGCTGAAAGGGCCGAGTTCTGGCTTGATAACGCCATTCGGGTGTTTGATGAACTGTCATGCACACCCGATGAATGTCTAAAGTGTGCTATATCCTTGTTGCGGGACTCAGCCTACTATTGGTGGAGGACCTTGATTTCCATAGTCCCGAACGAGCGAGTAACTTGGGACTTCTTTCAAACGGAATTCCGAAAGAAATTTATTAGCCAACGGTTCATTGATCAGAAGCGTAAGGAGTTCTTGGAACTCAAGCAAGGCCGTATGACTATATCTAAATACGAACATGAATTCGTAAGACTCAGTAGGTATGCCCGGGAGTGTGTAGCTGATGAGGTTGCTATGTGCAAAAGATTCGAGGAAGGATTGAATGAAGATTTAAAGCTACTAATGGGTATTTTGGAAATAAAAGAATTCGTAACACTAGTCGAACGAGCCTGCAAGGCGGAAGAACTTGGAAAGGAGAAGAGGAAGGCTGAATTTGAAGCTAGAGATTATCGTAAAAGATCGACAGGTAAAGCTCCGTTCTCAGCTGTAAAGAAGTTCAGGGAGGACATTAATAAGTCGAGGGCGACTGCGGGAATTTCCATCAGGGCAAGACCATCGATGGGCTCCCGAGCTACTTCGGTAGCTAGTGTGGGCAATAATCGTCATGAGAAACCTGAATGTCCCCAATGTGGAAGACGACACCTAGGTGAATGTTGGGGCAAGTCTACTAGCAGGGCCTGTTACGGATGCGGTTCGAAGGACCACTTCATTAGAGATTGCACGGAGCTGGATGAGAAGAATAAGATTCAAGGTGCAAGACCTAGTGGAGTGACATCTAGAGGTAGACCACCGAGAATTTTAGGAGGCAGGGGTGGTAGTCAGAGGGGGGCCTCTGATACGGCCGATCGAGCCGAGAACCGTACTCCTGCTAGAGCATATGCCATTCGCGCACGAGAGGAGGCATCCTCCCCCGACGTCATCACTGGTACCTTCACTCTCTTTGATACTAATGTGATTGCATTGATTGACCCTGGTTCTACTCATTCATATGTATGCGAAACCTTAGCAACCAGTAAGACTCTACCTGTTGAGTCTACTGAGCTCGTAATTCGAGTATCAAACCCTTTGGGTCAATGCGTACTTGTTGATAAAGTGTGTAAGAGATGCCCTCTAATAATCCGAGAATCCTGTTTTCCGGCCGATTTGATGCTTTTGCCGTTCGACGAGTTTGATGTTATTCTTGGTTTGGATTGGTTGACCGCGCATGATGCGGTTGTGAATTGCAAAAGCAAGACCATTGATTTGAGGTGCGCAAATAACGAGATAATTCGAATTGAGTCTACGGACTTAAGGGGATTGCCAGCTGTAATATCGGCAATGTTGGCCCAGAAATATGTAAGGAAAGGGTGCGAAGCGTACCTCGCGTATGTACTTGATGACAAGGAGTTAGAAAAGAAACCCGAATCGGTGCCGGTGGTTTGTGAATACCCGGATGTTTTTCCTGAAGAGCTACCAGGTTTGCCACCTGTTCGGGAGGTAGAGTTTGGTATTGAGCTTGTACCTGGAACTACGCCAATTTCGATCGCTCCGTATCGTATGGCACTAACCGAGTTAAAAGAGTTGAAAGCTCAGTTGCAAGAATTGACGGATAGAGGTTTCACTCGACCGAGTTTCTCACCTTGGGGTGCCCCAGTATTGTTCGTGAAAAAGAAGGACGGAACCATGAGGTTGTGCATTGACTATCGTCAACTGAATAAAGTGACGATAAAGAATAAGTATCCGTTACCGCGTATTGATGATCTATTCGATCAATTAAAGGGAGCATCGGTGTTTTCAAAGATAGATTCGAGATCGGGTTATTATCGGTTGCGGATTCGAGATTCGGACGTACCCAAAACTGCTTTCAGAACGAGGTACGGTCACTACGAGTTCTTAGTGATGCCGTTCGAGCTCACTAATGCCCCTGCGGTGTTTATGGATTTGATGAATCGGATCTTCAGGCCGTATTTGGATCGGTTCGTAGTTGTGTTTATTGGTGACATCTTGGTCTATTCAAGAGATGAGACCGAACATGCTGAGCATCTGAGGTAAGTGTTGCAAATTTTGTGGGATAAGCAGTTATATGCTAAGTTCAGTAAGTGTGAGTTCTGGTTAAGAGAGGTTAGCTTCTTGGGTCATGTGGTATCCGCATCGGGTATTCGAGTTGACCCGAGCAAAATTTCAGCCATACTTAACTAGAAGCCTCCGAGAAATGTTACCGAAGTCCGGAGCTTTCTAGGGCTCACCGGTTATTACCGACGATTTGTCAAAGGTTTCTCGATGATAGCCACACCAATGACGAAGCTACTTCAAAAGGATGTTAAGTTCGAATGGACGGAGAAATGTCAGAAAAGCTTCGATCAACTGAAAACTCATTTGACTGGAGCTCCAATTTTGGTGCAACCCGAATCGGGTAAAGAGTTTGTCATTTATAGTGGCGCATCCCTACTTGGGTTGGGTTGCGTATTGATGCAAGAAGGTCGAGTTGTGGCCTATGCGTCGAGACAATTGAAGCCACACGAGAGAAATTATCCGACCCATGATCTCGAACTAGCCGCCATTGTGTTTGCATTGAAAATATGGCGACATTATTTGTTTGGTGAGAAGTGCCATGTGTTTTCGGATCACAAAAGTCTCAAATATTTGATGACTCAACGAGACTTGAATCTGCGACAAAGACGTTGGCTTGAGTTGTTGAAAGATTTCGAGCTTGTCATTGATTACCACCCGGGAAAGGCTAATGTGGTTGCGGACGCCTTAAGCCGGAAATCACTGTTTGCTTTGCGAGCGATGAATGTACACTTGTCTGTTCTACCTGACAATGTGTTAGTAGCTGAATTAAAAGCCAGACCATTATTGACTCATCAAATTCATGAAGCTCAGAAAGTCGATGAGGAATTGGTTGCAAAACGAGCTGAGTGTGTTCCGAACAAGGAATCGGAGTTTCAGATTGATGATGATGGTTGTTTGAGGTTTAGAAGTCGTTTGTGTGTTCCAAAGAATTCGAAACTCATTCCGATGATTCTGAACGAAGCCCATTGTAGCCGAATGTCAATTCACCCGGGGAGCACGAAAATGTACAACGACTTGAAACGTCGGTTTTGGTGGCGTGGTATGAAACGAGACATCTCCGACTTTGTTTCGAGATGTTTAATATGTCAACAAGTGAAAGCAGAACATCAAGTGCCTTCAGGGTTACTTCAGCCGATCATGATACCCGAGTGGAAATGGGACCGAGTCACAATGGACTTTGTGTCCGGACTGCCATTGTCCGCAAGTAAGAAGGATGCGATTTGGGTTGTTGTTGATAGGCTGACTAAGTCGGCTCACTTTATCCCCGTGCGTACGGATTTTTCATTTGATAAACTAGCCGAATTGTATGTTTCTCAGATTGTGAGATTACATGGAGTACCTATTTCTATCGTGTCGGATAGAGATCCGAGATTCACCTCGCGATTTTGGAAGAAATTGCAAGAAGCTTTGGGTACCAAGCTACATTTTAGCACCGCTTTTCACCCCCAAACCGATGGTCAATCCGAGTGGATAATTCAGATACTTGAGGATATGTTGAGATGTTGCATCCTCGAGTTCAGTAGTTCATGGGAACGGTATTTACCTTTGATTGAATTCGCTTACAACAATAGTTTTCAATCAAGTATTAAGATGGCACCGTATGAGGCTTTGTACGGTCGTAAATGCCGTACGCCATTGTTTTGGACCGAGCTTGGTGAAAGTAAAATTTTCGGAGTTGATTTGATTAAAGATGCCGAACAAAAAGTAAAGGTAATCCGCGAAAGTCTGAAGGTAGCCACAGATCGTCAAAAATCGTATGCGGATTTAAAACGAAAGGACATTGAATATCAGGTGGGAGATAAAGTGTTTCTTAAAGTGTCACCTTGGAAGAAGGTACTCAGATTTGGCCGTAAAGGCAAGTTGAGCCCGAGATTCATTGGGCCGTACGAAATTTCCGAACGAGTGGGGCCGGTTGCATATAGATTGATTTTGCCCCCTGAACTTGAAAGGATGCACGATGTCTTTCATGTTTCGATGCTTCGGCGCTATAGATCTGATCCTTCGCACATAATTAGTCCGTCGGAGGTTGAAATTCAGGCTGATATGAGTTATGAAGAAGAGCCGATGCGTATCCTAGCTCGTGAAGTGAAAGAGTTGCGAAATAAAAGGGTTCCGTTGGTTAAGGTGTTGTGGCTCAAACACGGGATCGAGGAAGCAACCTGGGAACCCGAGAGCTCGATGAAAGAACGATATCCAAACCTATTTACCGGTAAGATTTTCGAGGACGAAAATTTCTTAAGTGAGGGAGAGTTGTGACAGCCCAAAATTAACCCTAGTCGGGAAGTGGTTTCGGGACCGCTAAACCGAGTCATCGAAAGGTTTGAATGTGATGTTTATTGTCTAGAATATGTAATCAGGAATGTGTGAAAATTTCAAGCTTCGATTTAGTCGATTGCATGTGAATTTAGTCAATAGGACTTATATGAGAAAATTTTAAAATGTGATAGGTCAATGCATGAGGACCTATTAGTGCATGTGGAAGAAAAAGGGGACTTGCATGTCAAATTCCCCCTCCCTAATATGTAGTGGCCGGCCATGCTATGGGTGGAAACATGTTGGGAACATGTTGGCCTAGTGAGGTATGTAGGATAAAGTATAATAAGAAGTATGGGGAATAAAGAAATGGAAAAAGGAAAGGATGTGTGTAATTGTTTCTTCCCCTCCCCATTGCCGTGAAAGTAAGAAAGAAAGCAAATGAAAAAAAAAGGCTTCATCCTTGTCTTCTTGGCCGAATTGAAGGAAGGAATAGGGGCAAAGAACTTTCGGCCATTTGAATGCTTAATAAGGTTAGTATATCGTGTTAAAGTTGTGAAATTTTAGCTTGTTTTAGGTTAATTATCATGGTTCTTACTTAGACCATGCAAAATTTTTAACTTTGATGGATGGATGGAGCATTCGGCTATGGCTATTAAAGAAGGAAATTTGATTACTTCCTTAAAGTTTTGATGAAGAATGTGTTGAGGAAAGAAATTGATCTTGCTAAAAATATAAATTCTAAATGCTCATATATGTAATACCCAAATAAAAATGCTTGATGTCTTGAACAAATATTGTTTCGATGGGTGGAATGAGTAATGTCATGTATAGGTTTCGGCTATGGATTTTCATCCTTAATATTTTTATATTGGTGTTCAAATTGAAAATGGATGTTAGTTGTGCTATAACACTTGCTTAATGATGAAAGGATCATGAACTTAGGGCTTGAGAGGCATTCGGCTTTGGAGTAAAAATAATAGAAATGGTGTTTAGTCAATGCAAGTGTCCATACTTGTAGAATGTATTGAGTGTTGCAATCGGCCTTAACATAGACATGTGTGTGTTCGGCCACATAAATGAGCACCTAAGTTGATGTGTATGTTCGGCCAAAGGTAAGCATGTTGATGGCTTTATCTTGACTTAGAAGGTTCGGCTAAAGGGAAAATTAGCCAATATGTCGAATTCGATTCGTGAATTCGTACATATGTGACTCTAATGTCTAATGTGTATATGGACTAAGTACCTTGAGGTTCTCTTTGATGTTCGAGTGAATTGTATTGAATCATTTGATGTGATTAAAAATGCATATGACCATTGTGTATTTGAGCTAAAAGGTGGCCATATGACCCATCAAACTCCTTGTCATATTCGGCCATAAGCTAGCAAAATGAGACTTTAATGAGTCAAATTTGTTTGATTTAGCTCAAGGAGTTAAAGGAGGTGAATCGAGCAAAGGCAAAGAAAAGGTCATCGAGTAGCCGAGTTGGAACCGTCTTACCCAACACAAGGTAAGTCATTAAGCATGTAGTTGGTATTGTTTCAAATGGTCATAATGTTTATGTATTGATGCTGAATGGAATGAATAAATATACATATATATATATGCATGTACGTATGTGATGATGAAATTGTTGAATGAAAAGAAAAGAGGTAAGATGTACTGAGTTGTTGATCTCGGCACTAAACGTGCGGATATAACCATTTATGACCATGAGATTGGCGCTAAGTGCGCGGGATTAAATTGTACAGCACTAAGTGTGCGATTTGACTATGTTGCACTAAGTGTGCGAAATGAATATGATGCACTAAGTGTGCGAATTGACCATGCGGCACTAAGTGTGCGAGTTTGACTATGTAGCACTAAGTGTGCGATTTGATTATGTAGCACTAAGTGTGCGAGTTGATTATATAGCACTGAGTGTGCGGACTCAATATACATTCGTGAATCATTATGGACACTACGTGTGCGACACTATTGAGTCGATCGCGGACAGCGGATCGGGTAAGTGTCTTGAGTACATGGCTAATAGGTGCTATGCTTATACTTGGTGTTGAGCTCGGTAAGTTTGAACCTATGTGACAAATATACTTGAAGTCACGTACATAAAATTTATCGTAGGATGGGTGAAAGGCCGTTTAGTCGTTTGATTGTAACGAAAATAAATTGATTTATGAAAATGCTTCAATGTCTATTGATGAGTATATGGAACGTGAATGCATGAATTGATATGAAATTGAATCGATAGGTTGGAGGAACTATGGTATGGTTCGGAATGGATGGAGTAATTAGCCTCGTTCCATTTCGTTTTCTCTTGTGATAATGTTATTGATGGATGGTAGTGCATAGCTTATGACTTACTGAGTTATAAACTCACTCGGTGTTTCCTTGTCACCCATTATAGGTTGCTTGGACTCATCTATTTTTGCGGGGTCAGGCCGTCATCGAAGTCATCACACCGGATAGCAAGTTTTGGTACTTTCTTCTTAGTTGGCTTAGAAGAACATTTTGGCATGTATAAGCTATTACGTTGTGTTTGAACTTTGGCATGTAAACTTTAAGCCATGCGAAGATGTCACGAATGTTCGATTGAGTTGGATCAAGGGTAGGCATGAAATGGACCTAGTTACTTTCGTAACAGATGCTGGCAGCAGCAGTGTCATGAGATTGAAAAATCACTAAAAATAGTAGGAGTGGAATTAATTGATGAATAAATTATGTAATCGAAGCTTGATGAGTCTGTTTTCATGAGGAAGTAACGAAAAGATCATATGGGCAGTAAATTAAGAGATACTCAGATTTTTGTGGGACAGGGCCAGAACGGTTTCTGGATTCCCTGCTCCGACTTTGGAAATTCAATATAAATTAACCAGAGATAATTAGGGGTCGTACCATATATGTACAGATTCCTCTCTGAGTCTAGTTTCCATAGAAACAAACGGCGTCAGTATTGAAGCTCTGTTCAAAGAGATATCCAAGTCGTAATGGGAAAAGGTCAGTGTAGTCGACCCCTGTAACATGGGAGACTTTGACTAATAAACTGTACGAATTGGCCCGACCAAAAATTCTAGAAAAAATACATAGGTGGGGACATGAGTCTAGTTTCAGGGAAAAATCACAAAACTGATTTTCGAGTTGTGGAACTCAAGATATGATTTTTGAAGCGACTAGTACTCAGACTGGGCAGTGTCTGGAAAAATTTTTCAAAGTTTGTTAACATCTCGTGTCCGACTCCGGTGTCGGTCTCAGGTTCGGGGTGTTACATTTATTAACCCAAATTAAATTGGATATAAATTAAATTGAATTATAGTATGAATTAATACATATAATTTTGGACCGTGTTAGGCTAAAATTTAGTTCACATCGGTACTTCAAATTGCTTCTCTGTTTTGTGCTTCTAGCAGTGTCTGCCGAGACATTTTTCGCCCTTTGTGCAAATTTGTCGAAAATAACCAAAATCCATCAAAAATAATTATAAAATTAACTAAAATTCGACATGTTCATATTTTAAGTGCACTTTAATTATTTTATAAAAATTAATTATTTTTCGACAAGAATTTTATCGAAACTGTATGATTTAAAGTTAAAAATCGTATATATAAATGCGTAATTTTTTTGTGTTTCCAATCTACACCAATAATCATTACTCCAAATTGTTCAGAACCTTTTATTATTATGTGTGATGCTAGCAGCTATGCAGTAGGCGCGGTTTTGGGACAAAAGAGGAATAATATATCTGAGGCTATTCATTGTGCAAGAAAAAAACTCAATCTAGCACAATGCAATTACACTAAAACCAAAAAACAAATGATGGCGATAGTGTTTGCTTGTGAAAATTTTCGACCTTATTTAATGGCAAACAGAATATATGTTTATACTAATCACTTTGCATTAAAATATGTCATGAAGAAAAAAGATTCAAAAATCAAGCTGATGAGATAGATGTCACTGCGTCAAGAATTTGATCTATGGATAATGGATAGGAAAAGGGTTGAGAATCAAATTGCAGATTATTTATCCAGAATCGAGAATAACTTAAAAGAAGAAACTACTAAAGAAATTAAGGGACTTTCACAGATAAGCAATTATTCAGGGTAGACAAGAAACACATAACACCCTGTATGCAAATTATGTCAACTATATTGCAAGATGTGTCTTTTCGCCACAGGTATCCTAGCAACAGAAGAAGAGGATAGTTCACAAATCTAAAAATTACATTTGGGAGGAGCCGTATGTAACGACCCGATTTAAGGCCTAATCATAATAGTGGTCTCGAGACAACAAATCCGAAGTCAGAGAAATTATTTTATTATTATTTTGATATTATAGCATGTTTTTAAGAGTGCATGAAATTTTTGGTAAAGTGATTTTAGAGTTTGTGAGCTAAATTGCAAAAAAGAACTAAATCGCATAAAGTGCAAAAGTCCTAATTTGATAGATAAAAGTGTTTAATAGCTAGAGAGCCTAAATTGGGGGCCTTTAAAGAGAAATTATACCCTTAGAAATAGGGTGGCCGGCCATAGGGGACAATGAGTTGAAAATTTTCCATGTTAGGTAAGTGATTTTTGACTTTTTGACTAAAAATAAGAGTAAATAAAGGAAAGATGATATCATCCCTTTTTCATCTTCTTTCTCCACTAAAAATTAGCCATTGAAGGGCATTTGAAAGCTTAAGAGTTTCAGCAACTTATCATCTCTAAAAGTAAGTGATTCACATACCCTTTGTTGATGATTCCCTTGAACCATAAGTTTTCAAGTGAGGGCACTATTTTGTAAAATGAATAAGAGTTTAGGGTTTTTCCATAAAAAAAATATGCAATGTTTGTTGAGTTTTTATGGAAGAAAATGAGTCTTAGGTATCTTATAAATAAGTTTTGTGAAATGTGCTAGCATGAAAACACCAAAAATGACCATTTTGCATAAGCTGTAAAATAGATGTTAAATATGTGAAATAGTAAGAATTTAGAGTTGCTATAAGAGTAAAAAGGGTTCGACTAAGCTTAAGATACGAAGAAATCCGATAAAAATCAATTTTTGAGCCTAGGGGTAATATGGTCATTTTGCCAAAGTCTAGGGGAAAAATGGTCATTTCATCGAAGAAGTGAAATTTTGATTTCCCAATTTCATTTAGTGTCTAAATAAGTACATTTTGCTATTATAGATCAAGAAATACTGAATCTGAACCTAAACCGGGGAAAAGCCAAGCAAATCGACTAAATCGGCTAGTCGCCACATTTTGTAATCTGAGGTAAGTTGTATGTAAATAATACAACTACATTGCTTATGTATGTGTTGAATTGTATTTGAATTAATATAGCATGAATTGCTTGATTGTAGAATTGAGAAAGTATGATGATGATAGAGATAACAGAATTCTTGATTGAACCTTAGGAAATAAATTAGATATTCATGCCATGACGTTTGGGTCACTTGTGTGAGCTAGTGTAAGACATGTTTGGGATAAGCATCGGCCACATTTTGAGAGCCAGTGTAAAACCATGTCTGGGACATGGCATCAACACAAAGATGAGTGCTAGTGTAAGACATGTCTGGGACATGCTTCGGCCTCGAGACGTAAGCCAGTGTAAGACATGTCTGGGATGTGCATCGGCTACGAGATGTGTTAGTGTAAGACCATGTCTGGGACATGGCATCGACACATATATGTTAGAACTTGTGTAAGACCATTTCTGGGACATGGCATCGGTACTTGACCCCATGTTTAAAGCTAAACGAATATCCGATAATGTTCCAAATGGTTCAATAGTGAATGTATGATTTAAAGTTAACAAAGAAAGTATAGTCGTGTTATGAGTGGTACAGGTACCTATATGGTATGTATGAAATGTGAGCTCAATATATGCTATATGAGATGTATTGTATATTGATGAGTAAGTTTTACATATGCCACTTGTGTATTATGATACTTGTTGATGAATGGTCAAGTTATATTGTATATTTATTTATGTGCAACTTACTAAGCTTTATGCTTACTCCCTCTCATTTTCCATTTTCTTATAGTGCCGCCTATCAAGCTTAAGGATCAACGGAAGTTAGAGATATTGATCACATTATCAATCGACGCTTTCAGTATAGTTTGATGTATATTTTTGAATATGACATGTATAGGGCTTAGACTTTACTATGTTTGTGTCATTGAGAATTGGCCAAATGTGTTGGCTTGGGTTGAGAATCCTTCATTTTGTATTAAGCCTTGAATGGTGGCTAATATTCATTTTGATTTATATACAAAGATGTTATTTTCATGGAGGAGTAAAATGCACAAAAAAAATGTTGTTTATTGTGGCTGATTTGGTTGCTTAGGATAGTCTTATCTTGATTGTGGTTGCTATTATGTAGGTTGTGGAAGTAAGGGTGGTAAATAGGCTTGGTAAATAGCCTTATATTGTTCACACAAGTAGACACACAGGCGTACGTCTAGGCCGTGTGTGATGCATGGTCTGCCCCATGGATGTGTGTTCCGACCGTGTGTCCTGATACGGCCACGCCTCGGGCACACTTTTGGACCAGCTCCCTAAGCATTGCTTGCAAATCCATGCAAGCTGAAATAGTTCAATTCCTTTTCGTTGAGCTCCGTTTAGCTCGTTTCCAGCTCACTCGAGCTCAAGTCAGCTCAATCGAGCTCAATTTAGCTACAATTCAGCTCATTTATTTTATTGGTTGAATAATTAAAGTATTTTATTAACTTAGTTTAAGTTATTACAGCTCATAATTATGTTTTGATTTATTTCATGTTTTTAAAGTTGTCTTAGCCGAATTTAATATGTTTAGCTTAAGACTTTATTAAATTTGTCTATTTTAAATTTATGTGTTAATTAATATATCTATTTTTAATTAATTTGTTCATGTTTCATGTAGGTACAGCCGAATGTGGAGATTCATTCAAGCTAGGTGCATGAACGTCTACTTACAATGCATGATGTGGGAACACAATTAAAGATGATTCATGGATGGGCTGGTTCAATGAACGTAAGGATGATGCATGAATGATTTAATACAATGAATGGAAGAATGCATGAATATTCACTTACATGCATCGGTTGCTGTCCATTGATCTCCTAAGTACCTATTCAGCCAAAAGGCATCTCTTGGAGTGTCCATTCACACCTTGGCCGAACCTAGACATGTCCATTGCTCTCCCATACATTCACCAAGCCTTCAAGTTCATTTCCTTAGCCATGAAGCTGCCCATTGAAGTACCATTCGGCCGAACATGGACAAGGACACCATTGGTTATTTTTCTAAAAGGTTCATGTCTTAATTTAGGTTCATTACTTAATCATTAAGTTCATGAATGGATTATTCGGTTAGCATAAGAAACTAGTATAAATAGTTTGTTGATTTCATTTGTAAAGGACTTTTGACTTTTGATCATTTGAATGAACTTTGTTCAAAGAGTGAGTTTTCTCCTCTCTAAATTCGTACGAGTTTCGATCTGACTTATCTAGCGTGCTAGTGGCGTCTGTCGTTCTCTTTTGAACTTATCACCTTGCTTTGGTGTGGCGTTCAACCTTCTACAATTCCGCAATCCCACCTTGAACCGAATAGAAATCGGGGTGACACTTTTTAGTGTTGAATCGTTTCTGGCGTTTAAGCTCATTTATCCATTCCGCCGACTATCCTAGATTTTACCCAACTATAATATCTTTTTACAAAACCGAGCCTTCATTTATCAACTTCCATTTTTCTTATTTTTATCCTTAAATCGAGCCTACTACCCTTATAAATTTACCATCACCTTAGCCAACCTTTAAAACCATTTGAAAGCTTCCGTATCTTTAGCCTTATTTCATCCTATTTCCGTTAACTCAACTATTCCTCATCGACGATCGGGCAATCAAGTGAATCGACTCAATCAACCGAGCCGGATCACATCATTTGGTATCAGAGCTACTAAAACGAGGAGCGCCGACGTTCGTAATAAGGCCGCAAGTAAGTTCGAAACGTGAAAAAAGAATCAAAAAAACAATTGAGTTGTAATTTAATTTTTTTCCCTTGTATTTAGCTTACTATTGTATTGGAGTAACAAAAAAAATAAAAAAAATCGAAAAAAAATTGATTGAAAAAAAAAATTCAAAAAAAAGTGAAAAAAAAATCGAGTTAAAAAAAAGAAGAAAAAAACAAAAGTGAAAAGTCTTGTGAGTTTTATTTTGTTTTTTTTGTTGCTTCCGAGCATCCATTCATTTCACCATTCCCTCTACCCCCCAAAACGCCACACATACTTTGATTTTTATTTTCTTTGTTTAGCCTACCCTACACCCGACGTTATCCCTTGTAACCCATTTGAAGCCGACCCTCTAAGCCACAATAAGTCTTCTTGAAACAAAATACGAATTCATGAGAGTGAGATGAGCGGAAAAAGGCACGAGTGGTGAGTACATTAGAGCGAGCAAAAGCCATGTAACGAGTGTAAACACGAGTGGAGTGTTATCCAATTTTCATTGTGAGTGAAACGTGAGATTTTTGTGGTGAGGTATTTACTTTCTATTTTATTTTAATCATTTTTTTTGAAAAAAAAAATCATGTCACAAGAATTTTCCGAATCAGATTTCCAATATTTGAAGCAAGAGATACGTAGAATTGTGAAATCAAATTTTGATAAATTGCATGATCGATTGGATCGAGTGGAGGAAAGAGCCAGACGAAAACAAAATCCACCAAGTCGAGAAACGGAGTCGAGATCATCACGGCGATACGCGTCCAAAGACTACTCGCTAAGAGATTCTTATCGAGATTCCTATTCGTCAAGGAATTCAAGACGCGAGAGCTTAGAGCTTGCGACTTTTCGACATGATGAACGAGAGAGGACGAGTTATTCCTCGTATGACTCAAAGAAGTCCTTCCCGGAGGATTGTTCCCGAAGAAATGGGCGAGAAGCCTATGAAAATATTTTCTCTTCCTTTGGGGCAAATGATTATATTTTTGATTCTTTCTTGTCGACTGCACATTGTAATGAAATCAAAAAAGCGAGAGAAAAAGAAAATGAAGAGAAAGAATTCGAAAAAGAAATTGAGATTGAACAAGAGTGCGAGCGAGAAAAAGAAAATGAAAGAAATGAAAAAGAGATTGAAAAAGAAAAAGAAATCAAAAAAGAGAGTGAGGTCGAAAATAAAATTGAAAACGAGAGAGGAAATGAAAAGAGAGAAAAAGAAGTTGAGATTAAAAAAGAAACGAGAGAAAAAGAGACAAATGAACCAGAAAAAGTGAGGAGCAATTCAACTAATCCATATGAAATTTGTTCTTGTTCTGTTTCTGCTTTTCAGGTATCCAAAAGGCCGAGTGACGATAATTTACAACTCCAATACCTTTCCAAGGAGAGAAGGTTCATTTTGGCTGAAAAAGATAATGTTCTCAACGATCCTAGTTTGCCTATGCCAAAAGGTAAGCAAGGTATGAATGTTGAAAATTTTAAAGCACCACTGTTTTATTCGATTGTTGATGGAAACCTTGTTGATGAATTGTCCTTTAGAAGTGATCTGAATTTTGATGTGGTTACTTGCCATCCTTTGATTGATGATAATACATTTGCGTGGAATGATGGCAAGAAGAATAACGCTTTTGGAAATTGCGATGCTGATGAGTTTGTTAGTGAAATAATAATTATTCAGCAATTGCAAGATAAGAAGACATATAAGCCATTCCATCAGCTTGATTTGGGTAAAAATATGCACTCATTGATCTTTTGTGAGAAACTACTTTGTATAAACAAGAATGTGGGTATGAGATTTGAAACGTATGAATGCTTGAAAACATGCATGTCTTTGATTTGTTTGTTTGAGATGACGATGACATGTAAAATGGTTAGTGCACTTAAAGTTGAAGATGGTGTCTCAAATCTGCCTTGTTGTATAAATTTTGCATGTTTGAAAAAGCCTTTGCTGTTTTTAACAAAGAATGACCAAAACCGTGTGTTTAAGCCCGGAGCAAGTTATCTTAAGTTGTTGATAAATAAAGGTGAGTACTCTAATTTTGTTTGGAATAAATATGTTGAATCTTCTCATCTTTTCCGAATTTTATCGCTATGTGTGGATAGATGTGTGAACCATTTGTGCTTGCTTGATGTTATGACTTTAAATTTGAAAACGAAGTTGTTGAACTATGACAAGTTGCAAACGCTAAATCGAAGCTTTGGCTCTACATCATTGTTCAAAGTTTTTAAGTCATGGATTTTTGTTGTCCAAAATTATAATTCTCGAATGCTTCTTGTTTTTGGAATATCTCCAATGAAGAAATTCTTAACTCATTGCGGAAAGGTAAAATCAACTTTCACTTTTGATCCCGGCATTGGTTCATTTGTTCAATTTTTGCATAAGATCTTAAGAAGACCTTTTGAACTTATAAACCATGGTGTCACTAAACTATTTAATTTTTGTGTAGGTGACACTTCGAAGTGGTTCCCTCCTAAAGAGGGAGGGTATAAACATAAATTGTGTCCTACTCAAGGCATGTCTGAATTGCAGGTTTTTGGGAGCAACTATGCCAATTCCATCGACAAAAGGGCTGGTGACGATGTAAAATTTTTTTTCAAGAAAATGGCCCGATTTGGGGACAAATCGCTTTAAAGAGGGAGGGGATGATACGGCCACGCCTCGGGCACACTTTTGGACCAGCTCCCTAAGCATTGCTTGCAAATCCATGCAAGCTGAAATAGTTCAATTCCTTTTCGTTGAGCTCCGTTTAGCTCGTTTCCAGCTCACTCGAGCTCAAGTCAGCTCAATCGAGCTCAATTTAGCTACAATTCAGCTCATTTATTTTATTGGTTGAATAATTAAAGTATTTTATTAACTTAGTTTAAGTTATTACAGCTCATAATTATGTTTTGATTTATTTCATGTTTTTAAAGTTGTCTTAGCCGAATTTAATATGTTTAGCTTAAGACTTTATTAAATTTGTCTATTTTAAATTTATGTGTTAATTAATATATCTATTTTTAATTAATTTGTTCATGTTTCATGTAGGTACAGCCGAATGTGGAGATTCATTCAAGCTAGGTGCATGAACGTCTACTTACAATGCATGATGTGGGAACACAATTAAAGATGATTCATGAATGGGCTGGTTCAATGAACGTAAGGATGATGCATGAATGATTTAATACAATGAATGGAAGAATGCATGAATATTCACTTACATGCATCGGTTGCTGTCCATTGATCTCCTAAGTACCTATTCAGCCAAAAGGCATCTCTTGGAGTGTCCATTCACACCTTGGCCGAACCTAGACATGTCCATTGCTCTCCCATACATTCACCAAGCCTTCAAGTTCATTTCCTTAGCCATGAAGCTGCCCATTGAAGTACCATTCGGCCGAACATGGACAAGGACACCATTGGTTATTTTTCTAGAAGGTTCATGTCTTAATTTAGGTTCATTACTTAATCATTAAGTTCATGAATGGATTATTCGGTTAGCATAAGAAACTAGTATAAATAGTTTGTTGATTTCATTTGTAAAGGACTTTTGACTTTTGATCATTTGAATGAACTTTGTTCAAAGAGTGAGTTTTCTCCTCTCTAAATTCGTACGAGTTTCGATCTGACTTATCTAGCGTGCTAGTGGCGTCTATCGTTCTCTTTTGAACTTATCACCTTGCTTTGGTGTGGCGTTCAACCTTCTACAATTCCGCAATCCCACCTTGAACCGAATAGAAATCAGGGTGACACTTTTTAGTGTTGAATCGTTTCTGGCGTTTAAGCTCATTTATCCATTCCACCGACTATCCTAGATTTTACCCAACTATAATATCTTTTTACAAAATCGAGCCTTCATTTATCAACTTCCATTTTTCTTATTTTTATCCTTAAATCGAGCCTACTACCCTTATAAATTTACCATCACCTTAGCCAACCTTTAAAACCATTTGAAAGCTTCCGTATCTTTAGCCTTATTTCATCCTATTTCCGTTAACTCAACTATTCCTCGTCGACGATCGAGCAATCAAGTGAATCGACTCAATCAACCGAGCCGGATCACATCATGTCCTCTGCACGTAAGATTTTCAAGTCAACATGCATGATATTAAACACACGGGCAGAGACACGGTCGTGTGTCTCAACTGTGTGATGAACACAGCCTAGCCCACGGGCGTGTGCCTTGGCCTTGTGACATTTGGGGATGCTGACGTCAGAAATAGAATGTCCATGTTTTTGCACACAGGCTAAGACACAGGCGTGTCATGGCTGTGTGAAGGACACGAGCCAGGGACACGGGCGTGTGCCAGGCCGTGTGGAAACCCCTGTAGGTGTGCATTTAGAATTAATTCCATAGGGTGGAGGACACGGGTGTGACCTTGTATTACTTAGGCCGTGTGAGCTATACGGCTATCAACACGACCATGTTGAAATAGCCCACGGGCGTGCTGCCCTTCTACACCGGCGTGTGTCTTGTTTCAAAGTCAAATTTTATAGAGATGATTTAAGAATCTGGGTTGATCCTGAATAATTTTCAATGGTCAATTTGGGGCTCGTAGGCCCGTAATAAGAAGTTTAAAGTAGAAATTGAAAGAGTTCTGAGATGGGCCCAAGTCTTGGAGACTTGGGGAACATTTGTGCGTATGAGATCGAGTTAAGTAATGCCTCATATTCCACTCCGGCGTAGGTTACGGGTATAGGGCGTTACATTTAGTGGTATCAGAGTTATGGTTTAGTTGGTTCTAGGACTAACCTAGCAAGCGAACTAGTTTAGCTATACATGCCATAATTGTATACTGATAGTGTGACGACTTCTGATGATTATAAACTATACTTTTATATAGTAAATGGATCCTGATAGAGCCACAACGGATGACGTGGAGAGTAACGCACTGGCTCCCACCGAAGGGATTGTGCCAGTTGATAGTGAGCCCGTGACTATGGGCCAAGGCGGAGAAGCTAGAGAAGCCTATCTTCGAATAATGAATACTTAGTATACGGAGTTCGTTCGTACGAATCCGAACACTCCACCTCCCCCACCTCCTCCGATTTTTAATTATACCATGGTAGATCCGCAATGCACGGACTTGATTAGGAGAGTGAAGCCTCCGGTGGACAAGATTAGGAAGCAATGGGCCAAGGAATTTCGGGCTAACTTAGATGACGACCCGGAGAAAGCAGAGTTTTGGCTAGAAAATACCATCAGGGTATTTGATGAATTGTCATGCACACCTGAAGAGTGCGTGAAGTGTGCAGTGTCATTCCTAAGGGATTCAGCTTATCAGTGGTGGAATGCTCTCGTGTCCGTTGTACTGAGAGAGAGGATCACTTGGGAATTCTTCCAGGAAGAATTCCGAAAAAAGTATATTAGCAAGAGATTTATAGACCAAAAGAGGAAGGAATTTTTAGAGCTAAAGTAAGGTCGAATGTTGGTGACGGAATATGGGCGTGAATTTGTGAGGCTCAGTAAGTATGCGCAGGAGTGCGTGTCTACAGAAGCCACTATGTGTAAGAGGTTTGAAGATGGTCTTAATGAAGATATCCAAGTATTTGTTGGCATCCTAAAACTAAGAGAATTTGTAGTGCTCGTTGAGAGAGCATGCAAGGTAGATGAGCTGGTGAAAGAGAGGAGGAAAACGACTGTTGAGTCGTGAGATTCAAAGAAGAGACAGATGGGGAGGTCACATTAGTCCTCATCTAAGAGATCAAAGGAATTTGCTACTCGATCAAATGCTTCAATGGGGTTTTCGAATAGAAACAAGAACCGACAGAACACAACTTCTACAGCCCAGACCACTTTTGTCGCGAGTGTCGGTAGTGTTTGGCCGAATAGGCCAGAATGTTCGCAATGTGGTAGACGTCACTTCGGCGAGTGTTGGGAAAATGAAATGGGCTATTTTAAGTGTGGATAATTAGAACCTTTCATCCGAGACTGTCCCGAAATAGAAGAGAGAGAGAAAAATAAGAAGTGAAGGTAAGTAGTGCTACATTGAAGGGTAAACCACAAAAGAACTCTGGAAGCGGGGCTACTAGCAGAGGTGCACCAAGAGATGCAGCTATGAGGTCTAAGGGTAGAGCGCCTGTAAGGACTTACACTATTCGTGCCCGTGAAGAGGCAGAATTTCCCGACGTGATCATGGGTATATTTTCTATCCATGAAATATCTGTTGTTGCTTTAATTGACTTAGGATCTACCCACTCTTATATTTTTATGGAATTGATACCTCGTAAGAATATGATAGTAGAGTCCACTGAGTTTTTGGTAAAAGTGTCCAGCCCTTTAGACAGACATGTGCTAGTGGACCAGGTATGTAGAAATTGCCCTTTGACAATTAGAGATCATTGTTTTCCGGCTAAGCTGATGTTATTGCCATTTAATGAATTTGATGTAATCATTGGGATCGATTGGTTGTCTTCTCATAGTGTTGTAGTGGACTGTAGGAAAAAAGTTATTGAGTTGAAATGTGAAGACGAAAATTATTTTTCGGGTTGGACCAGATGAATCAGATAATTTGCCTGTAATGGTATCGTTTTTAACTGTTGAGAAATATTTGAGAAAAGGATATGAAGCTTACCTAGCTTTGGTGTTGAATACTCAAGTGTCTAAGTTGAATATTGAATCAGTACCAGTGGTTTGTGAGTTTACAGAAGTGTTTCTGGAAGAATTACCCGGATTACCTCTAGTGAGGGAAGTAGAGTTTGGAATCGAGTTGATACTATAATGACCCAAAATTCACGGGTACCGAAAAAGTGAGTTATAGGGCCTCCGTCTTAGTGAAATAAGTTCGAAAATAATTATTAGAAATATTTATGAGTTTAGTAGTGTGCCTAATTAGATTTTAATTAGGTGAATTTAACTTAATTTAGAGTAATTTGTAAAAAGAACTAAATTGAATAAGGGGTAAAAGTTTAATTCTAAAGTAATAGAAAATAAAAAGGATTAAAATGACAATTAAACCATTTACAAAAGTTGAGGCGGCATATATGTATTAAAATCTAAGATTTTATTTAGGTTATATATAAATATTATATAAATATTATATATAATTATAAACCATCATTATGGTTTTATATTATTATTATTATTAGTAGTATTGTTATTATTATTAAATGAAGTAAATAGTAGACAATTGTATGGTTATAATTAAATACATGTGTAATAATATTCATAATACAATTGTAATACAAGTATTATTTATTAAGTAGATATTTATTATTTATTATTAATAAGTAAAAGATATTTATTAGATAAATAATTAAAACAAGATTTTTTTGGTATGAAAAACAAATTAAATAATGACATTTGTAATAATATAAATATGTACACTTGTTATATAATTATTAATTTACCTAATATTAAAGTAAAAGATATATTAATATATGATATTAATATTATAATATGTTAATAAAATAATAAAGCATAAAAGAAAAATAAAGAAACAAAGAAACAAAACAGAAAAGAAACAAAGAGCATTTCGAAGGTAGCAGGAAAAAGAAAGAAAGAAAAGAAAAATGGGAAATTGGGTTTTCGAAATTTGGAGTTTAATTGGTAGGCTGAATCAAGTCCTTTTCTCTTAATTTTGATGTTTTAAAAGTATTAAAACAAGGTTTTGATGGAATTAAGTTGGTAGTTTAGAAGTTCTTAGGTTTTTAAACAAAGTTCATGTTGAATAAAATGATGAAATAGGGGTTTAATTGAATGAAATGTATGTTAGAATATATAAAGGGATTGAAATGTAAAGTAAGCTATAAGTTTTGTGTTTTAGGGACTAAATTGAAGAAAATTTGAAATTATGAAAATATGTTGAAAATTTAATAGTTAAAATTGACTTTAAATGAAATTTGAATAGAAATAAAGTGTGAATTGGTGCTGTAAATTTGGTTATTAACATTTTACACTAAAACAGTTTTGGGCAGTAGTATTGTTCTAAATTTGAAAATTCACCAAAAATGGTGTAAATCGAAATAGAGAATAAAAAAAATATGAAATTAAATCTTACTGAGTCTAGTTTCTCGCAGAAGAAACGGTGTAAGCAACGAAATTGTATATCATGAGATATTATAAGTTTTGTGAGACAAGGTCAGAATGAATTCGGGTTCCCCTGTTCTGACTTTGAAAAATAATTAAAAATGGTATAAAAATAATCATGGGTTGTAATTTATATGTTTAAAATCCTTAATGAACCTATTTTTAAGATAATCAAACGAAAACATTGTCTGAATCTTTTACGAGGAGATAATTAATTTTTAGTGAAGAATGGTCGGAACTGGTTGACAGCAGAATAGGGACAAATTTAAAGAATAAAATATACTTATTGGCTAAACCAAAAATTCTAAAAATTTTATGGTAAGAAGATATGTGAGTCTAGTTTCATGGAAAATTAGCGGATCTTAATTTGGAGTTTCTTAGCTCAAGAAATAAATGATTTTGTAACAATGAATCAAGTAGACAACTTTGAATGAACATATAAGTAAATAGTGGTATTATATGTACAAAAAAAGGGTTAAATTTGCATGTTTAGGCTCATAAATTAAATTGAATTGTGTTGTATTGATAATTATAAATTATTATTATTTTCGTAGTTAACAAAGAACCGAAGTCATCGGCGCACAAAGGGAAGGAGAAAGCTATCGAGGATTAAAACGAGAAATTCACGGTTTGTATTACTATAATTCAAATTACTTTTTATTAAATGTTCTATATAAATTCTACATTTAATAAGTGAGTTATAAGGTAAGTATTGATATTTGAGTTGAATGAGAATTGAATTGAATGGTGAATGTGTATGTAAAATTGAATTGTAAATTGATTTGAATGTGAAAATTGTAATTTAAAAATGATCTTGGATTGGAAATGAAAGTGAATTGAGAATTGAAATACCCTATTAACTAGTCGGGCTAAGTCGGATATAATTGGCATGCCATAGGATCTGAAAGTGTACGCGATTTACCGGCTTTACTGATCAGGCACTTTATGTGTCGTATTTCAGGCACCTCGTGTGTCGTATCAGGCACCTCGTGTGTCGTTTTAGGCACTTTATGTGTCATATTGTGATCAGGTACTATGTACCGTTCTAGGCACAATGTGCCGTACTGGTGTGTTTGGGTTGGAATCCGTGTATCCATCAAAGTCCGGATTTGTTAATAGGGTGAACATCTAAAATGAGAAATTTAAAATAAACTGATTGATTATATTATTGAAATATTGAAAGAAATGAGAAAGTTGAATTATGAATTGAAATGAATATTAAAAATGAAAGGCCTGAATTTAATATTCATATAGTGATTGAAATTGTTACATGTGATATGTGATGGAAATTGAAGAATAGTTAAAAATTGTATTGTTATTATTAATTAATGAAGTTTAAGAATGAATTAATATTTGAGAAATTGGATAGTTACATGTTCGGTAATTATAATTATTTATTGCTATTATAATTTGAATTATGGTAATACCACTGAGTATGGAATATCAGCATGCGGTTGTTTCCGTGCGCAGGTTAATAGGAGTCTAGTGACCCGGTCCAGCATCCGAACGATCCCGACTCCAGCAAAAAATATTTTTGGTGATGATTTTCTTTCCTTAATTGGAAGTGGCATGTATTAGGTGTTGTATAGGTTACATTGATAAGCTTGTAATGTTGGTTGTAAGAATGGTATACCATATTTTGTTATTAGTTTGATAAAATGGTAAAGATTATATTATATAATTTGGTATTAAGTTAGAATGAAAAATGAATGAAGTTATTAGTTAATTTTGATTAATATTATGAATGTTTAGTTATTAAATTACTATGTTAATGAATTGGTTATGATTTAGGTGTATTTAGGTTTAAATTGTTTTTGATTGTGCCATTGGTCTTGGATTAGTTGGTTTCTGGTTTGAACTTGCAGGGGGTTTTATGTAAAAATAAGAAGAAATGCTATCAAAATTTTTATCAAAAAAATTAATGAATGAAGTCAATTAGAAATAAAAACATAATTTATATGAATTTATGATTATACTATAATATGTTTGTTAAATAATTAATTGTTAAATTATTTATTTATTAAGAATTATCCGTAATTTGTCTGATTTGTCTGGTAATGCCCCGTAACCCTATCTCGGCAACAGTTTAGGGTTGAAGGGTATTACATTTGTTGGTATCAGAGCTATCAGGTTTAGCCGATTCTCGGCCTAAATCGGGCTCGAAATTGAGTCTAGAAGTACATGCCACTTTTGAGTCGGGATTTTTGGATGCTGACCTATTTATTTTTTTTGTTTTATAGATTAAATATGTCAGATGAAAAAATGAATGATACTGATGACGAAATGCATACTGGAGAAGAAGAATCTTATGGGTTAGATGAAACTGAATTAGTAACACTTAGTATTAACCCGATGAGAAACCAACCTCCTAGAGCAGAAAGAAGAAATGATAAAGATGATTCTGACATATATAGAAAAATTACCGATGCATTACAAAGAATAGCGGAAATTGTTCCTGCTACGACTTCAGTTCCAATTCAAAGACGGGCCTCGATAAAGGAATTAAGAAAGTATGGTGCCACTAAATTTATGGGTCTGAAAAGAGTCGATCCGTCTGCAGCTGAAAATTGGATGGAGTCGACTAAAAGAATTTTAAAACAATTAGATTGTACCCCCTGAGAGTGTTTGATTTGTGCTGTATCGTTGCTACAAGGAGAAGCTTAATTTTGGTGGGAATCAGTGGTTCGACATTTACCAGAGAATCAGATAACTTGGGATCTATTTTAGAAAGAGTTTCAAAAGAAATATATCGGAGAAATGTATATCGAAGACAAGAAACAAGAGTTTTTAACATTACAACAGGGTGACATGACAGTAATAGATTATGAGAGAGAATTCTCGAGACTCAGTAGATATGCTTCAGAGTTTATTCCAACTGAAGCTGACAATTGTAAGAGATTTTTACAGGGTCTGCGAGATGAGATCAAATTATAGTTGCTATCTCAACGTATTACTGAAATGGTAGACTTGATTGAGCGAGCTAAAATGGTAGAACAAGTGTTGGGCTTCAATAAAAAGACTGAAAGTGTTCGACCAGTTGGGAAGCGTACGGGAACTACCAGTTCGAATCCTCAGCTGAAAAGACAAAAAGAATCCCAGGGTGGTTGGAGATTTAGTTTTAGATCAGACAGAGGTGGAAGAAGCCAGGGAAAACAGACGACGGTATCTATTGGTAGTATACGAGGTCCACCTTGAGATGTGGACATTCCAGAATGTGGACATTGCGGAAAGAGACATTTGGGTGAATGCTGGAAAGTGACCAGAGGTTGTTTCTATCGTGGGTCGACGGAGCATTTTGTTAAAGACTGTCCGAAGAATAAAAATGATACCCCTGTCACATTACAGAGATCAGTATCTACTGCTCGAGGCAGAGGTCCAGGTAGAGGTAGTTCGGTTGCCAAAGGAGGAGCTGGTAGAAGGAGCAGTGATATTATTACTCAGTAGTCTGAAGCCAGAGTACCAGGTAGAGCTTATGTGGTAAAAACTCGTGAAGAAGACGATGCCCACGATGTGGTAACAGGTATATTTTTACTGTATTCTGAGCCTGTTTATGCTTAGATTGATCCTGGATCTTCACATTCTTATATTAATTCAAAATTAGTTGAGTCGAGAAAATTAAAATCCAAAATGTCTAGAGTGTCTATTGAGGTGTCAAGTCCGTTGGGGCAAACAGTGTTAGTGAATCAGGTCTGTCCAAGATTCCTGTTGATTATACAGAATAAAACTTTTCCAGTTGACTTATTGATTATGCCATTTTGGGATTTTGATATAATACTGGGGATGGATTGGTTATCTGAACATGGAGTAATTTTAGACTGCTATAAAAAGAGATTCAGCATTCAGACAGAGAGTGAAGGTCGGGTTGAAGTAAATGGTATTCGTACTAGTGGGCCAGCACGAATTGTTTCAGCAATAAAGGCTAGTAAATTACTTCAGCAGGGTTGTTCAGCATATTTGGCATACGTTATTAATTCTGATTCAGGTGGGAGTCAGTGCAGTCAAATTAGGACTGTATGCGAATTTCTAGATGTATTTCCAGAAGAACTACCGGGTTTACCGCCAGATAGGGAAGTCGAGTTCGCTATTGAGGTTTATCCGGGCACATCACCAATTTCTATACCTCCGTACCGAACGTCGCCTACTGAATTGAAAGAGTTAAAAGTACAATTGCAAGATTTACTAGATCGAGGCTTCATTCGACCGAGTATTTCACCCTAGGGAGCTCCAGTACTGTTTGTTAAAAAGAAAGATGGTTCTATGCGGTTATGTATTGATTATCGACAGTTAAATAAAGTGAACAGTTGAATAAAGTGACGATCAAGAACTAGTATCCGTTGCCTCGTATAGATGATTTGTTTGATCAGCTTAAGGGAGCTTCAGTATTTTTTAAAATTGATTTGAGATCCGTGTATTATCAGCTGAAGGTGAAGGAAAGTGATGTGCCTAAGACTGCCTTTCGTACTCGTTATGGCCATTATGAATTTTTGGTAATGCCGTTTGGGTTGACCAACGCCCAAGCTGCTTTCATGGATCTGATGAACCGTATTTTCCAGCCATATTTAGATCAGTTCGTGGTGGTTTTTATTGATGATATATTGGTATATTTGAAGACAGAGGCAGAACATGATCAACATCTTCGAATAGTTCTACAGATTTTTGCGAGAAAAATAGTTGTATGGAAAGCTCAGCAAATGTGAATTTTGGTTGTCAGAGGTTGTATTTCTAGGACATATAGTATCTACAGATGGAATCCGAGTTGATCCAAAGAAGATTGAAGCGATTGTACAGTGGAAACCACCAAGAAACGTATCAGAGGTACGCAGTTTTCTTGGTTTAGCTGGGTATTATAAAAGATTTATAAATGGATTTTCGAAGATAGCACTACCAATGACTAAACTATTACAGAAGAATGTTTCTTTTACTTGGGATGATCAGTGCTAGAAGAGTTTTGAGACTTTGAAGCAAATGTTGACAGAGGCACCGATATTAACATTACCAGAGTCGGGGAAAGATTTTGTAGTGTATAGTGATGCTTCTTTGAATGGTTTGGGTTGTGTACTGATGCAGGATAGAAAAGTAATAGCCTATACATCTCGTCAATTGAAGCCACACGAACGTAATTATCCGACTCATGATTTGGAAATAGCAGCTGTGATTTTCACCCTGAAGATTTGGAGATATTATTTGTACGGTGAGAAATGCTACATCTATACCGATCATAAAAGTTTGAAATATCTCCTTTCCCAAAAAGAAATAAACTTGAGACAAAGACGATGGATAGAGCTCCTAAAAGATTATGACTGTGTTATAGATTACCATACGGGAAAAGCTAATGTTGTAGCTGATGCACTAAGTAGAAAAGCTGTAATTGAATTAAGAGCAATGTTTGCACAACTTAGTATCAGTGATGATGGAAGTCTTTTAGCCGAGTTGAGAGTGAAACCGATAATGTTTGAGCAGATCAGATCAGCACAGTTGAAAGACGATAAGTTTTTGAAAAAGAGAGAAATGGTACAGAATGGCACAACAGAAAACTTTAATGTTGATGATCATGGTTGTTTGAGATTCTGAAATCGGATTTGTATTCCAGTTACTTCTGAGCTTAAAGAGTTAATTCTTCGAGAAGCTCACGATAGTTCATTTGCCTTACACCCCGGAGGTATGAAGATGTATCGTGATTTACAAGAATTATATTGGTGACCTGGAATAAAAAGGGACATAGTTGAATATGTTAGTAAATGTTTGACATGTCAGCGAGTAAAGGCAGAACATCAAGTTCCTACTGGATTACTTCAGCCTATTAGCATTCCTGAATGGAAATGGAATCGTATCACAATGGATTTTGTTACGGGATTGCCATTGTCGGCGAGCAAAAAGAATGCTATTTGGGTAATTATTGATCGGCTTACAAAATCAGCTATAGCTGTCAGAACAGATTGGTCATTGCAGAAGCTTACAGAAGTGTATATTTGAGAATTTGTTAGATTACACGGTATTCCGGTGTCAATAATCTCGAATTGAGATCCTCGGTTCACATTGAGATTTTAGAGACATCTACATGAATCATTGGGTACTCGACTTAACATTAGTACAGCCTTTCATCGGCAAACAGATGGACAGTCCGAACGGGTAATACAGATATTAGAAGATATGCTTCGGGCTTGTATCATTGATTTTGAGTCAGGTTGGGAACCTTATTTGCCATTAGCCGAATTTGTCTATAACAATAGTTTCCAATCTAGTATTCAGATGGCTCCGTATGAAGCATTATGTGGTCAAAAGTGTCGATCACCAGTATGTTGGACAGAATTGAAGGAAAGAAAAATGATTGGGCCAGAATTGATTCAAGAAATAGAAGAAACGATAAAGAAGGTTAAAGACAGATTGAAAACAGCCTTTGATAGGCAGAAATCATATGCAAACTTGAAACGACGAAACATTGAATATTTTGTTGGTGATAAAGTATTCCTCAAAGTATCACCTTGGAAGAAAGTTTTGAGATTTGGCCAAAAGGGTAAATTGAGTCCACGTTTTATTGGGCCGTATGAAATAGTAGAAAGAGTTAGACCGATTGCTTACCGATTAGCTTTACCTTCAGAGTTACAAAAGATTCACGATGTTTTTCATGTTTCTATGCTTCGGAGATATAGGTTAGATCCTTCACATATCATTTCCACTAAAGACATTGAAATTCGACCGGATCTGTCTTATGAAGAAGAGCCAGTGCAAATATTAGCTAGAAAAGTAAAGGAGTTGAGAAACAAACGAGTTCCTTTATTAAAAGTGTTATGGAGAAATCATAAAGTGGAAGAAGCAACTTGGGAATCGAAAGAAACGATGAGAGCACAATATTCTCATCTTTTCTCAGGTAAATTTTGAGGACGAAATTTATTAAGGGGGGAGAAATGTAATGACCCAAAATTCACGGGCACCGAAAAAGTGAGTTATAGGGCCTCCGTCTTAGTGAAATAAGTTCGAAAATAATTATTAGAAATATTTATGAGTTTAGTAGTGTGCCTAATTAGGTTTTAATTAGGTGAATTTAGCTTAATTTAGAGTAATTTGTAAAAAGAACTAAATTGAATAAGGGGTAAAAGTTTAATTCTAAAGTAATAGAAAATAAAAAGGATTAAAATGGTAATTAAACCATTTACAAAAGTTGAGGCGCAGTATATGTATTAAAATCTAAGATTTTATTTAGGTTATATATAAATATTATATAATTATTATATAAATATTATATATAATTATAAACCATCATTATGTTTTTATATTATTATTATTATTATTATTAGTATTGTTATTATTATTAAATGAAGTAAATAGTAGACAATTGTATGGTTATAATTAAATACATGTGTAATAATATTTATAATACAATTGTAATACAAGTATTATTTATTAAGTAGATATTTATTATTTATTATTAATAAGTAAAAGATATTTATTAGATAAATAATTAAAACAAGATTTTTTTGGTATGAAAAACAAATTAAATAATGACATTTGTAATAATATAAATATGTACACTTGTTATATAATTATTAATTTACCTAATATTAAAGTAAAAGATATATTAATATATGATATTAATATTATAATATGTTAATAAAATAATAAAGCATAAAAGAAAAATAAAGAAACAAAGAAACAAAACAGAAAAGAAACAAAGAGCATTTCGAAGGTAGCAGGAAAAAGAAAGAAAGAAAAGAAAAATGGGAAATTGGGTTTTCGAAATTTGGAGTTTAATTGGTAGGCTGAATCAAGTCCTTTTCTCTTAATTTTGATGTTTTAAAAGTATTAAAACAAGGTTTTGATGGAATTAAGTTGGTAGTTTAGAAGTTCTTAGGTTTTTAAACAAAGTTCATGTTGAATAAAATGATGAAATAGGGGTTTAATTGAATGAAATGTATGTTAGAATATATAAAGGGATTGAAATGTAAAGTAAGCTATAAGTTTTGTGTTTTAGGGACTAAATTGAAGAAAATTTGAAATTATGAAAATATGTTGAAAATTTAATAGTTAAAATTGACTTTAAATGAAATTTGAATAGAAATAAAGTGTGAATTGGTGCTGTAAATTTGGTTATTAACATTTTACACTAAAACAGTTTTGGGCAGTAGTATTGTTCTAAATTTGAAAATTCACCAACAATGGTGTAAATCGAAATAGAGAATAAAAAAAATATGAAATTAAATCTTACTGAGTCTAGTTTCTCGCAGAAGAAACGGTGTAAGCAACGAAATTGTATATCATGAGATATTATAAGTTTTGTGAGACAAGGTCAGAATGAATTCGGGTTCCCCTGTTCTGACTTTGAAAAATAATTAAAAATGGTATAAAAATAATCATGGGTTGTAATTTATATGTTTAAAATCCTTAATGAACCTATTTTTAAGATAATCAAACGAAAACATTGTCCGAATCTTTTACGAGGAGATAATTAATTTTTAGTGAAGAATGGTCGAAACTGGTTGACAGCAGAATAGGGACAAATTTAAAGAATAAAATATACTTATTGGCTAAACCAAAAATTCTAAAAATTTTATGGTAAGAAGATGTGAGTCTAGTTTCAGGGAAAATTAGCGGATATTAAATTGGAGTTTCTTATCTCAAGAAATAAATGATTTCGTAACAATAACTCAAGTAGACAGCTTTGAATGAACATATAAGTAAATAGTGGAATGATATGTACAAAAAAATGGTTAAATTTGCATGTTTAGGCTCATGAATTAAATTGAATTGTGTTGTATTGATGATTATAAATTATTATTATTTTCGTAGTTAACAAATAACCCAAGACATCGGCGCACAAAGGGAAGGAGAAAGCTATCGAGGATTAAAACGAGAAATTCACGATTTGTATTACTATAATTCAAATTACTTCTTATTAAATGTTTTATATAAATTCTACATTTAATAAGTGAGTTATAAGGTAAGTATTGATATTTGAGTTGAATGAGAATTGAATTGAATGGTGAATGTGTATGTAAAATTGAATTGTAAATTGATTTGAATGTGAAAATTGTAATTGAAAAATGATCTTGGATTGGAAATGAAAGTGAATTGAGAATTGAAATACCCTATTAACTAGTCAGGCTAAGTCAGATATAATTGGCATGCCATAGGATCTGGAAGTGTACGGGATTTGCCTGCTTTACTGATCAGGCACTTTATGTGTCGTATTTCAGGCACCTCGTGTGTCGTATCAGGCACCTCGTGTGTCGTTTTAGGCATTTTATGTGTCATATTCTGATCAAGTACTATGTACCGTTTTAGGCACAATGTGCCGTACTGGTGTGTTTGGGTTGGAATCCATGTATCCATCAAAGTCTGAATTTGTTAATAGGGTGAACATCTAAAATGAGAAATTTAAAATAAACTGATTGATTATATTATTGAAATATTGAAAGAAATGAGAAAGTTGTATTATGAATTGAAATGAAGATTAAAAATGAAAGGCATGAATTTAATATTCATGTAGTGATTGAAATTGTTACATGTGATATGTGATGGAAATTGAAGAATAGTTAAAAATTGTATTATTATTATTATTAATTAATGAAGTTTAAGAATGAATTAATATTTGAGAAATTGGATAGTTACATGTTCGGTAATTATAATTATTTATTGCTATTATAATTTGAATTATGGTAATACCACTAAGTATGGAATACTCAGCGTGCAGTTGTTTCCATGCGCAGGTTAATAGGAGTCTAGTGTCCCGGTCCATATTTTGTTATTAGTTTGATAAAATAGTAAATATTATATTATATAATTTGGGATTAAGTTAGAATGAAAAATGAATGAAGTTATTAGTTAATTTTGATTAATATTATGAATGTTTAGTTATTAAATTACTATGTTAATGAATTGGTTATGATTTAGGTGTATTTAGGTTTAAATTGTTTTTGATTGTGCCATTGGTCTTGGATTAGTTGGTTTCTGGTTTGAACTTGCAGGGAGTTTTATGTAAAAATAAGAAGAAATGCGATCGAAATTTTTATAAAAAAAATAAAATTAATGAATGAAGTCAATTAGAAATAAAAACATAATTTATATGAATTTATGATTATACTATAATATGTTTGTTAAATAATTAATTATTTAATTATTTATTTATTAAGAATTATCCATAATTTGTCTGATTTGTCTGGTAATGCCCCGTAACCCTGTTTCGGTGATGGTTTAGGGTTGAAGGGTATTACAGATACCGGGCACGACACCCATTTCAATTGCTCCGTATAGGATGGCTCCTACGGAGTTAAAGGAGTTGAAAACTCAAATACAAGAGTTAACTGACAAGGGCTTTGCAAGATCGAGTTTTTCCCCGTGGGGTGCTCTGGTGCTTTTTGTGAAAAAGAAAGATGGGTTGATGAGGTTATGTATCGACTATAGACAACTCAACAAGGTAACAGTGAAGAACAAATATCCTTTGCCAAGGATCGATGACCTGTTTGATCAGCTAAAGGGAGCCACTTTATTTTCCAAGGTTGACTTGAGGTCAATATACTACCAGTTAAGGGTGAAGGAGCAAGACGTATTGAAGACTGCGTTTCAGATAAGATACGGGCATTATGAGTCCCCGTCATGCCCTTTGGTTTAACTAATGCCTCGACGGTGTTTATGGATTTGATGAACCACATTTTTCAGTCGTACTTGGATAAGTTCGTAGTGGTCTTTATCGACGACATACTAATTTACTCACGTGATGAGAGTGGGCATGCGAAACATTTAAGTACTGTATTACAGACCCTGAGAGACAAGCAATTGTACGGAAAGTTCAGTAAGAGCGAATTCTGGCTTGAGGAGGTTAGATTTCTAGGACACATTATGTTGGGTGGCGGGATTAGAGTTGACCCAAGCAAAATCTCAGCTATTGTTGAATGAAAACTGCCGAAGAATGTGACAGAGGTCCGAAGCTTTTTGGGTTTGGCTGGATATTATAGAAGGTTTGTTCAAGGGTCCTCTATGATCACTATTCCAATGACGAGGCTATTACAGAAGGATGTCAAATTTGAATGGTCAGAAAAGTGCCAACAAAGTTTTGAGAAATTAAAGGCCTTGTTAACCGAAGCCCCAGTGTTAGTACAATCGGAGTCGGGTAAGGAATTTGTGATATATAGCGACGCCTCTTTGAATGGTTTGGGGTGCATGCTTATGCAAGAAGGCAATGTTATAGCCTAGGCCTCAAGACAGCTAAAGCCACATGAGAAAAATTACCCGACGCACGATCTAGAGTTGGTCACCATTGTGTTTGCATTGAAGATTTGGAGGCACCATTTGTATAGAGAGAAATGCAGAGTATTCACTGACCACAAAAGTCTCAAGTGTTTGATGACTCAAAAGGAATTAAAATCCCTAAATGACGATGGTTAGAGCTAATAAAGAATTATGAGTTGATTATCGACTACCATCCAGGAAGGACGAATGTGGTCGCCGACGCTTTTTGTAGAAAGTCATTGTTCACTTTGAGAGCCATGAATACTCAGTTGGCTATGTCTAGCGATGGTTCAGTCCTAGCAGAGTTGAGAGCTAGACCGACATTTCTACAATAGATCTTTGAAGCTCAGAAAGATAATAAGGAGTTGCAAGCTAAGATGACTCAGTGTGAGATGGAAAATGAATCCCAGTTTCGTATTGGTGTTGATGGATGTTTAATGTTCAAAAATAGAGTGTGTGTACCCAAGGGCAATAAGCTTATTCAAAAAGATTCTGCGAGAGGCCCATAATGGTTGTTTGTTCGTCCACCCGGGCAATGTAAAAATGTACAATGACCTGAAGAAAATGTATTAGTGGTCGGGGATGAAAACAGATATTTCAGAGTTCGTTTCCAAGTTTCTTGTGTTTCAGCAAGTGAAGGCTAAACACCAAGTACCTTCGGGTCTGCTACAGCCTATAATCATTATAATCATTCCAGAGTGGAAGTGGGATCAGATTACTGATAAACCGTAATTTATACATGTTTTTATCCCATGCTTAGCACATTTATGGATGGTTTCTCCTTAGATTTGGTGAATTCGATGCTCCTAATTCTTTAATTTCATGTTCTATACTTAGGTGAGCATAGGAGAGTAAAAAGAGCGAGAAACGGGCCGAAAACAGAGAAAATGGACCCACATGGGAAATCAACACGGCCTGGACTTCCTCACACAGCCATGTCCCTTTGGCAAGATCGAAGCACGACTTACACGGGTAGACTACACGCCCGTGCCTATTCAACAGCCTTGACCACGGACTAGAGTAATCGCACACAAGCGTGTCACACGGGTGTGTCCCTGCTGAGCCTAAGTATAACCCTATTCGAAAAAGGTCAATTTTGAGGGCTCTTAGGCATTCTAAAGCCTATTTAAACACCTGAGGAGGCACTTAGGAAGGAGACGCAGAGTAGAAGGCAAGGAATTACTCAGGGGAAGTCGATTGGTCCATTTTAGAAGCTGGATTCATCATCAAGACTGAAGGTCTCCCCTCAATTTCCATTCAGGGGTTTTGGGTTTTCTTTATGTTTTGTACTCATTATTCTTCTGAGATGTTTTCTTCTATAATTATGAACTAAACCCCCTAAATACCTAAGGGGAATGAAACCTAAGACGGATCTTGTTATTATTATATGAATTGTATGATAAATATTTGACTTGTTCTTAATTATGTGTTCTTAATTCTTGTTTTAATATTCCAGGATATTAATTCAAGTTAATGCTCTTATTTAGAGGAGGAATAGACTCTGTCTAAGAGTAAATTTGTCATAATTAAGTGGATTTGATTGCACGCCTAGAGATAGGGTGATAAGATTTTGTCGGATTAGGGTGAAACCAAATAAGGGGATCCATTATCGAGTTAATGCAACACTATGTGTTAATTAGAAAGAGATTTCAATTAATCAACCTAGGGTTAGACGTTATTAGTCTCGAGAGAGATAATAATATAACTTAGGGATTTCTACGGATCTAGTCAAATGAATAAATCGTTTGATTCAGAGTCAAATAACAAGTGAAGTCTAGGTGGATTTTTCCTTAGGTATTGTCTTAATCAATCGAATTTTCTAAAAAGTATTTTCCCAAATTTTCTTTTTGTGCACTCTTAGTTTAGTAATTAGTTTAGATAACCAAATCCCTTAATTTTTAGGCTAGATAATAAAAAGAAGGTAATTACTAGTACTCTTGGTTCCTTTGGGTTCGACAATCCGGTCTTGCTAAAGCTATACTACTGTTCGATAGGTACACTTGCCTTCATCGTGATAATAGTTAGTTTCAAAAATGATTAATTATAAATATTTAAAACCTATCATGAATATCACGTATCAATTACCATGGATTTTGTGACAGGTTTACCGATAACCCCAAAGAAAAAGGATGTTGTTTGAGTTATTGTGGATAGGCTAACAAAGTCGGCACATTTGGTACCAGTGCATATCGACTACTCCCTTGAGAGATTGGCTGAATTGTATGTTTCCTAGACTGTAAGACTACACGGGGTGCCCTTGTCGATTGTTTCAGATAAGGACCCGAGATTTACCTTAAAGTTTTGGAAAACGTTACAAGAGGCATTGGGAACAAAGTTGAGTTTTAGCATGGCATTTCACCTGCAGACCGACGGTCAGTCGGAAAGGGTGATTCAGATTTTAGAAGACATGTTACGGTACTATGTTCTAGAATTTTAAGGTAGTTAGGAAAGGTACTTGCCATTGATTGAATTCGCCTACAACAACAGTTATCAGACAAGCCTGAAAATGGCGCCTTATAAGGCTTTTATATAGGCGAAAGTGTCGAACGCCCTTATATTGGACTGAGCTCAGAGAGGATCAGATTCAGGGGGTTGATTTATTCAAAGAGACCGAAGAAAAAGTTAAAGTGATTCACAGCTGTTTGAAGACCACCTCGGATAGGCAGAAATCTTACGAGGATTTGAAATGGGAAGGAGATCAAATTTCAAGTCAGTGATCGAGTGTTTTTAAAAGTATCCCCGTTGATTTAGTAGAAGAGGCAAGTTGAGTCCTCATTTCATAGGACCCTATGAGGTTACCAAAAGAGTAGGGCCGGTTGCCTATCAATTGGCTTTACCACCAGAATTGGAAAAGATTCACGATGTATTTCATGTATCCATGCTACGCCAATATAGATCAAACCCTTTTCATGTGATTAAGCCAACAGAGGTTGAGATTCTTCCAGACATGACTAATGGCGAAGAACCGGTCAATATTTTAGCTCGGGAAGTCAAACAGTTAAGAAATAAGAGTATTGCACTTGTGAAAGTTTTGTGGCATAGACATGGAGTCGAGAAAGCCACATGGGAACCTGAGGAGACTATGAGAGAATAGTACCCGAACTTATTCACCGGTAAGATTTTCGGCAACGAAAATCCCTAAGGGGGAAAAATGTAACAGCCTGATTTAGGGCCTAGTCAAAATAATGGTCTCGAGACCAAAAATTTGAATTCAAATAAATTATTTTATTATTATTTTGATATTATAGCATGTTTTTAAAAGTGCATGAAAATTTTGGTAAAGTGATTTTAGCGTTTGTGAGCTAAATTGAGAAAAATGACTAAATCGCATAAAGCGAAAAAGTTCTAATTTGATATCTAAAAGTGTTTAATAGCTAGAGAGCCTAAATTGGAGGCTTTAAAGGGCAATTAGACCCTTAGAAATAGGGTGGCTGGCCATAGGGGACAATGAGTTGAAAATTTTCAATGTTAGGTTAGTGATTTTTGACTTTTTGACTAAAAATAAGAGTAAATAAAGGGAAGATGATATCATCCCTTTTTCATCTTTTTCTCCACCAAAAATTAGCCATTGAGGGGGGTTTGAAAGCTTAAGAATTTTAGGAGTAAGTGATTCCCATACCCATTGTTGATGATTTTTGCATTTTTCAGACTCTTGAAGCATAAGCTTTCAAGTGAGGGTACTATTTTGTAAAATGAATAAGATTTTAGGGTTTTTCCATGAAAATATTTGCAATGTTTGTTGAGCTTTTATGGAAGAAAATGAGTCTTGGGTGTCCTACAAACAACTTTTGTAAAAGGTGCTAGCATGAAAACACCAAAAAGGACCATTTTGCATAAGTTGTAAAATAGATGTTAAATATGTGAAATAGTAAGAATTTGGAGTTGCTATAAGAGTAAAAAGGGTTCGGCTAAGCTTAAGATACGAAGAAATTCGATAAAAAACAATTTTCGAACCTAGGGGTAAAATAGTCATTTTGCCAAAGTTTAGGGGCAAAATGGTCATTTCATTGAAGAAGTGAAATTTTGATTTCCTAATTTCATTTAGTGTTTAAATAAGTACATTTTGCTATTATAGATCAAGAAATACTGAATCCAAACCTAGACTGGGGGAAAGCCAAGCAAATCGACTAAATTGACTAGTCGCCACATTTTGTAATCCGAGGTAAGTTGTATGTAAATAATAAAACTACATTGCTTATGTATGTGTTGAATTTTATTTGAATTAATATAGCATGAATTGCTTGATTGTAGAATTGAGAAAGTGTGATGATGATAGAGATTGTAGAATTCTCGATTGAACCTTAGGAAATAAATCGGATATTCATGCCATGACATTTGGGTCACTTGTGTGAGTTAGTGTAAGACATGTCTAGGACATGCATCATCCACATTATGAGAGCCAGTGTAAGACCATGTCTGGGACATGGCATCGACATTGAGACGAGTGCTAGTGTCAGACATGTCTGGGACATGCTTCGGCCTCGAGACGTAAGCTAATGTAAGACATGTTTAGGACGTGCATCGACTACGAGATGTGTTAGTGTAAGACCATGTATAGGAGATGGCATCGACATAGATATGCTAGAACTTGTGTAAGACCATGTCTGGGACATGGTATCGATACCTGCACCATGTTTGAGGCTAAACGAATATCCGATAATGTTCCGAATGGTTCAATGGTGAATGTATGATTTAAAGTTAACAAAGAAAGTATAACCATGTTGTGAGTGGTACAGGTACCTAATGGTATGTATGAACTGTGAGCTCAATATAAGCTATATGAGATGTATTGTATATTGATAAGTAAGTTTTGCATATGCCACTTGTGTATTATGATACTTGTTGATGAATGGGAAAGTTATGTTGTATATTTCTTTATGTGCAACTTACTAAGCTTTATGCTTACTTCCTCTCCTTTTCCATTTTCTTATAGTGCTACCTATCAAGCTCAAGGATCAACGGAAGTCAGAGATATCGATCACACTATCAATCGAAGCTTTCAGTATAGTTTGATGTATATTTTTGAATATGGCATGTATAGGGCTTAGACTTTACTATGCTTATGTCATTGAGAATAGGCCAAATGTGTTGGCTTGGGTTGAGAACACTTCATTTTGTATTAAGCCTTGAATGACGGCTAATATTCATTTTGATTTATATGCAAAGATGTTACTTTCATGGATGAGTAAAATGCACAAACGAAATGTTGTTTATTGTGGCTTATTTGGTTGCATGGGATAGTCTTATCTTGATTGTGGTTGCTATTATGTAGGTTGTGCAAGTAATGATGGCAAATAGGCTTGGTAAATAGCCTTATATTGTCCACACGGGTAGACACACGGGCGTGCGTCTAGGCCGTGTGTGACACACGGTCTGCCCCATGGGCGTGTGGTCCGGCCGTGTGTCCCCTGCATGTAAAATTTTCAAGTCAGTATGCATGATAGTAAACACATGGGCAGAGACACGGTTGTGTGTCTCAATCGTGTGATGAACACGGCCTAGCCCACGGGCATGTGCCTTGGCCGTGTGACATTTTAGGGATGCTGATGTCAGAAATAGAATGTCTATTTTTTTGCACACGGACTAGGATCCGGGTGTGTCATGGCTGTATGAAGGACACGGGCCAGGGACACATGCGTGTGCCAGGCCGTGTGAAAACCCATGTATGTGTGTACTTAGAATTAATTCCATATGGGTGGAGGACACGGGCACGTCCTTGTATTGCTTAAGCTATTTGAGCCACACGGACCATCAACACGACCATGTTGAAATAGCCCACGGGCGTGTTGCCCTTCCACACGGGCGTGTGCCCTGTTTCAAAGTAAGATTTTATAGAGATGGTTTAAGAATTTGGGTTAATCCTGAATAGTTTTCAATGGTTGATTTGGGGCTCATAGGCTCGTAACAAGAAGTTTAAAATAGAAATTGAAAGAGTTCTAAGATGGGCCCAAGTCTTGGAGACTTGGGGAATGTTTGTGCGTATGAGATTGAGTTAAGTAATGCATCATATTCCGCTTTGGCGCAGGTTACAGGTATGGAGTGTTACATCGTATGTGTTTCGGCAATGTGTAGACCAATTGGTCTGAAAGTGTGTAGCGAAGGAAGAGATACGCGACTTTTTACAATGATGCCACACATCTCCATTCGGGGGGGCAGTTCAGTGGTAAAAGGATAGCTCATAAAGTGCTACAATCAGGATTTTATTAGCCAACTATGAATAGAGATGCCTGCGAAGTTGTACAAAGATGTGATAGGTACTAGCGAACTGAGAGTATACCAAAAAGGGATGAAATGTTACAAATAGGGATAATCGAGGTAGAAGTATTTGACGTCTAGAAGATTGATTTCATGGGACCATTTCCAAGTTCTTTAAGAAATTAATACATTCTTCTAGCTGTTGATTATGTTTCAAAATGGGTTGAGGCTGTTTCTTTGCCTACTAATGATACAAAATCAGTAGTGAGATTTTTGACAACAAACAAATTCACTCGTTTTGGTAAACCCTGTGCATTGGTTAGTGATAAGGATCTCATGGCTAAATACAGCATAAGACACCGATTGACAACATCCTACCACTTGCAAGCTAATGGGCCAGTAAAAGTGTTTAACCATGAAATTAAATAGATCTTAGAGAAAACAGTGAACCCAAGTTAGAAAGATTGTGCTGCAAGGTTAGACGATGCATTATGGGCATACATAACAACATATAAGACTCCTTTAGGTATGCCCCTATACAAGCTAGTTTACGAGAAGAATTATCACTTACCAATTGAATTAGAGAAGAAGGCATATTGGGCAATCAAATAATTAAATTTGGATCTAGTATTAGCTAATAAAGAATGATTATTCCAACTACAAGAATTGGAAGAATTTCATTTTATGGCCGTCAAAAACGCTAAAATGTATAAGGAAAGGGGTAGACTTTGACATGACGCAAAGATTTGAAAACGTGAATTTTTTCCTTGATAGAAAGTTCTTCTATTCAACTCGAGATTAAAATTATTTCCTGGAAAGCTTAAATCGTGATGGACAGGCCCACACACTATACACTAAGTGACACATCATGGGGCAATAGAGTTGAGCGCAAAAGGAGGGTAGCTTTTTCTTGTAAATGGCCAAAGAATAAAATATTATTTTGGTGGAATGACAAACATGGTAGTCAATAAACAATTTTTGTAATGTAACACACTATGGGATTCAGGAGGAAACAAGAGGATATGGACAAACAAAAAGGGCGGTAATGAAGAAAGTGACCAAATTGTTGATTTCACAACACAATCAGAACATAATGGAATCTGGCCTGCATGCCATGACACCCATATTGAATGTCTGGACAATAGACAACATCTAGAACAGAAAAATTGCTCTCGACGTTGCAACACCATTAAGGGATGTCGCGATACCCCTGCGTAACTTTACTTTTCGAACTAACATTAACTTCTGACATTTTTGTAGTTTAATTATACTAGGTTTCCAATTCTTTCACTTCTTGCTAAGTAGAAATAAATTATAACTCTTGAATATATTATTATTTTCTTCTAAACCATAAATAGGTTGTATCCATCCTCTTATCTTTACCATTACTGGAAAGAAATATCAATTTTCAGACAAAGAAGATTATACAAGGGACTCCAGCAAAATTAGATTACTGAATGGCCAGTTTTAGTATAAGTGTTTCAAGTCCATATATTGAATTCTAGGAAAGCGACATGGATAAATACTTACAACAACTATAATTGTATACTTTTATTCAAGAGAAAGGATTTGATCCTTTAATGTGGAATTGTAAAGGCGTATGGGAGAATGCTACAGAAAAAGAATGGACCAATTTTTGCTTACCGTCTGAAGAGCCTACAATATTTCCTACAGTGCAGGAATTTTCTCTAGCATTAAAACAAAGGGAAGTAACCAGACCATTTTATGGGATGTGATCTTTTGTGAAGGTTAGAAGGATCAATGTCCCAGTAACTGAGATGAGTATTTGTCAATTTTATGATGTACCATATTATTTTCGTGACTATCTATATAAAACAAATCTAAAGGAATTAAAAAATGTAGACACAGAGGAAATACTAAAAATCATGACGGAAGGGAAAGAGATGTGGACAATTGAACAAGAACAACAATACCTGAAACATTCAATTAGGAGTTAATGACACCAAAAGCCAAGAAGTGGATGAAAGTTTTTTGTTCAAGAATTTGGCCTACAACAGATATGTCCGAGATTAGTTCAATCGATACTATCATATCATACGGGATACTCCAAAAGAAGCAAATATGTATTGGTACATTGATGTATAAGAATATGGTTGAGTACACAAGAAATCTAGGAAAGGGAATAATTTTCCCTCATTTTAACATAATTGTATAAAAGAGCATGAGTACCTATCAAGCAAATAGATAGAACTATGAATCCTCCAAAGAAACTGCTAGGGGATGACGTATTTAAGCTACAGAAAAAACAAAAGGGAGGAAAGGTGGAAAAGAGGATTCCAAGAAGATAATGAATAATATTTCGAGTTAATTTAGTAGGAATTTAATTTTTTTAGGAATAAATGGATTTAGGAAAATTAAACTAGTTTCTATTATTAGTTTATTATATTTTCTTAATTTGCTGAATTAAAAGTCCATATTTATTTTTATATATTCCCTTGTATATCAAAAACATACTAGGAATAAACAAGGATGAAACACCCACCAATAACCTATGGAACAATCACGATCAATCTGGTAACTACTTTCCTTATTTTCTTTTTAGGGCTACACGTTGAGGACAATGTGTTTTTTAAAGTGTGTGAGAGGTAACATAGGAAATTTGTTTTGATTTTTAATTTGTTTCAATCATTATGCTTTTCTTTTGATTTTTTCTTGTTAATTAGGTGCTTGAGCTTGTAGAAATAGAAGTGATTGGTTAAGAGCATGTACATAGGTTGTTTTTGTTTATAAATAAATTTGACATGATGATTGGTGATTTTAAATTTTTTATTATTAGACTACTAAGTTCTATACATTACACTATAAATAGGCATTAAGCAATCAATTGTACCAAATGATATAGAAAATACAAGGAAACGAGCATGCTAGTATGAATGATAAATGGTTGAATTAGAGTTTGTTTGGTTGATTAAATATGTGCATATTAAGATATTTAGGGATGACCTAAGGCATTGTTTGGAATATCCAGAGCCAAAAAGTTGACTTGTACCACCCTTAGTACCTATTTTGAGTCTATAAACACTTCTTGATGAACCTTATTACAAAAACCAAGCCAGAAACATTAATTTGTATTTTCCCTCTTTCTTTGGTCTGGAATTGGAAGACTATAAATGACTGACCATACTTATTGAGGGCTAAGTAGATACATCACATCATACTTTGTAAAAACAAAGTGAAATAGGAAAGATCAGTTTGATATGGGAATTATAGGTAAGCCTAAAGTGCAGAACAAACGAGAAATTCAAAAAGAAGATCAAAGCAAGTAAGAAAAGTGCTTGAAAAGAAAAAGCATTTGTGAGCGAGATGTATTGAAAAAGAAAAAAAATGACAAAGTTATAAAAAAAACTCATTCATTAGTGCACAGAAACTTGTAGGCTAGCTATAGTTACTATATTATGCTGTGATGTCCTATGTGGAGAAATAAGGAAGGTGAGAGGAGAAATACGGCGATGAGCGGGTAAGGGTCATTAAGGGGAAAGAATAGGGATCGATACAATGTGCCAAACTATTTTCGTGTTTGCAACCATTTTGAGGCTTAATGTGTTTCAATTCCACACCTGTCTTAAGCCTCAAAACATTACAAGCTAAAAAGTCCTATATGACCTAGGTATCCTTATGCATAAATGGACAGTATAGTAAATAAGTGCATAAGCAACTCTTTGTGTCCTGCTAGGATAATCAAACTACTTGTATGATTTGTTGATGTATTCCTATATGTGAGACCCTTAATATTTGTATACTTTTTAATGTACTAAACTTAGATGTCTGAGGTTAAAAGTGGTAAACCAATTATGCATCATATCAATATTATTCATAAAGATGAAATGCCTAGTCATGTGCTCCAAAGTCAATGTTTGCATCATATTTTCTCAAGGGTCACCTTTTCCATTTCTTGTTTTTGGTTATGTTGCTTGAGGGCAAGCAATAACTTAAGTGTGGGGGAGTTTAATTTGCTGTAATTCGGTGTAATAGATTAAACTAGTTTTCACACTTTAAGGGCTTGAAAATAAGCATTTTTAGTGAAGTTTTATTATGTTTTAGTAAAGTTTAGTAAATTCAATAACATGTGTAATTTGAGTCTTTTATTGACCTTAGGGGCTGAATGAGGCCAAATGGTAAGCTAATGGATTTTATGAGTGTAAAGGAGACCATTAGAAGTCGTGTTAAACAGATACTGGTTGCATGTTGCAATAGGGAGGATTTGATGTCGCAACATAGAGAGTAGAATATTGGAATTTCAAGACTTCCTTCGATGTTGTGACACAGCCTAAATAAGAGTGTAATGACTTCTATGTCGCGACATAGGTCCTGATGTGTCGCGACATCGACTCTGGACGAGAACTAATACGAGCCAGGAGACGTTTTGGTCTACACGATCCAATTTAAAACTCGCGAACGTTAGCTAGCCTAGCGTTAAGGACGATGGCTACCTCAAGTCTATAAATAGGCTCATTTGACACATGTGATGGACACCAATTACTTAGCTTAGAATCTCTCTTTTTAATTCTAGTTTAGTTTTTCTCTTTTCTTAGGTTTTATTCTTTGTTTTCTTTTGGGAAATCTGGTTTGTGGATGCAATCAGACTTTATGGATTCACTCTTGTTCTTAATACAAATAATGATTTTTCCTAAACTTTATACTCTTAATTCGTTGATTGTATTTACAGTTAATATTGGTTTTATATTGTTTATTAAAACCATGAGGAACTAATCCTGCTATGGAAGATTAGCGAATGGAGGTATGATGGATTGATTGTTTTGCAGGGTTATTCAACGGATCAACTATTCAGGAAAGGGAGAAACCAAACCCTAGGCTTGACGACCCTAGGAAATTATTAAGGTGGGAATTAATCTAAAATTAGTATGACCTATCTATGAACACTTTAACCCCAAGCCAGTTTGGACTGTGAGGTTGGAAGATAAGTAGTTTTTGTTGACTTGTTATTCTAGTGGACGTATCGGAAGATCTTGCTAGGGTATTGTCTAGTTGATTGACGACGAGCCCGAAGTGATAGTTGACCAAGATTACCGAAGCAAGCTAATCATCTATAATCAAATATGATCAATTTTACTTTTTAGAGTCCCAATATTATTTGTTTTTCTCTTCTTTTATTATTATAAAGACCCCAAAAATCCTTATTATTTATATTTCTATAATATAACCTACTTTAAGTACTAATTAGATCCTTTGGTGTTTAGATTGAAATTGATCTAGTATTAGTCTCCTTTGGGTATGATGCTCAGAGTACTCACCTGCTCCGTTGTAACTATATTACAACCTGACCCATGTACTTGCGGATACCACCTCATTTATATATATCTTTTGTTGCAATATTCACACTCTAGACATTAGTATGTCCGGAGGCAGTCAACGACCTCTATTAAAAACTCAGGAAAACTTAGTGACTGAATTGGACATGGTTGGGATCCAATTCTAGTTCGATTGGATTAAAACTAGTTTTTTCATTAGTAGGACACAAAATGATTGTCAATGGATAGTTTTTATAAGGTTTAAGATCATGCGTGAAGGGTTACAAATAGTTGAGAAGTGAATTTCCAAGGTAAACTCTTCTCAATTCTATTTCATTCTCTCATTTTCTTCATCTTCTTCCCTGGTTGCTCTAAAGAAGAGATAGATGTGGAAGCTTTGCATGGAGCGATGATCTTGAGGTTAAGTCGGAAAAGTAGAGAATCCAATAAGTTGGTAAGGTTTTTAGACCTTCTATAAAGTAAGATTAAGAAAATAAAGTTAAGGATTTCAGAACCATTTTAAGGATTCAACATGTTTCTCAAAAACTAAGTTTGAAGTTGAAAATATTTGGTTTAACTCATGATTTTGGTTATACTACGTAGCTGTCAAGAGAATGAAAGCTCTAGCGTAAAAAAGCTAAGTTGGTGAGTCAAAGAAGTATCGGGTGAGTTTTTAGACTCTTTCTTTGGATATCATAAAATTTGTACGAATAATTGTTAAATTTTGAAAATGCTTGCAAGTATAAGATTGAGTAGTTTCTTAGTGTTTGCCAGTATGTTGATATGAAATAAATGGCTATGATATTATGCTTGAAAAGTAGTGTACCCCATAATTACAAGTTATACATTGCATGTATTACATATGGTGGAGCACAGAAGGAAAAGTTTGGACGAGATAGATAAAACTAAGATTTGTGAATGAGAATTTCTGTTAGATACTATCATACGGTGTTATTGAGTGCAAACTGTGATTTACAAAGCTTCAGGCCTTACGAAGGGGACATTGTAATGTTCGAGCATCAAGGCATGGGAATAGCGAATGGAGGAATAGGTGGATGAATAGGAGAATGGAATTCCATTACGATACCACCATATGGGGTTTCTTAGTGCAAATCGTGATGAGCGAAGTTCCGGCCCTTTGCGAAGGGGAACTTTCGTGTTCAAGCATCAAGGTGAAATGTGAAATAGGTTCTTCGGGACGACGCCATTACAATGATATTTAGGTTCCATAAAGCAACACAATGATGGCAGTCAGAAGGCTCTTTGGGGCGACACTGTAATGATGGTAAGGTCATTTGGGATGACATCTTAAAGAGGTATAAGGTGTAAGACCATAGCTTGACTATGGCAACGAATGGATTCCATTGGGACAATAAACATGGGGTGTGTTGTATAAGACCATAGCCTATCTATGGCAGCATAAAGAGTCCGTCGAGACAGTAAATACGGGGTATGTTGTGTAAGACCATAGCTTGGCTATGGTAGCAAAGAGAGTTCACTGGGATAGTAAACAGGAGGTATGTTGTGTAAGACTATAGTCGACTATGACATAATAGAGAGTCCGCTGGGATAGTAAACACGGGAAGTTTGTGAAGACATTAAACATAGAGCCTGATGCATAAGAACATAGCTAGGCTATGGCAGCATGTGTAGTCTGCTAGGATATTGGAATGATAGAAATGTGCAAGTGTACACAATCGTAACAAGTAATAAAGTGACAAGTATGTTGAGTTATCGAATCCATAGGGACTATACAAGCAAGTATTTATGAAATGTAAATTTAAGCAATTTGGTATAGGAAAAATATATATTTGGAAATGGTGAGCTATAGATTAAATCTTAGTAAACCATTAAAACTAAACTATAATTCCAAGCACAATTTCCAATAGGTTTAATTAATATGATATAAGTGTATTAGATTGATCTCATTCCTTTAACTAGGAATTATTAAAATCATGTTCATGTTATTACGAACAATTTTATGGCAACTTGGTCTTTTGTTAACTAATGTACATACATACTGACTCAATTAATCAATTTTTCAAACATATTCCTATGTTAAATTAATTAATCAATTTTCATAAGAAAGTATAAGACCCAACAAATTATAGTATATACTATTAAACATATTCCTAATGTACATACATACCTGTATCCGTCGCCGGAACAGGGTACGAGGTATTAACAAATTATAGTATATACTATTAAACAAAACCCAACAAAAATATGGCGTGCAATTTGATCATTATAACATATGCCATTAACAATACAAACCAACTTCAAAGGCTTCATACAAAATGATTAGTTTGATACTATAAGTAGTAATTTGAACCTAGACAATTATGACACGTAACAAAATAACTAAGTTTGCTATACATGCCATATTTCAAAATGTTGAGTTCAGATACCAATAGTATTGATAGTGCGGGCGGATCTTCTACGATCTCTGACTCCTGTGCTAGCTGGATGACACTATAGGACAAAGGAGAGAAAAGAAAGTAAGCTTATAGCTTAGTAAGTAAGTATATAAATAACAAATAAGAAATCTAATATGTTTACAACATAACTCAATTATATCATATTTTTAATTTTATTGTTTACTCCAATTTGATCAAGCTGTCCCTCCTGCGTCATGATCACTAAATAAATCATAACTCGAGTTACAAAACTCGAAATTCAAATCTGTAAAATTTACCTGAATCTAGACTCATAAAAATTCTTACTAATTGTTTTCTATAATTTTTTGTTCAGCCAATTAGTACAGTTTATTAGTTAAAGTTTCCCTGTTACACAGCTCAACTGATCTAAACTCTGTTCATTACGAATTGAATTTCTCTCAGTACACAATTCAAATAACCATGAAATCTATTTCATTTAAAACTAGACTCAATAAGGAATTTATGCATATAAAATATATTTCTTAATTTGTTTTGTACAATTTTTAATGATTTTTCAAAGTTGAAATAGGGGATTACACAGTCATCCTGAGCAAGTCTCACACAATTGTAAATATCTCAAAATATAGAATTCCTTTGCTTGATCTGTTTCTTTTATATGAAAATAGACTCATTAAGCTTAAATTTCACATCTCATTAAACCTCTAATTAAATTCCTTCTATTTTCGGTGAATTTTCAAAATCAGGTCACTGCTACTATCCAAAATAGTTTTAATGCTAATTTCATTCTTTCACACATTCTTTATACTAACCTCATTTTAACTTACATATATATATACCACAAATCATTTTCACCACATTTCATACATCAGAAGTGTAGGTCCATGACTACAATGTCACCACAAAACCATCCCGTTGAACAATTCAGAATAATCCTCGATACTTGATGGTTTCAGCACACAGCCCCACCATCATATTTCATTTAATTCGGCTCTCTTGTACACATGGTGAACACTTAGTACCACTCATGCGACCTAGCCGATTTGTCTCGTAGCTCTCTTGTCTACATGGTGTCCTTCACTTGGAATCACGCATGCGACCTAGCTACATTTATCTCTTACGTAGCTCTCTTGTCTACATGGGATACATCCCGTATCACACATGTGACCTGGCTATTATATAGTATCTCATAGCTTTCTTGTACACATGATGTGTACTCGGCACCATACATGTGACCTGGCTACGCTCCCTCTATTTTATTCGATTTTTTCGAATGTTCAACCGGGATCTCTCTCTCTATTACTTATTTCCATTCTTTCAATAGTCGATTTATACTTCAGCATCAGCTAATATATATATAATAGGCTGAAATATAAAAATGTAAATGAAATTAATGTATTATTTACATACAAACTTACCTCGGTGCAAAATATGGGAATTTTGCAATTTAGTCCAAAACTTTCTCCTTTCCCCGTTCGAGGTCGATTCCACGCCTTTCTTGATTATGAAGCTTGAAAGTTGAAGAAACCCTAGCTATGGAGGAGAGCAATTTTCGGCAGCAACTAATGAAGATGATAACCAATTTTGTGTTATTTTTCCCATTTTATTTCATTTAATATACAAATGACCAAAATGCCCTTTCTACTAAACTTTCAAAAAAATTCCCTCCATGTCCAGCTTTTGTCCATAACTTAAGAATGGGTCAAATTGCTATTTAAGACCTCCTAATTAATATCCCAAAGCAATTTCATACTAAAAACTTCTAAAACACGAGTTTTACAATTTATTCGATTTAGTCCCTATTCTCAACTTAAGCGCGAAATGCATAGAATTTCATCACAAAATTTTCATGAAATCATGAAATCATATCATAAACCCCAAAATAATTATAAAATGATTATTTCTATCTCGAATTTGTGGTCACAAAACCACTATTCCGATTAGGCCCTAATTCGGGTTGTCACAAGCTCTTTCTCAAGAGGGGAAATCGAAAAGGGAAAGAAAAGAAAATGGAAAGGCAAAAGGAGAGAAAAGAAGAGATGAGTGAATGAGACAAGAGAATGGTGAATGAATGGACAAGTGATTTGAGAGGAGGTGAGGGGTGGTATTTATACTTGAATAGGGAAGCTTTTACTAACTAAAAATTGCAGTCAATCCCCTTTTGCATGGCTGGCCCTTGATAGTAGGGAGAGCGTTGGGATGGCTTTGCTAAATTTAGCTTAATGCCACAAGTGAGAATACACAAAAAGAGGAGGGGTTGGCACGGGTCTGGGAGAAAGCTAAGGGTTGTTTTGAAAATAATATAATCAGCTTTAGGAGTTTATTTGGATGTAGGTTGGATGGCTTTTGGGCTACTCCTTAGGCTCGTGCTTCATATTCCTTTAATTGGACACTCTGGGCCTTTTCTTCGATATCAGATTGAAAATTAATTCGACCCAATTTTTGTTGGATCAATTTCATTTTTCTAATGGCTCCAAGAGGCTTATTTGGGGCATCCATGGCTATAAAATAATTATCCATCCTCATGTGTCAAATGCTCCGAAGGATGCTTCAACAATCTAATCTCTTTAAGGTGACTGCTGTGCTGTTGTTTCTTCCATTGTGCAAAGATGTCCAAAATTGGCCAAATTATGAAATTTATTATAAAAAATAAATAAAATTAAAAATATTTATTAAATTAAGTCTAGTTCAATTATTTTATAATAAAAGCATAAAATTTGATGAAATTTACTTAGAAACTGCATTAACTAATGCTCAAAAGGTGTTGAAAAAGTCTATATATTTTAGTGTTTCCAAACACTAAACATGGGGTAGTTAGCTAGGACACTAAACAAGGGGTAGTTTGTCGAGACATTAAACACGGGGTCTGTCAGGACATTAAACACAGGGTAGTCCATCAGGACGTTATGTAACAACTTGTTTTTCAATGCTGTTAGAAAAAATTGTTTTTGGGCCACAATTCCGATGAGTGAATCCGTAAATATTATTATTTAATATTTACGATTTAAATTTAACGTTATGGTGAATTTTGATTTTATAGATTTTATTAATTGGTCAGTTAGTCAAGGTACAAATGGTTCATACCGGAAGTTAGTGATTCTGGAAAAGGAGGCTTCAGGACCATATTTCCATAAAATGAGCTCGTAAATTATATTATTAAATATCCATAGATCTATTATATTGGTGAGTTGAAGTTTGGTTTGGAAATTTAGTGATTGACTAATTAATTAAGGGAAAAGGGATTGAATCGTAAAAACCGTAAAAGTTTGACACTATTGATTTTATTAGTTAAAAAGGTTTATATGGTGATAGTACAAGGGTAAAAATGGAAAATTAACCACCTTAACATGATTGTGGACGGCCGATGTGTAATGTTGGTGAATTACATGATTAAAATTTAAATAAAATATTATTTAAGGTTAAAATTATAAGAAATAACTAAGGGAAAGCTTGTCATCTTCTCCCTTCCACCATTTACCATCGAAATATCACCATGGTAGAAGAAATAAAAGCTCGAAATTCTTTAAACATTTGGCCCTTTGCATGTAAATGCTTTTTAAACCTGTTTTTCGTAAATTTTATGTTTTTGAGATTGTTATAACTTGATTAAGCTAACCCATACCTCCATTTTTAAAATTGTTAAAAATTTTAAATGTTACCATTAGAGATATTTAAAGGTTTTGGTTGTTAAAATGATGGTTTAAAAGCTTAGGGATGGAAGAAGGATTAAATTATGAAACTAATTATTACTTTTGAGTTTAGGGACTAAATTGTCAATATCTTGAAATTGGTATGAAATTTTTGTAAATTGTGATAATAGAAGGCTGTATATGGACATATTTGAAGTGGGTTTAAAATTTGGAGTTCAAATTCGGAAGATATATAAGTTCGATTTTAAGAACTAAATTGAATAAAAATATAAAACTTTAGGGGCATTCGAAAATGAAATTGAGTTGATATGTGTTTATAATAGGGTGATATAAGAGGGTTGAAATTGATAAATTGAATTGAATAATTGTATAGATAGAGAATTGGACCAAATCAGAAGTAATCGTGGAAAAAGTCAAAATTGTTGATTAGTCCTTAGAGAATTGATTGACATCTGTTTGTTCATGTAAGTTCATATGGTATGGTTGTTTTAAATTTTTATGCATTTAGAATTATAATTGTAAATATTTTTAATTGAAATTTTAATTGTTTACAATTCGGTACAAAAATGTAAGACAAAGGATTAAATTGAATATGATGAATTAAAAATTGAAATAATTATGGAATTAACCTTAAATTGGACTGAAATAGGATATGTTATGTGATGAAGTAATGCTTTTATGAAATAAGTTGAATTGATTCGATTCAGACTGGTTGATACTGATAAGGACTGAATTGAATATATGTGAAAATATAATATAATGTTATAAATGTGAAATTGAATTAGTATTGTTATGTGATATGCTATCATGTTTGAGAATTGACGATTGGTTGATGAAATTATGTAATAAAATTGAGAAATTGTTAGCCAATTAATTGTTTGGGTAGAGTCGAATATAGTTGACATGCCATAGGATAGGAAGAGTTCAAGGTTATACGACTACATGTTGGGGAGTGCTGGGCACACCCATTTTTCAGTTATATCAACTAGTGTTGGGCACATCTACCGACTAGCACTGGGCGCAACTTTTTCGAATTTATCCGAGAGGCATTAGGTGCCATCATGTACAATACCCAGGACTGCAACAATAATAGTGACTCAGTGATGCTAGAAATGACATCATGTACAATACCCTAGACTGCAGCAAGAGTAGGCAACTGTCTATATCTTGTGTATCGTGCTTTGTTGCTCAACAAATCTCACGATACAATGTTGCTAATATTGTTGAACTAGAATTACACGAACTAGCAACTCAAAAATCTTCCAACAAAGGCAAGTACATCAAATGGACTCTGTTATTAGATGAGCCCGACTTGAGGATCCCCTATCAATTTCAATATAAATGCCCGAGCAGCACACATCTCCCACTTAAAGGCATTATCCGGTAACATTTTGAAATTATCCTTGAGCCAACTAAATTTTAAATTGCTAAAACTAGTAGCACCGCCAATCAGTGATCATCCAAGCAATTATAGCAAAACTTTACAGGTTCGGTCACCTGAACTCATGATCGCAACTTTATCAATTGAGAGCCCTAGTTGTAACGCAACATCTTCTAAAGTGATGGTGTACTTTACACACGGTAAATGAAATGTGTGGATTTTCAAGCACCACCAATCAACCAAGGTAGATATCAAGTTAGCCCTAAGCTCAAATGTCCTAATCAATTTCATCGTTCCAAATCTCACGTCATTCAAATACAAGAAAATATATTCATCCGATTGGTAGAACGGAGCATGGACATGCGCTCTCAAGATGCGATACTCACCCTGTCCAAACCCATTATCATATTAGTCTAGTATGTCAATTAAAATTTTATTGGCATGCAATTTTATAAATTAACCATGAATAGAAAATAACAATTTTTTTTTACTTGCACATTAGTCGTCATTGCAGTGTGACTAGTTGCTCTAATCAATGAAGTCATTTCGATATATTTGTACAGACAAAATTAAATAAACATATCATATTAAAACAATATAACACTTCCAAACATAAAGTATATTTTTCAAAAACAAATTATATAATTATTTTAATACGAATTAAAAACATAAGTTACATCAAATAAAAAAAAATAAATACACTAAACTACAGAAGTACACAAATAATTAAAAAAAATTATCTACAACAAATAAAAATAATAACAACATTCTAGTAAACAAATTTTTCAGCCCATTTCGTAAACAAGTTTTTCTTAATATATAGATCTTAAACCCTAAATTATAACAACATTCATATTAATAATTTTTAAAACAATTCATTTTTTATAAATAATTTTTTATATTATTTAAATAAAATATCTACAAAACAATATTAACCACCTACTAAATTGAAAAAAATACTAAAACTAACTACCTTAAATAATTTTAGTTTCATATTATTTAAATAAAATATCTGTATAACAATATTAACAATAAAATATTGTTTGGTTAAACTCTTGGTCAACCTTTCAGGAATGACATCCCGTTCTGTCAAGCGACACCTTTGTCTCGATGTGACTACTTAGTCACGGTAATTGATCCCTATACAATTTTTTTCTTTAATTTTAAATTGATTCTGTCAATGAGTTAATCGACAACAATATTTTTGTTCGTATTTCTTCTCTATTTCATCTGTATTATATGTATTATCTTTAAAAATATTTGGTGTCGTCACCCTATACGACAACACCACTTAAAAATATTTTTTAAGTTCGAATGCTTTGTTGATGTTTATTGTATTGTTAGGGTCGGTGTCACCTAACAATGTAGCGTGACCCATTTTTATTGTTCAAAACATACCATTCTCATAAATAATCTGCAACTAACCCCATTTTTATAATTAATCTTTTATATTATTTATATAAAACAAAAATTAAGTAACTTTAATTTTCCACAGAGATGAAGTTAGAAAATTCTTTTAGGGAGAAGTGAAATTAAATTGTAATTTTTACAATAGTAAAATATAATTTCACCATTTTAATAGCTTATATCTTTATAGTTTTTAAAAAATTAAATCAAATTTTTATTATTTTTATAGAGGAACCAAAATATAATTTTATTTTTATTAATTTAAAATTTTAAAAGTTTTAAAAGACTTAGATAAAAAAAATTTCATTTTTAGGGATTCCACTACGAGTCACTATCTACCCCTGATTCCCAGTAACTAGACTTTAAAATCTGAAGTTGAGGAAGATTTCAATACAGTAGTTGGCCAAAATTAATCAATAAGGCTTAAATTGCACCCTTCACCTTGACTGATAACTGGTATCGTAGAATTGTGTGATAAGGACGACTTTGAAATTTTCAATATGACTTTTATGTGTTGAGCTGTGTGGACGAGAGAGCAGAGTTGACTCTAATGGCCAGCGAAAACATAGAATAGGGCATTTGCCCTAAATGCACAAATCAAGCCATCTTGACCGGCAACGTCTCACTCTCTCCCTCTCTTTATCGATATTTCTTTTACAAAATCAATAAATATTACGCTCTGGTATATAAGTTAAATTTTAAACACCATATTATTAGTATAAATCATAAAAAAATGAAAGATAAAAAAATTACATTTTTCTACGAGCAAATCCACTCAAATCTCTTCATTTTTAGAAGTATTGGAATATTTCACCTATAATTTTTCTATCACAATATTATAGTTCGATGAATATTATTTTTTAAATAATATTTGATTATTATTTTTATAGACTCTTTTATTTAAAATTGTTTTACTAATTTATTGAAAATATATAATTAACTAAAATTAATATTTTCACTGATTTAAATTTTTTAAAAATATGTTTGATAGTTCACAATGAAAAAGGAAATAATAGAATTTTCTAGTGAAAACATGTAGAAAATGATAAGAAGGTAAATGAGCTACTTATCGAGAAATTTTAAAAATTAAATGTTTATGTTAATTTATTATTATTTTCTAAATGTTAATATTGTTGAAATGTTATAAAATTTAATTGATACATACAATAAAATTTAATATCATTAAAATTTGCCTAGCTGTATAATTATTATTTTAATAAATTATTATTACTTTTAATAAGTATTGATAAGGTATTATAATTTCATTTATTTAAATTAATATTGACAAACTTAAAATTTTAATTATTTGGCACTCTAAAAAAACAACTTATTATTAAGTAATTGATTTAAATACTTATCGTTAATAATTATTGGAAATATATGAAAACTATAACTTAAGTTATCATATGTTAAATTATGAGTGTTTGTTCAAAACATAATTTACGAGTCTAATTTATAATTAATATTCAACAATTTTGCAAAATAAAAGTAGAAATATATGAAAATAAAATGACAGCTTTCCACAAACGCTTCAAAATATTTTTTTTATTTTTTAATTTTATGTTTAAAAAACTATAAAAAAAAAGTTAAATGTTTTTAACACAGGCAATGTTATTAAAAATAATAATTTTGTAGTTTGTTAAATTAGTAATTTTAAGTACTAAATATAATTAGCGAAAACAATTAACTGTGTAAGTCTGCTCTTTATAGCATGAATTTTTTCTGCTCTGTGTAGCACGTTTTTTATCTTTTGCTTATGTCTTTTGGAAGCAAATTTCTTTTCTTTTGCTTTTTCTCTGGTTTTGTTGTTATACCTTTGCTTTAGTCTTGTGTTCTTGCTGTTGTTTGGATATAGCCATGGAGAAGGAGATGGCGGGTTAAAAAATAAATGATGGGGAAGTAGAGGCGATATTACTACCAATTGATTTCGAATCCTAGAAATTGGCTTATGAGTTCTATTTATTTGGATGTTTTCTTACGGCAAGTGTAGTTCATTTTTTGGCAATGAGAAATACAATGAAAAATCTTTGGCATCTTTTACGGGGAGTTCAGATCTCAGATTTAGGGGAGAGGCAATATTTGTTCAAATTTTATCATGAGATGTGTTATACACCAATAGTCACCAACTCGAAGCCTAGATAAGATCTGGGTCGCCTACTCGCGACCTGGACAGGCCCCACTAAATGAATGTGCATGAGGCGTATAGTGAGAGGACAACCATGGGAATTCGCGGTAACAACTCGCATAAGTCAAGAGGAACCAACTCGCATATACCCAAGGAGTTCACATGTAGAGAGTAGCAAGATCTAACATGTGACTTGGAACGGTACACGTGCCCAACATACTTAAGGTCTGCTCAGAATGTTAGTCCCATGAATAGTGGGGTCAACTCATGAACAGTGGAGTCAAATCATGAATAGTTATAACATGTATAAATACCCGAATGTTTCCTTCAATGATACACACAGAAAATTACTCAACAATTGGTGCAGTGAGTGTGGATGAATTTCTGATCATTAGACTTCTTCAGTTTCAAAAAAAAAAAGGCTTACCCAAACAAGAACTTCCCTTTTAATTTTTCGTTGAGACAAGCTGGAGCCTTAGGCTCTAGCAACCAACCTAACAGAACAGATTTGTTTGCTGGATGGTTCACCGATCAACTAAAGAATCTCGACAACATGCCTCATCTAAGAATCTTCGGTCCATTGGACTTGAACATATCCACTGGTCATGGGTTGCCACTCCATCCCAACCAAGAAGCATCGTCACAAAAGTTTCTTATTCACCAGGAACAGATGAAGCTTATGAAGGATTAGATGGTTGTGTAAGAAGCACGATTTGAGTAGTAGCAAACTCTTCAATAGGAATTATAAAAATAGAACGAGGAGTTGGGAAGGAAGGTAAACTCTGACACTTTTGATTTTTATGACAATGTGATGTACAGGACGAAGCTCTAGACATGCATGCAAGAGAGTAGCAAAACGAAATGGATGAACTACAATGAGATGTAAGAGCATTGTACCCCGAATCTCAGGACATGGATTGTCTATTCTATTCTAACTATCCATTGGCCACTAAGGTAACAACAATGAACTTGTCATGTGATTTCAAGGTCCCAAAGGACGTGTCTAAAGGGAGAAGGGACCTGCAAGCCGACTTGATGCAATACAATGATTACATGAACATATTGGGAGCGTCAGATTCAATGAAATGTAAGGTTTTTTCCATGATGCTTAAAAGAAGTGCGAAGAATTGGTATTTATCCCTTTCCCAAGGCTTAATTTGAAGCTTCTCTCAATTAGGAAAAATGTTTTCAGGGAGATTCAGAGCCCACAGAATGACCATGAGTACACTAATGGGACTGATGTCGGTGAAACAGAGAGAGGGTGAGTCCCTTTAGAAAGAATTTGGAGGATCAGTGGGCTATTGATGCCTTCATAATGGGGGTACAAAATGACCACGTGTAATACTTCTTTACTGATAACAAACTGAAGAGTCTAGCTGATTTGTACGAGTGGGCCCACAAGTTCGAAGAAGTAGAAAAGATCAAGAAGGCATCACGTAACACTTTTCAGAGGGAAAATAAGCAATTTAGAAACTAAGAAAGAGCTTGCAACAGGCAAGGTCCTCCTAACTAGTCGTTTCGAGTGAGAGGTGATGGATAACAAAGAAATCAAGCGTAAGGTTTTTCTCCAATATTTCTCAGAGATCTCAACCAGAGCATACCAAGAGATACATCCCACATGGTAGGTTCAAAGTTTATACTGTTTTGAACGCTAATCACACTTACATTTTGAACCAGGTAAAAAGCCTTGGAATTCTTCTTAAACCATCCCCAATGAGGCACATTACCAGGAGATCCAAGTCGAGAGGCAGATGTACCTTTCATAATGATGTTGGGGATAAGACCGAATATTGTTTCACTTTGAAAGATACCATCGAGGAAGTAGTGAAAAACTGCGAGCTCACCGAGTTTGTTGATAAAGGTGTTTCCTAACAGGGTCAGAGTTCGCAGGGTGATCCTAAGAGTAAATAGAAGGTTATGGATACCATCCACATAATAGTTGGAATGGATGAAGAATGGTTGACCTTTAGTACTAGGAGGAAGGCACACCTCAGGGGTGTCATGTTTATCAGTTCACCCAAGAGGCGTCAGCAGGAAAGCTGGAAGATGGAATTCAGTCATAAGGATGAAGATTTCGTATGTGATGAAGATGGCGACGATCCTATGATAGTGACAACAACAATTGACGATTTTGAGGTGAAAAAGATTCTTGTGGATAGTAGGAGTGTCTAACTTGGGATGCTTTTGAGAAATGGGGTTGAAGGAGAAGACACTAAAGAAGGCGAGCCCACTGTACGATTTTGCAAACAACCTCGTCGAAGTAAAAGGCTCTATTACCTTCCCAGTGACTTTGGGAATTGGCAAGCACATCACCAAAGAGTATGTCTAGTTTTTCGTGGTGGACCATCCTATGGCTTATAATACTATCTTTAGACCCCTAATCATAAGGATGGAAAGGATGATGGTGGCTACTTTCTGTATGGAAATAATTTTTTTCACTAAGACTGAGGTGGATTACATACAATCGGATTAGAGAGCAGCTAGACAATGTCACATATTATTAGTACAGTAAGCCTATGAGCAAGAACACCCAGGGCAGGGTTTGCAGCAGCTAAAGCTAGATGGCTAGTTGTTGGATTTGGATAGCCTAGATAACAGATGCAATGAGCAAGCTAAAAAGCTAGAAGTTGCTAAGGCTATGGAAACTTTGCAGCTTTTTAGTGGTAGTATAGATAAGGTGGTTAGAATTTTGTCTGTGTTGATGTGTAAGGAAAAGGAAAATTTGATTCATTGCTTGAGAGTGAATGCTGACATTTTTTCTTGGTCCTCTGTAGATATGCCAAGGTTGGACCTTTAGGTAATTATGCACAGGTTGAATGTTCTATCCGAAGATAGACCCATAAAGCAAAAGAGGAGATGGTTTGCGTCGTAAGTTGTAGAGCTTGTAAGGTAGGAGGTCGCGAAGCTATTAGCAGCGAGATTTATCAAGGAAGTCGAATATCTGGATTGGATCTCAAATATGGTAATGGTGAAAAAGGCGAGTGGTAATGGAGAATGTGTATAGATTTTACCAATCTCAACAAGGCTTGTCCCAAAGATAGCTTCCCTCTTCCTTCTATTGATAGACTTGTTAAGATGTCCTCTGACAACAAATTCATGAGCTTTATGGATACTTTCTCTAGATATAATCACATCTCCATGGCTCCCGAAGAGCAAAAGAAAACAACTTTTGTTATAAAAGAAGGTGTATTTTACTATTGTGTGATACTTTTTGGTTGAAAAATGCAGGTGCAACTTATCAGAGGCTAGTGAACAAAATTTTCAGAGAGTAGATCGAGTAAAGTGTTGAGGTTTATGTCGATAACATGTTAGTGAAGGGTTCTACTCTTGCTGAGCATGTTAATAATTTTTCAAAAGCATTTACGATATTATGAGCCCACCAAATGAGGCTAAACTCGAATAAGTGTGCCTTTAGGGTCAAGGTTGGCGAATTTCTAGGCTTTGTGATCTCGGAGAGGGAAATTGAAGTGAACCCTAAGAATATTCAAGCTATCTTAGAAATGCCCCCTCCGAAGACAATAAAGGATATCCAACGGTTGATTGGAATGGTGGTCGCACTCAACAGATTTGTGTCACAAATGGCTGACAAATGGTTACCTTTATTCAAGGTCTTGCACACCTCTTTTTCTTGGATAGAGGAATGCCAAATAGCTTTTGGGAAGATCAAAGAGTATCTTACATCTCCTCTGTTACTAATGTCACCTCATGAAGGAGATACCCTTTACTTATACCTCGCCGCGCCTGATTAAACTGTAATAGTTGTCTTGCTTAGGGTAGAGGGTGTTCGATAGTTCCCAATATACTACACCAGTAAAGTTCTGCAAAATGGAAAACTCAGGTACGTAAAAGTTGAAAAAACTCATTTTTGCTTTAATTACTGTAGCTCAGAAGCTACGACCATACTTCCAAGCCCATCCTATGGTAGTCGTGATGAACTAGCCTATCAAAGAATTTTCGTCTAAACCTAACACCTCCAAAAGAGTGACTATATGGAGTATAGAGCTCATTGAGTTTGATATAGAGTTCACACCGTGAACTGCGATAAAAGGGCAAGTTTTTGTTGACTTCATGGTTGAATGTTCGTTTAAGGCACCTACCAACTACTCAAGTAACCCGATTAATAAATAACAAACTCCATACTATGTAATGAAAAAGAATTTATTTGAACTATAATCCACTACAAGTCTCAATGATAGTCTTTGGTCCACTACGCTACCTTTGTAATGATGTCGCGTGTGAAATGATATGTGATTTGTGCAAGTTTACACGTCGGTTCAAGTAATAAAGTGATGAGTGAGTATCATTCCCACGAGGATCGAATTGAGGCACAAAGTTACGGCAAAATGATTGAATGACATGTTATGGCAAAACTAATTTAAATATGCAATGATAAGTAATATATGGAGTTAGTAAATAACTAGAAATGCTATGGCAAATGTGATAGTAGGAATGAAATGGAAAATATGAGAGTGATATGCGAATATTTTATAAATAAATAACTATTAAATATGTTGTGGCAAAGATACTTTGGCAAAGAATAAAGATATAGTGTCTATGATATTTATACAATAGGTTGGGATTATTCAGAATCAACCTTCACTATTGATAATGCCGTGGCAAAATCTTGATTAACTTACTGTACAGAACAGTCCTAAAGTTGTCTACCTCTTTAGAGGGGAAAACCTTACGTTATTATCCCTACGCATATAGGGTCTTACTACAACAACCTGTGTAATTCTTTCTATATAAAGCAAGCATCATTCGAATGCTTGCTCATGCTATCCAATATTAGTTAAACTAATCTAACCTTTTTTGTATTAAATTAACTTAACAAGAATAATATGCCATTGATTATTCCTAAAGATTGCACTTAAACAATTGAATGGGAAACAAGATAATCAGATTTATACCATGAAAATTAAAAATAGTTAAGTGTCATCAAAATAATCCCAACCTGATGAGAATTAACTCATCGGTTGGAAAATATAATTCCAAACCATCATCATCATTTACAACCAAGTCAATTCATAAGAGATCACGATGGAAATAATGGAAGAACTTCAAGAGAACAACTTTTGCTGGTCCACACTTTAGTAGCACAGTGCCTTGTATTAGCCGAGAGGATGACTTCTTCTTTCAATTGAACCCCCTTACTCTTGCTTTAGGATCTTCCTGTCTTGTTGTTCTCTGTTTTTTTTTTGTATTTTTTGTTATGTTTTAAGGTTTCTTCCTTTGGCCTATTTATAAGCTCTCCCTAGGGTATATCTAACAACTAAATATTATCTTCCCTCTTTTTAAATTCTTTTTGGTTTAAAATCCCTTTCTTTTGGGTAAGTGGTTATCAGCTCATTATCTCATTATCTTTTTCCTCTTTTTAATTTTTTTCTCTAAGATAAAACCAACAACCCCAAGATTTATCTCCTTTTTTTTAAGCGTATTTATCTGGTACAAGTAGAGTTGGATGAAACTGGTACATGTTGACTGTTGATTCAGTCATCTTCATGAAATTCTGAATTGCCATGGTATACAAGTTGGCAAACTGTCCACCCTTTTGCCCTGACAAACCTTCACTTCTTTATTTCTTGTTTCTTATCCTGCATCTGTAAATCCACCAAACATAACCCTTCCACAAGCAATTAAAAGTAACAAATAACATTTAAACACAGTCCAAGCTCCTAATGCAATGATTAAGGAAAAATACTAATGAAATGTCCTAAAATGAAACTAAATGTACCTAAGTACAAGCAATTAGCTAGGTATAAATGCATGAAATATAACTCTTTCAAAAGTTATCAAGTGACTTATGACAAATTTCCAATTTGTACTAATTTTTTTCCATTTGTTGTATGCATCATAATAGTTAGTTCGCCACAGGAAAAAACTGTAACCACTGACAAATCAAAAGATTGACTGGTTTATGTTGATGGATCTATGATGTAAACTTGATCAGAAGCAAGAGTGCTCTTGGTGGATCATGAAGGAAACGAGTGGCAGTATAGACTCTTTTTTAGATTTCAAGCATCTAATGACGCTATAGAGTACAAAGCATTGGTATCAGGATTACAATTAGCTAGCCAACTGGGAGCGAGAGAGATAATTGTTCATACTAATTCCTAGTTGGTCGCCAAATAATTGAACAACAAGTATGAGGTCAATGAGTCAAAGTTGAAATACTACTCAATTACAGCCTAGTTGCTGCAGGGTTTGATAATATACAAATAAAATAGGTCCTATGAAGCGATAACACACGAGCAGACGCTCTGTCCAAGCTAGCATCTTCTATTATCATTAAGCAAAGTGGAAAGATTCTATTAGAACATAGGGAAGTCCCAAGTTATGATGCAGTCCAAGTATATACTATAGATCAAGAAGGCACATGGATGACTCCTATAGTTTACGTATTATAGGGAATAAATGACTATTTACATAAAAACGAGCTTACAAAATTACAACGCAAAGCTACGAGGTATGTATATATGTGTTATGTATTACACATATCTCAATGATTTAAGTCCATGAACTAGATAATTGATAATGAATGATTATCCATTAAACTATTTGATTGCATAATAACTTAAAGCGGTTTATTTTGTTCTACAATTTCTAGGTATACCCTTTTAAAGGGTGTACTGTATAAAAAAGGATTTTTATAGCCACTGCTGTGATGTCTGATGTTGTCAGAGGCTGAGTATGTGATGTTAGATATTCATGAAGGCATTTTGGTTACCACCTAGGTGGTAGATTGCTCGCCCAAAAAATCTTTAGGCAGAGATATTACTAGCCTACAGTTTAGAAATATGCACATAAGCTAGTTCACACATGCGATTCTTGCCAAATGTAAGCCCAGGTACAGCGACATCTAGTAGAACCTCTTCAAATCATGTCAAGCCCTAGCTTGTTTACAACTTGGGAGTCGGCATCCTCGGCCCATTCCTTTTAGCCACAACGTAGAAAAAAATTTATAGTGGTCGCGGTGGACTACTTTACCAAATGGATTAAAGCTGAGCCTTTAGTAACAATCATTGAGAGGAATATGAAGTATTTCCTTTGGAAGTAGGTTATGTGTAGGTTTGGTGTACCACGTCTGATAACCATGGACAATGGTACGCAATTCCAGAAGAAATTCAAGAACTTTTGTGTTAATCTCCATATAGCCTTGGCTTAAAGTTCTATGAAAACATCCTAAAAAAATGAGAAAGTTGAGACTCTAAATAAGAAGATTTTGACAGCTTTGAATAAAAAAGTGGGAAAGGTCAAAGGTGCTTGGTTAGAAGAACTACCTGGAATTTTATGGGCCCTGCAAACATCCCCTCACACTTCAACAAGAGAGACAATATTCTCAATGGTTTATGACATAAAAGAAGTGATTCCAGCTAATATTGGCATGCGGTCACATAGAACAACATAGTTCAATGGAAATGCCAAACAATAAGCTATAAAACTTAACCTTGATCTTATTGATAAGGTTAGGGAAGAAGCAAAAATCAGGAACACAGTATGCACTCGACAAGTAGCTCACTACTACAATTCCAAAGTAAAAACGAAACTGTTTCAAGTTGGTGACCTTGTACTCAGAAACACTGCAGTCAGCCTCTTAACTTTGCAACAAGGAAAGATGGCTCCAAGATGGGAGGGACTGTACAAAGTTGTAGAAAATATAGGCTACAAAATGTACAAGTTGGTGAGACTGGAGGGTACAACTCTATCGCGCACATGGAATGCATGTCATCTTAAAAAGTATTGTGTAAACTCTGATACTTTAATGAAAATATGTTCTTTTAATAGTATGCTTATTTTATATAGTCTCCCCCAAAATAGTTAGTGAGAGCTCAAGCTCCCAACTATAGCTTTAAGACTCGCAGGTTCAATCCTACAGCCTTTGAAACAAGTAGCGATAGCTCAAGCTCCCAACTGTAGTTTTGAGGCTCCCAAGTTCAATTCCACAGCCTCCAAAAAAATTAACAAATGCTCAAGCTGCCATCTATGATCTTAAGGCTCATAGGTTCAATATCGCAGCATCTAAAACAATTAGCGAGAGCCCAAGCTCCCAACTGTAGCTTTAAGGCTTGCATGTTTAATACTGCAGCCTCCAAAATAGTTAACAAGAGCCCAAGCTCTTAGCTACGATCTTAAGGCTCATAGGTTCAATACCACAGCCTCCAAAATAGTTAGTACGATCCCAAGCTCCCAACTATAGCTTGAAAGCTCACAGGTTCAATACTACAACTCCAAAACAATTAGCGAGAGCCTAAGCTCCCAACTATAATCTTAAGGCTCACAGGTTCAATATCATAGCTTCTAAAATAGTTAGTGTGAGCTGAAGCTCCCAACTGTTGCCTTAGGGCTTACAGGTTCAACACCGCAACCTTTAAAATAGTTGAAGGTTGCAGTGTAAGTTTAAAATTGGCTAAAAATTGCCTAAGTATCCAAAACTTGTTTAAATTTATTTAAATTAAAATTTTGCTCAAGTTCATGAAAAGGTAAAACATTATAACATTAATAAATAAACTCAAAAATTTTAATTTTTTTCATTCATAAAGAAGGGAAATATAAAGTTACAAAATTGAAGATAATTAAATTGTAGTTCTTTCATTAAGATCACCACGGACCTTATTTTCCCTCCCTTATCCCATAACAACTTCAGCATTGTCAACAACTCATTGTCATCACCAACAGGCATAGGGGTTGGTTAAGAAGGACTCTCATCAAGGTAAAAATCCATTGAGTTCCTCCACTTAGATGCGAACTCATCCCAAGCGGCTCTCGAAAGACAGCGAACGTCAAAGCCAAACTGGTACACCTCTACCTCAGTGAGAGCATCAAAATCAACCTTGCAAACATCAAAAGGTCCAGCAACAACTTAAGCATGTAGAAGAATATTGGATTTGAGCTCAGCAGTGACATCACTTAACATCACTAAAGTGTTTTTTTTAACCCTTCAAAGGCCCCTTCTTGTTTTCATTTTAAACTCACTGTTGCAGCCTCATGCTTTGTAATGATTCGATTCACAACTGCATTATACTATTAAATAACCCTTCTCAGCTCAGCACCTAAAGCCATGACCTCTGCGGATAGTTTATCATTTTTCACTTTTCCAGCTCCTAACTTCCCAGTGAGCACCTTAATTTTTTTGTAGAGCACCTCATTCTCAGTCCCCATCTTGTGCTATTGCTCATGAGTGCTCTTAAGATTTCCTTCAAGCTCCCTTTGAGTAGCCTCTGTCCTAATAATTTTCTCTTCAAAGCCTAAGTTGATTATGAGGCCTCAATGAGGAAAGCTTACAGAGAGGAGCTGAGTGTTAACAATGCAAATTTCTGCAAACTCTTAGATGAGTTATCAGTGCATATCTTCCTCTTCACAACCTCTGGTACTGAAACTCTCCACTTCTCAACGATACCTCTTAGATCCCTACTATTGAAATTCTGGTGACTTGGAGCTAGCTTGCCACTGTCTTCGACAGGTAACTCCTTAGTGAGAGGTAGACGAGGGGGAGAGATATAGGGAAAAGGAAGGTTATCGTGAGTAGTGATAGGAGAACTCTTGTGAGCCACAGTTGGTGAGCTCGCTAAGGAAGAAGCAAGGGTAGTTTTCACTATAACAGAAGTCCTAGCGCGATTTTCCCTCTTCTTATGGCAAAACTCCATCTTGCTAGTGTCTTTCTTTTCTTCGCTGTTAACTATCACGTTAAGAGCTCTTGTATCAGTCTTGCGCTTCTTATGCTGAGCCCTTAAAGTAGCTCGTAGGTCCATAGCCTTAAAAATTTCCATAGCTTCATTAATTTCCCGTAAAGTGCTGGTGGTTTCCTTAAAATCATTTCATGAATTATGAACGATGCCTACATCACCAAAAATTCTAATGTTAGTAGGAACAGTTATCAAATTAATCAACATTATTTTATGTCTGCGAGGAGGCCAATACCTCCCAAGGATGAGGCCTCATCTTATAATAACTATAAAAGAAATTCTTAGGCTTCGATTTTATTCCCGTCAGAACTAGGCCTAGGCCGTTGTCATCACCATAGAGCACGTATGGCCATGATTGTCTCTTAGAGGTTGCGCCTAGCACTTTAGCAACTTCGCTACTATCATCCTGTTTATATCCATTGGGGTTATGGCCCACCAAGTAGTGCATGAACACATACCTTATGGTGATAAGATCTTCGATAACCAGTGGACTGCCAGTACGAAGCCTCTCTAACAGGTTTTTACCACTGTAACAGCCCACTTTTATGTCAAATCAGAATAGTGGTTTTGGGACCACAAGTCCGAAGTCAAATATTTATTTTATTATTTTAATAAGGTCTACAACATGATCGCGTAACGCATAAAAGTTGAGTTCTATTGTGTAAAATTATTAAATAGCTATGGTTTATTAATATAGAAGTCCTTATTTAGTAATTAGTCCATCTATAATGTGAGTGGACATTCTTGGACATTGTTTAAATGATCTTTAAGTTATATTAACAAGGTTATAATAGTAATTTATGTATTAAGTTAATAATAATAAAACAAAATCAAAATCAAAATCATATTATTTCCTTCATCTTCATTTCTGAATTTGGAAAACAAAAAAAGGGTTTTAAAGCTTCCATGGTTTCGTCACATTCTTGGTTAGATTAAGGTACGATTTTAGCTCAGTTTTTAATGATTTCTACATTTTTGAGCTCATTGCAGCTTAATCTAGCTAGCCCGTACCTTCGTTTTTGAAATTGTTATAGATATTAAATGATGTAATGGTTGAATACTTGAATTCTTGATGTCTAATGATAGATTATAGAAGCTTCATGATAGTTTTACAGGTTTTGTAAAGTGATTTTTGACAAAAATGACAAAAATGGACTAAATTGAGAAATGTGTAAAATTCATAGTTAAAAGTGTGAAATAATGAAAGATATGGGCTGCTAGTAGTATATAGGAAATTTGGATACTATGGGTTATGGCCTCATTGTGCAATTTTTCATTTTTATGTGTTAAGGACTAAATTGCAAAGTAGTCAAAAGTTTAGTGGTAAAATTGTAAATTAGCCAAAATATTTTAGGCTAAATTGAATTGAATGAAAGTTTAAATGAGTTCATTTGATATTATATAGATTAGGATAAGCAAATATTGAAACTAGATCGGGGAAAACGAAAAGTGGATGAATAGTCGATAATTTTATCTGAGGTCACGAGGTAAGTTCGTATAATTAGAATCGAACTTCTATATATTTGAAAATATTTGAAATGAATATTTGTGATTGAGAATTTTATATACTTGAATTACAAATGTATTATTGATATATATTATATTTTTTATCGAGCCCCGTTTGAACTATTCGAAATCATAGGATACGAGTGACTTGTCACTAGGGTTACCGTTTTGGTCGAGCTCTTGCATTTGCTGCGGACTCACTACAGCTCACATGAGTTTATTGATGTTTCAAATCCTAAGAGCTTACTGTTTCAGCTCATTGGAGCTTACTGTTTCAGCTCGTTTGAGCTTACTGTTTAGCTCGATAGAGCTTACCATTTCAGCTTAATAGAGCTTATTGTTCATCAGCTCAGGAGGAGCTTACCGATTGAGACTCAAAAGGGCATAAATTACAATGAATTGAAAGAATACTGATGTTATTCACCCGAGTATCCTTTGAATCTAATAGGTTCAACAGGTACAATGTAACACCCTTCGCCCCGTATCCAACACCAGGACAGGGCTCGAGGCATTACCGAAACTTTACACTTTCAGTATACTAACTCGGGTCACAAAATTTCGCTTGAAATTAAAACTTTTCAATCATGAATATCTCATCCTTTGTATAGGCCTTCAAGACCTATAACATACCTAAAGGCAATGCGGGACAAATTCGGGCACATTCGATCAATCTTAGTCTCCTTAGAAAATTTTCCTTAACATAAAGGGTCATACACCCGTATAGATAGGCTATGCGGACTCACATACTCGTATGGCTTGGGGTATGCTCATGCCCTTCAACCATGGGCAACACTGACTTATTAACACAGCTAGGACACACACCCGTGCTGCCTGCCCGTGGACGACACTGTCATTTGAATACGGCAATGACACACGCCCATGTGGCCTACCCATGTACAACTTTGAGCTAAAATTTTAAGAGTAGGTTACACACGGCCATAGCATACATCTATGGGAGAGAACCGTGTGTCACACACAGCCTAGACACACGCCCGTGTGTCCAACCATGTGGACTCAATAGGCTATTTTCCAAGCCTTTAGTCACCCCTTTCTACTACTTGGGCTTAGTGGTTACCAAGTTTACGAGAAAACATGATTTTACACTTGTAAATAATCTTAATAAAGCTAGTTGTATGGAAACCTCATATCATTGGTTTCTCACATGAAAGGTTATTTTCCATTTAGTGTTATGGGTTCCCACGTCACTTTAATTCATCCAAAATTGGTTCGTTCATGTGACTCATTGCCAATTGGTAACAACCCATCACTTGTAATTAAAACCATGCATAATTTTTTAGGTCATAGCCTACTTCAATTAAGCCAATTTTCATGGCCATATACAAAGAGATAAACACATTTTTACATGCCTTCATTTGGAAAATCAAATGACACATATAACAAAATACTCAAAAAATACTATACATGCCATTGAACAAAATAAACTAAGTCTTTATACCAAAGCTTGTCTAGTTGATAGTGTGTTGACTCTCCAATCGTCTTTCAGTCCTTATGAGTCCTCAAGCTCTGTGAGACGAGGAAAAAGAGAAGGGTAAGCATTTTCATGCTTGGTAAGCTCGAATAACCGAAAAGTAAACTTACCGAGTAATTAGCATACATCCATACTTAAATAAAGAAATCATCAATTATGAAATGATTTCCTATCACATGCACTCAATCAATAAGTTAGTCACATAACAAAGCATCATGTAATTTATGTAGATGAGCTCATCATTCATCATCTTATTGACATACATCATATTAATCCCGTTGAGTTTCTAATAAACTTGGAGGAATTCCCATTATCCGTCAATTCTTACGAATGATCATTTCACATATATGCATTCCCGCGAACCTCATATCTCATGGCAGGATTACCAGTCCAAGCTAAATCCCCCATATCATAAACTCATAAGGTGATGTCGGGTTTACCAGTCTAAGCTGAATCCCTTATAGCGACAAACACCCTTAATGAGCTTGGATCTGAATTACCAGTCCAGGCTAAATTCAGACCCTAATGGGATTACCCGTCCGAGCTAAATCCTCATTGCACATATATTCTTTGGGAGGCTCGATCATTCAAGGAACACCCGCTCGGGCTAGATCCTTTCCATACTCGAGATTACGGATTATCCGTCCGAGCTAAATCCTTACTGCAACACATGCAGGATCTCCTTACACATATCAATGAGGGTTTATCCATTGAATTCCCTTTATCAACCTCATCCGAGACATTTTTCATATGTTACCATCAAATATGTATTTCTATGATATTTCATGCTAATAATAAATGCAATCATCATGCGTTCATAAATCATTCAATTATGCATATTAGAGGTTTACTTTAAGTTATCCGAACTTACCTGGTATTCCTTTCGGAGTTGTGTTTCAGTTATTCTAAAACCTTGCGTTTACCTCGATCGAGCTCCGAGATTTGTTCCTCGGGGTCTATAAGAGAAAAATTAACTCATTAATACCCCACATTATACATTTCAAGTTTAATATCTACCCCGATCTAAATGACCGTTTTGCCCCTAACCTTTCACATTTTTTCAATTTAGTCCCTAGCTCGTATAATGAAACACATGCACTTTTTACCTTACCCAAGCCTAGTCGAACACTTTTCCTTCTTATGGTAGCCCGCATTTTCCATATTTTTCTCATTTCTACCACACATTTACATCTTTTGCAAAATAGTCCCCATAAGGGTTTCTCATGAAAACCAACTAGGAAAAGATGTTTAATACACATTCATCTTTCATATTCCTCCATAATCCATCAAAATACAATCAACTCATGCATGGGTAAATTTTTAAACATGAACCCGAGCATGAAATATGGGTAGAAATGGAGAGAGCAAGCTACCGGGATTTCAAAAATACAAAGAACATTAAAAACGGGGCTTGGGAGCACTTACTATTGAGTTTGGAAAGCTTGAAACCCTAGCTATGGAGAGCATGCAAATTTTGACAGCTATAGAGAAGAAGATGAATGAATTTTGCTTCTTTTTTCCCTTTTTATTTCATTTATTACCAAATAACTAAAATGCCCTTCCTAAATAACCTTTCAAAATTTTCCATGCATGCCCATTTTTGTCCAAAAACTTAGAATTTGGGAAAATTACTCTCTAAGACCTTCTAATTCATAATCTAAAGCAATTTCATACAAATTTCATCTAGAATCCAAGTTTTGCAATTTATTCAATTTAGTCCCTAATTTCCAATTGGACATCTTATACTTAGAATCTCTTCATTAAACATTAACACATGCATATATTCATATTCTAGGCCTTATAATAATCATAAAATAAATATTTTGATGTCAGATTTGTGGTCTTGAAACCACTATTCCGACTAAGCCCTATTTCGGGATCTTACATTTCTCCCCCCTTAGGGACTTTCGTCCTCGAAAGTCTTACCAGAAAACAGATTCGGATATTGACTTCTCATGGTTTCATCCAGCTCCTATGTGGCCTCTTCTACACAATGTCGATGCCATAAAAATTTTACAAGAGCCACATCTTTATTTCTCAACTGTCATGAATCTTTTCCAGTTCAGGTGGCAACGCCAAACGATAGGCTAATGGTCTATCTCTTTCGATAATCACGTACGGTCCGATAAATCGTGGAATTAGTTTACCTTTTCGACCAAATCTCAATACTTTTTTCCATGGAGATACTTTCAAGAATACTCTATCTCGAACTTGAAACTCAACTTCCTTTCTTTTCAGATCAGCATAAGACTTTCGCCTATCTGATGCCGCTTTTAAACAATCCCGTATCGCTTTAACTTTTTCTTCTGTTTCTTTGATCAGATCAACTCCATGAATCTAATTTTCCTTGAGTTTTATCTAGTACAATGGAGTTCGACACTTCCTACCATACAAGGCCTCATAAGGTGCCATCTTCAAACTTGTTTGGAAACTATTATTGTAGGCAAATTCTACTAATGGTAGGTATTTTTCCTAACTACCTTGAAATTCGAGGATGCAACAACGCAACATGTCTTCGAGAATCTGAATCATCCGCTCAGACTGACCATTAGTCTGAGGGTGAAAAGCTATGCTAAAGCTCAACTTTGTACCTAAGGCTTCTTGTAACTTCTTCTAGAATCTCGAAGCGAACCTTGGGTCTCTGTCCGAAATAATCGATAGTGGTACTCCGTGCAATCTTACTATCTCAGAAATGTACAAATTAGCAAATCTATTAAGAGAATAATCCGTCCTTACCGGGATAAAATGAGCCGACTTTGTCAATTTGTCCACTATAACCCATATGGCATCTTTCTTTTTCAGAGTTAAAGGTAATCCCGTCACAAAGTCCATGGTAACTCTGTCCCACTTCCATTTGGGGACTATTACAGGCTGTAACAAACCTGAAGGCACTTGATGTTCAGCTTTAACTTGCTGACATACCAAGCATTTCGATACAAATTCAAAAACATCTCTTTTCATGCCGTTCCACCTATACATCTTCTTTAAATCGTTGTACATCTTGGTACTTCCCGGGTGAACAGACAAACGACTGTTATGTGCTTCTTACAAAATCTTCCGAATAAGTTCATTGTCTTTGGGTACACAAACCCTATCTCTAAACATTAAACATCCATCAGGACTAATTTAGAAATCTGACTCAACACCAGACTCACATTGAGCCCTTTTTGCTTCCAAGTCATCATCATTAAACTGAGCATCATGAATTTCTTGCAGAAATGTCGGTCTAGCCTCCAGCTCAGCCAAAACTGAACCATCATCAAGCAATGTCAAACGAGTATCCATGGCTTTCAAAGCAAACAGGGATTTTCTACTCAATGCATCAGCGACTACATTCGCCTTTCCCGGGTGATAGTCGATAATCAGATCATAATCCTTAATTAATTCCAACAATTTTCTTTTGTCTCAATTTTAATTCTTTCTGAGTCATCAAGTATTTCAAACTATTGTGGTCCGTGAATATACGAAAAGTTTCGCGATACAAATAATGCCTCCAAAATTTTAAGGCAAAAATAATAGCGACAAGCTCTAGGTCGTGGGCTGGATAATTCTTCTCGTGAGTCTTCAATTGCTGTGAAGCATAGGCTATCACCTTGGCATCTTGCATAGGCACACAACCCAATCCATTTAAGGATGCATCACTGTAGACCACAAATTCTTTTCCCGATTCAGGTAGCACTAAAACAGGAGCTTTGGTCAGCAATGTCTTTAACTTTTCAAAACTTTGCTGACACTTCTTTGTCCATTCAAACTTAACGTCTTTTTGTAGCAGCTTCGTCATCAAAGTCGCTATCATGGAAAATCCTTTAACAAACCTTCAATAGTAACTGGCTAAGCCCAAAAAGCTTCTAACCTCGATTACATTCTTGATCGATTTCCATTCAACAATTACAGAAATCTTACTTGGATCAACTCGGATGCCTTCACCCGAAACTATATAAGCCAAAAATCCAATTTCCTGAGCCAAAAATCACTCTTGCTAAACTTAGCATACAGTTGCTTTTCCCACAAGGTCTGCAACACAATTTTCAGGTGCTTCGCATGCTTTGTCTCATCTTTAGAGTAGATCAAAATATAGTCAATAAACACATTGACAAACTTATCCAAATATGCCTGAAAGATCCTATTCATTAGATCCATAAACACAGTCGGTGCATTCGTCAGCCCAAATGGTATGACAAGAAATTCATAACGACCATACCTCGTTCTGAAAATTGTCTTAGGTACATCCAAGTCTTTAACTCGCAGCTGGTAATAGCCAGACCTCAAGTCTAGCTCCTCTCAACTGGTCAAACAAATCATCGATCCTTGGAAAAGGATACGAATTCTTGATAGTCACATTGTTCAGTTTTCGATAATCGATACATAACCTCATCGAACCATCTTTCTTCTTTACGAACAACACGGGGGCACCCCAAGGTGAAAAACTTGGCCTAGCCAATCCTTTATCCGTCAGCTCTTGTAACTGTGCTTTTAACTCCCTCAGCTCTGTAGGTGTCATTCTATACTGGGCAATAGAAATGGGAGTCGTCCCTAGCACCAATTCAATACCAAACTCTATCTCCCTTTTAGGAGGCAATTCGGGTAATTCCTCCGGAAACACTTCTAAATACTCACATACTATTGGCACAGATACAATCTTCAATTTAGTTTCCTTAGTGTTCAACAAAAATTTAAGGTAAGCTCGTATCCTTTCCTCATATATCTCTGGGAAACCATTTTCGTGATTACAACCGGTGACAAACCCAATTCTCTTGATTCGACCCGTAGAATCATACTATCCGGGCATTTTAACTTAATATACTTACTACCACAATTCACTATTACATCATGAAGGGCTAACCAATCCATACCCAATATTACGTCAAATTCATCAAATGGTAATAACATAAGGTTAGCCGGGAAACAACGACCTTGAATCGTCAAAGGACAATTCTTACAAACTTTATCAACTAGAACTGATCTGCCTAATGGGTTTGACACTCTAATAATATCTTTCGTATGTTCAATAGGTATGTTCATACTAGAGGGTAATCTCATGCAGATATATGAATGCATCGACCCCGGGCCAATTAAAGCAACAACACTTATATTAAAAAGAGGGAAATTACACATAATAACATTAAGAGCAGCGGCTACCTCTTGAGCATGTATCATATACGTTCTTGCTGGGGCTCGAACCTCTGATTTTGCAGCGTCTTTAGTCACGACTCGACTGCCACTGGCACTCCCAGGGTATCTCGGAGGTCTACCTCGTAGAATGGGAGCACCCAACTTCGAAGCTATTTTCTCATCTTTTTCAGCTCGTTCTGGGCAGTTTCTGAGAAAGTGATCAAGAGAACCACATCTGAAACATGCGCCGCTCTTCATTCGGCACTCTCTGAAGTGAAATTTGTTGCAGCTCTTACACTTCGATTTTTGATCATCTACACTCCTTACACCAGTCACCATCGGAAAGGAAGACTTTAGACCTCGTCGTTTAGAGCTTCTCGATTTACCCGAATATCCTACTTACGAAGTGGAGAGTTCATGCAGGCTCTTGGCCTTCTTCGTGGAGAACAAGAGTATTTTACCGCTAGACCTCTTGCTCACAACTCGAGCCTCCCTCTTAGCTTGTTTCCTTTCACTATTAAGTTCCTCAGACTTCTTGGCTAGATCGGCCAATGCGGCAAACTCCCGTATTTCTAAGATCCCAATCAACAACTTGATGTCCTCATTCAGACCTTCCTCGAAGCGTTTACACATTTTCGATTCCGTTTGGACCCATTCAGTTGCATACTGACTTAGTCATACAAACTCTCTCTCGTTTCCCGCTACAGTCTTGTTCCCTTGTTTGAGTTCTAGGAACACCTTTCGCTTTGAGTCCAAAAATTGTTGGCTAATATATTTCTTCCTAAACTCTGCTTGGAAGAAATCCAAAGTAATATTTTCTTTCGGCACTACCGAGGATACGGTCTTCCACCAATTGTATGCAATGTCCTTCAAAAGGGACACAACACACTTCCAACATTCCTCAGGTGTGCATGACAAATCATCTAGCACCCGTGTAGTATTCTCGAGCCAGAACTCAGCCCATTCAGTGTCATCATCAACTTTAGCTCTAAATTCCTCAACCCCATACTTTCTAAGCTTATCTACAGGGGCTTTACCGATTCTCACAAGTGTCATACCTCGTGGCACATCCTTATAAAGTTGGTTAGGGGGTAAGGGAGGTCTTGGAATATTGGGACGATTTCTTAGATAATCCCCAAACCATTCATCCATCATATCAAAGAAGGCAGCTCGAGCTTTTCCTCGGCCTTCTGACATCAGCCTTCTACTACTACTAGATACAGCTCGTTGTACGGAAGCTGGAGCATGGCTCTCGGCTCCCTCGGACTCATCTTGTGCTTGATTGGAAGACATTCACTATATTCAAAATAGTTTAAACAATTAGCAGACGTCACACTATCAACATTCGAATAATGACATGTATAGTAACTTTAACATCCTCTACGGTAGTCCTAGAACCGACTAAATCGTAGCTCTGATACCAATAAATGTAACACCCCTCACCCGTATCCAACACCGAGACAGGGCTCGAGGCATTACCGAAACTTTACACTTTCAGTATACTAACTCGGGTTACAAAATTTCACTTGAAATTAAAACTTTTCAATCATGAATATCTCGTCCTTTGTATAGGCCTTCGAGACCTATAACATACCTAAAGGCAATGCAGGATAAATTCGAGCACGTTCGATGAATCTTAGTCTCCTTTGAAAATTTTCCTTAACATAAAGGGTCACACGCCCGTGTAGATGGGCCATGCGGACTCACACGCCCGTGTGGCTTGGGGCACGCCCATGCCCTTCAACCATGGGCAACACTGCCTTATTAACACGGCTAGGACACACATCCGTGCTGCCTGCCTGTGGATGACACTGTCATTTGAACACGGCCATGGCACACACCCGTGTGGCCTACCCGTATACAACTTTGAGCTAAAATTTTAAGTGCAGGGGACACACGACCATAGCACACACCCATGGGAGAGAATCGTGTGTCACACACGGCCGAGACACACGCCTGTGTGTCCAACCATGTGGACTCTAATAGGCTATTTTCCAAGCCTTTAGTCACCCCATTCTACTACTTGGGCTTAGTGGTTACCAAGTTTGAGAGAAACCATGATTTTACACTTGTAAATAATCTTAATAAAGCTAGTTGTATGGAAACCTCATATCATTGGTTTCTCACATGAAAAGTTATTTTCTATTTAGTGTTATGGGTTCCCACGTCACTTTAATTCATCCAAAATTGGCTCGTTCATGTGACTCACTGCCAATTGGTAACAACCTAACACTTGTAATTAAAACCATGCATAATTTTTTAGGTCACAGCCTACTTCAATTAAGCTAATTTTCATGGCCATATACAAAGAGATAAACACAGTTTTACATGCCTTCATTTGGAAAATCAAATGACACATATAACAAAATACTCAAGAAATACTATACATGCCATTGAACAAAATAAACTAAGTCTTTATACCAAAGCTTGTCTAGTTGATAGTGTGCTGACTCTCCAATAGTCTTCCAGTCCTTATGAGTCCTTGAGCTCTGCGAGACGGGGAAAAAGAGAGGGGTAAGCATTTTCATGCTTGGTAAGCTCGAATAACCGAAAAGTAAATTTACCGAGTAATTAGCATACATCCATACTTAAATCAAGAAATCATCAATTATGAAATAATTTCCTTTCACATGCACTTAATCAATAAGTTAGTCACATAACAAAGCATCATGTAATTTATAAAGATGAGCTCATCATTCATCATCTTATTGACATACATCATATTAATCCCGTTGAGTTTCTAGGAAATCTCGATGGAATACCCATTATCCGTCAATGCTTACGATTGATCATTTCATATATATGCACTCCCGCGAACCTCACATCTCATGGCAGGATTACCAGTCCAGGCTAAATCCCTCATATCATAAACTCATAAGGTGATGTCGGGATTAGCAGTCTAGGCTGAGTCCCTTATAGCGACAAACACCCTTATGAGCTCGGATCTAAATTACTAGTCCAGGCTAAATTCAGACCCTAATAGGATTACCCGTCCGGGCTAAATCCTCATTGCACATATATTCTTCGGGAGGCTCGATCATTCAAGGAACACCCCTCCGGGCTAGATCCTTTCCATACTCGAGATCACAGATTACCCGTCCGAGCTAAATCCTTACTGCAACACATGCAGGATCTCCTTACACATATCAATGAAGGTTTATCCATCGAATTCCCTTTATCAACCTCATCCGAGACATTTTTCATATATTACCATCAAATATGTATTTCTATGATATTTCATGCTAAATAAATGCAATCATCATGCATTCATAAATCATTCAATTATGCATATTAGGGGTTTACTTTAAGTTAACCGAACTTACTTGGTATTCTTTTTGGAGTTGTGTTTCGGTTATTCTAAAACCTTACGTTTACCTCGATCGATCTCTGGAATTTTTTCCTCGGGGTCTATAACAGCAAAATTAACTCATTAATACCCCACATTATACATTTCAAGTTTAATATCTACCCCGGTTCAAATGACCGTTTTGCCCCTAACCTTTCACATTTTTCGATGTAGTCCCTAAGCTCGTATAATGAAACACATACACTTTTTACCTTACCCAAGCCTAGCCGAACACTTTTCCTTCTTATGGTAGCCCAAATTTTCCCTTTTTCTAATTTTTACCACACATTTACATCTTTTGCAAAATAGTCCCTATAAGGGTTTCTCATGAAAACCAACTAGGAAAAGATGTTTAATACACACTCATCTTTCATATTCCTCCATAATCCATCAAAATACAATCAACTCATGCATGGGTAAATTTTTAAACATGAACCCTAGCATGAAATATAGGTAGAAATGGAGAGAGCAAGCTGCTAGGATTTTAAAAATATAAAGAACATTAAAAACGGGGCTTGGGAGCACTTACTATTGAGTTTGGAAAGCTTGAAACCTTAGTAGTGGAGAGCATGCAAATTTCGCCAGCTATGGAGAAGAAGATGAATGAATTTTTCTTCCTTTTTCCCTTTTTGTTTCATTTATTACCAAATGACCAAAATGCCCTTCCTTAATAACCTTTCAAAATTTTCCATGGATGCCCATTTTTGTCCAAAAACTTAGAATTTAGGAAAATTTCTCTCCAAGACCTTCTAATTCATAATATAAAGCAATTTCATACAAATTTCTTCTAGAATCCAAGTTTTGCAATTTATCCAATTTAGTCCCTAATTTCCAATTGGACATCTTATACTTAGAATTTCTTCATGAAACTTTAACACATGCATATATTCATATTCTAGGCCTTATAATAATCATAAAATAAATATTTTAATGTCAGATTTGTGGTCCCGAAACCACTATTCTGACTAGACCCTATTACGGGGTGTTACATTTCTCCCCCCTTAGGGACTTTCGTCCTCAAAAGTCTTACAAGAAAATAGATTCGGATATTGACTTCTCATGGTTTCATCCAGCTCCCATATGGCCTCTTCTACACAATGTCGATGCCATAAAACTTTTACGAGAGCCACATCTTTATTTCTCAACTCTTTATTTCTCCAAAAGTCATGTCCAGTCGAATTTAAATCACAGTCGGCCAAATCACATGTGAGGGGTCTGATCGGTATCTCCTTAACATGGATGCATGGAACACATCATGAATTTTTTCCAGTTCGGGTGGAAATACCAAACGATAAGTTAATGGTCCATCTCTTTCGGTAATCTCGTATGGTCCGATAAATCGTGGACTCAGTTTGCCTTTCCGACCAAATCTCAATACTTTTTTCCATGGAGATATTTTCAAGAATACTCTATCTCCAACTTGAAACTCAATTTCCTTTCTTTTTAGATCAGCATAAGACTTTTGCCTATCTGATGCATCTTTTAAACAATCCCATATCGCTTTAACTTTTTCTTTAGTTTCTTTGATCAGATCAACACCATGAATTTGATTTTCCTTGAGTTGTCCAGTACAATGGAGTTCGGCACTTCCTACCATACAAGGCCTCATAAGGCGCCATCTTCAAACTTGCTTGGAAACTATTACTGTAGGCAAATTCTACCAATGGCAAATATTTTTCCCAGCTACCTTGAAATTCGAGGATGCAACAACACAACATGTCCTCGAGAATCTGAATCATCCACTCAGACTGACCATCGGTCTGAGGGTGAAAAGCTGTGTTAAAGCTCAACTTTGTACCCAAGGCTTCTTGTAACTTCTTCCAAAATCTGGAAGTGAACCTCAAGTCTCTATCCGAAATAATCGACAGTGGTACTTCGTGCAATCTTACTATCTCAAAAATGTACAAATCAGCAAATCTATCAAGAGAATAATCCATCCTTACCGGGATAAAATGAGCCGACTTTGTCAATTTCTCCACTATAACCCATATGGCATCTTTCTTTTCCAGAGTCAAAGGTAATCCCGTCACAAAGTCCATGGTAACTCTGTCCCACTTCCATTCAGGAACCATTACAGGCTGTAACAAACCTGAAGGCACTTGATGTTCAGCTTTAACTTGCTGACATACCAAGCATTTCGATACAAATTCAGAAACATCTCTTTTCATGCCGTTCCACCTATACATCTTCTTTAAATCGTTGTACATCTTGGTACTTCCCGGGTGAACAGACAAACGACTGTTATGTGTTTCTTGCAAAATCTTTCGAATAAGTTCATTGTCTTTGGGTACACAAACCCTATCTCTAAACATTAAGCATCCATCAGGACTAATTCAGAAATCTGACCCAACACCAGACTCATATTGAGCCCTTTTTTGCTTCCAAGTCATCATCATTAAGCTGAGCATCATGAATTTCCTGCAGAAATGTCGGTCTAGCCTCCAGCTCGGCCAAAACTGAACCATCATCAAGCAATGTCAAACAAGTATCCATGGCTTTCAAAGCATACATGGATTTTCTACTCAATGCATCGGTGACTACATTCGCCTTTCTTGGGTGATAGTCGATAATCAGATCATAATCCTTAATTAATTCTAACCATTAATTCTAACCATCTCCTTTGTCTCAAATTTAATTCTTTCTGAGTCATCAAGTAAACTCTTGTGGTCCGTGAATATACGACAAGTTTCGCGATACAAATAATGCCTCCAAATTTTTAAGGCAAAAACAATGCAGCAAGCTCTAGGTCATGGGTTGGATAATTCTTCAAAATTTTTACCAGGAGCTTCGGTCAGCAATGTCTTTAACTTTTCAAAACTTTGCTGACACTTCTCCGTCCATTCAAAATTAACATCTTTCTATAGCAGCTTCGTCATCGGAGTTACTATCATGGAAAATCCTTTAACAAACCTTCGATAGTAATCGGCTAAGCCCAAAAAGCTTCTAACCTCGGTTACATTCTTGGGCAATTTCCATTCAACAATTGTAGAAATCTTACTTGGATCAACTTGGATGCCTTCACCCGAAACTATATGACCCAAAAATCCAACTTCCTAAGCCAAAACTCACTCTTGCTAAACTTAGCATACTGTTGCTTTTCCCGCAAGGTCTGCAACACAATTCCCAGGTGCTTCGCATGCTCTATCTCATCTTTAGAGTAAATCAAAATGTCGTTAATAAACAAAACGACAAACTTATCCAAATATGGCCGAAAGATCCTATTCATTAGACCTATAAACACAGCTGGTGCATTCGTCAGCCAAATGGTATGGCAAGAAATTCATAATGACCATACCTCGTTCTGAAAGCTGTCTTGGGTACATCCGAGTCTTTAACTCGTAGCTGATAATAGACAAATCTCAAGTCTATCTTGGAGAATACAGTGGCTCCTCTCAACTGGTCAAACAAATCATCGATCCTTGGCAAAGGATACTTATTATTGATAGTCACCTTGTTCAGTTTTTGATAATCGATACATAACCTCATCGAACCATCTTTCTTCTTTATGAACAACACGGGGGCACCCCAAGGTGAAAAACTTGGCCTAGCAAATCCTTTATCCATCAGCTCTTGCAACTATACTTTTAACTCCTTCAGCTTGGTAGGTGTCATTCTCTTCTGGGCAATAGAAATGGGAGTCGTCCCTGGCACCAATTCAATACCAAACTCTATCTCCCTTTCAGGAGGCAATCCAGGTAATTCCTCCAGAAACACATCTGAATACTCACATACTATTGGCACAGATTCAATCTTCAATTCAGTTTCCTTAGTGTTCAACACAAATGCAAGGTAAGCTTCGTATCCTTTCCTCATATATCTCTAGGCAACCATTATCGTGATTACAATCGGCAATGAACCCAATTCTCTTGATTCGACCAGTACAATCATACCATCCGGGTATTTTAACTTAATATACTTACTACCACAATTCATTGTTACATCATGAAGGGCTAACCAATCCATACCCAATATTACATCAAATTCATCAAATGGTAATAACATAAGGTTAGCTGAGAAACAACGACCTTGAATCGTTAAGGGACAATTCTTACAGACTTTATCAACTAGGACTGATCTACCTAGTGGGTTCGACACTCTAATAATATCTTCCGTATGTTCAATAGGTATGTTCATACTAGACGCCAATCTCATGCAAATATATGAATGCTTCGACCCCAGGTCAATTAAAGCAACAACACTTATATTAAAAAGAGAGAAATTACCAGTAATAACATCAAGAGCAGCGACTTCCTCTCGAGCACGTATAGCATACGTTCTTGCCTGGGCTCGAACCTCTGATTTTGTAGTGTCTTTAGTCACGACTCGACTACCACTAGCATTCCCATGGTATCTCAGAGGTCTACCTTGTAGAATGGAAGCACCCGACTTTGGAGCTATTTCTTCATCTTTTTCAGCTCGTTCCGGGCAGTCTCTGAGAAAGTGATCAAGAGAACCACATCTGAAACACGCGCCGCTCTTCATTCGGCACTCTCCGAAGTGAAATTTGTTGCAGCTCTTACACTTTGATTTTTGATCATCTACACTCCCCACACTAGTCACCATCAGGGAGGAAGACTTTTGACCTCATCATTTAGAGTTTCTTGATCTACTCGAATATCCCACTGACGAAGTGGAGTGTTCATGCAGGCTCTTGGCCTTCTTCGTGGAAAACGAGAGTGTTTTACCGCTAGACCTCTTGCTCGCAACTCGAGCCTCTCTCTTAGCTTGTTTTCTTTCATTATTAAGTTCCTCGGCCTTCTTGGCTCAATCGGCCAATGCGGCAAACTCTCGTATTTCTAATATTCCAATCAACAACTTGATGTCCTCATTCAGACCATCCTTGAAGAACTTACACATTTTCGATTTCGTTTGGACCCATTCAGTTGCGTACTGACTTAATCGTACGAACTCTCTCTCGTATTCCGCTACAGTCTTGTTCCCTTGTTTGAGTTCTAGAAACTCCTTTCGCTTCGAGTCCAAAAACCATTGGCTAATATATTTCTTCCTAAACTCTGCTAAGAAGAATTCCCAAGTAATATTTTCTTTCGGTACTACCAAGGATACGGTCTTCCACCAATTGTATCCAGTGTCCTTCAAAAGAGACACAGCACACTTCAAACATTCCTCGGGTGTGCATGACAAATCATCTAGCACCCATGTAGTATTCTCGAGCCAGAACTCAGCTCTTTCAGCGCCATCATCAACTTTTGCTCTGAATTCCTCAACCTCATACTTTCTAACCTTATCTACAGGGCCTTTACCGATTCTCACCGGTGCCATACCTTGTGGCACATCCTTATCAGGTTGGTTAGGGGGCGGGGGAGGTCTTGGTATATTGGGGTGATTTCTTAGATAATCCTCAAACCATTCATCCATCATATCAAAGAAGGCAACTCGGGCCTCTTCTCGGCCTTCTGACATTAGCCTTCTACTACTACTAGATACAGCTCGTTGTACGAAAGCTGGAGCATGGCTCTCGGCTCTCTTAGACTCATCTTGTGCTTGATTGGAAGATATTCACTATATTCAAAATAGTTTAAACAATTAGGAGACGTCACACTATCAACATTCGAATAATGGCATGTATAGCGAACATTAACATCCTCTACGGTAGTCCTAGAACCGACTAAACTATAGCTCTGATACCAATAAATGAACACCCCTCACCCGTATCCAACTCTGGCACAGGGCTCGAGGTATTATCGGAACTTTACACTTTCAGTATACTAACTCGGGTCACAAAATTTCACTTGAAATTAAAACTTTTCAATCATGAATATCTCGTCCTTTATATAGGCCTTCGAGACCTATAACATACCTAAAGGCAATGCGGGACAAATTTGAGCACGTTCGATGAATCTTAGTCTCCTCAGAAAATTTTCCTTAAAATAAAGGGTCACATGCCCGTGTAGATGGGCAGTGCGGACTCACGCGCCTGTGTAGCTTGGGGCACGCCCAAGCCCTTCAACCATGGGCAACACTGACTTATTAAAACAGCTAGGACACACACCCGTGCTGCCTGCCCGTGGACAACACTGTCATCTGAACACGGCCATGGCAGACGCCCGTGTGGCCTACCTGTATACAACTTTGAGCTAAAATTTTAAGTGTAGGGGACACACGGCCATAGCACACACCTATGGGGGAGAACCGTGTGTCACACACGGCCTAGACACACGCTTGCGTGTCCAACCATGTAGACTCTAATAGAGCTATTTTCCAAGCCTTTAGTCGCCCTTTTCTACTACTTGGGCTTAGTCAAGTTTGAGAGAAAACATGATTTTACACTTGTAAATAATCTTAATAAAGCTAGTTGTATGTAAACCTCATATCATTGGTTTCTCACATGAAATTTTATTTTCCATTTAGTGTTATGGGTTCCCACATCCCTTTAATTCATCCAAAATTGGCTCGTTCATGTGACTCATTGCCAATTGGTAACAACCATCACTTGAAATTAAATCCATGCATAATTTTTTAGGTCAGCCTACTTCAATTAAGCCAATTTTTGTGGCCATATACAAAGAGATTAACACATTTTTACATGCCTTCATTTGGAAAATCAAATGACACATATAACAAAATACTCAAAAAAATACTATACATGCCATTGAACAAAATAAACTAAGTCTTTATACCAAAGCTTGTCTAATTGATAGTGTTTTGACTCTCTAATCATCTTCCAATATTTATGAGTCCTCGAGCTCTGCGAGACAAGGAAAATAAAAGGGGTAAGCATTTTCATGCTTAGTAAGCTCGAATAACCGAAAAGTAAACTTACTGAGAAAGTAGCATACATCCATACTAAAATCAAGAAATCATCAATTATGAAATGATTTCCTATCACATGCACTCAATTAATTAGTTAGTCAAATAACAAAACATCATGTAATTTATGTAGATGAGCTCATCATTCATCATTTTATTGACATACATCATATTAATCCCGTTGAGTTTCTAGGAAATCTCGATGGAATACCCATTATCTGTCAATTCTTATGAATGATCATTTCACATATATGCACTCCCGCGACCCTCACATCTCATGGCAGGATTACTATTCCAGGCTAAATCCCTTATAGCGACAAACACCCTTAATGAGCTCGCATCTGAATTACCAGTCCAGGCTAAATTCAGACCCTAATAGGATTAGCCGTCCGGGCTAAATCCTCATTGCACATATATTCTTCGGGAGGCTCGATCATTCAAGGAACACCCGTTCGGGCTAGATCCTTTCCATACTCGAGATCACGAATTACCATCCGGGCTAAATCCTTACTGCAACACATGTAGGATCTCTTTACACATATTAATGAAGGTTTATCCATCGAATTCCCTTTGTCAACCTCATCCGAGACATTTTTCACATGTTACCATCAAATATGCATTTCTATGATATTTCATGCTAATAATAAATGCAATCATCATGCATTCATAAATCATTCAATTATGCATATTAGGGGTTTACTTTAAGTTATCCGAACTTACTTGGTATTCTTTTCGGAGTTGTGTTTAGGTTATCCAAAACCTTGCATTTACCTCAGTCGACCTCTGGAATTTGTTCCTCGAGGTCTATAACATAAAAATTAACTCATTAATATTCCACATTATACATTTCAAGTTTAATATCTACCCCCAGTCCAAATGACCGTTTTGCCCCTAACCTTTCATATTTTTTCGATTTAATCCTTAAGCTCGTATAATGAAACACATGCACTTTTTACCTTATCCAAGCTTAGCCGAACACTTTTCCTTCTTATGGTAGCCCACATTTTCCATATTTTTCTCATTTCTACCACACATTTACATCTTTTGTAAAATAGTCCCTATAAGGGCTTCTCATAAAAACCAACTAGGAAAAGATGTTTAATACACATTCATATTTCATATTCCTCCATAATTCATCAAAATACAAGCAAATCATGCATGGGTAAATTTTTAAACATGAACCCTAACATGAAATATAGGTAGAAATGGAGAGAGCAAGCTACCGAGATTTTAAAAATACAAAGAACATTAAAAACGGGGCTTGGGAGCACTTACTATTGAGTTTGGAAAGCTTGAAACCCTAGCTATGGAGAGCATGCAAATTTTGACAGCTATGGAGAAGAAGATGAATGAATTTTGCTTCCTTTTTCCCTTTTTATTTCATTTATTACCAAATGACCAAGATGCCCTTCCTTAATAACCTTTCAAAATTTTCCATGCGTGCTCATTTTTGTCCAAAAACTTAGAATTTGGGAAAATTTCTCTCCAAGACCTTATAATTAATAATCTAAAGCAAATTCATACAAATTTCTTCTAGAATCCAAGTTTTACAATTTATTCAATTTAGTCCCTAATTTCCAATTAGACATCTTATACTTAGAATTTCTTCATGAAACTTTAACACATGAATATATTCATATTCTAGGCCTTATAATAATCATAAAATAAATATTTTGATGTCAAATTTGTGGTCCCAAAATTACTATTTCGACTAGGCCCTATTTTGGGATGTTACATACAAATAATGTTATACAGATGAGTTACGGTTTATAAATGTTGCTAATGTTTTATGTGATATTTGAATTTGGAATGATGTAAAGTATTGTATTAATGGATGGTTTCATATATTTCTACAATGACTAAATGTGATGAATACTTGTGATTAGGTTTTTATAAATTGAATTGATTGCACTTTAAGTATTGCTTTGATTATGTATAAATGGTAAGGTTATTTTTGAATTATACGAGCTTACTAAGCTATAAAACTTACTCTGTTTCTTTTTCTACGTTTTATAGAGGCTCGTTAGCTCGCTCGTTTTGGACAAGTCAGAGTTGTACTTCACACTATCCAATTTTCGATTAGTATTTTGAACTTGTGAATATATGGCATGTATAGGCTAGTTTAAAAGATGTTAGTTATGTTGCTTGATATCATGGCCTTGGTATGTTTTGTGTATAAATTATACCATGAGATTTGGCTAATTTTGGTACTTTGTTTTGGTTGAATTATGTTTTCAATTATGGTATGTTTTGGTAAGGTGATGTTTGAATGAAAATATGCAAGTGAGGTATTGATATGTATTTGTTAAATGAATAGATTATGCATGATGTTAAATAAATATTAGGTATGTAATTGTTAGTTTTGATATGGTAAATAATGTGTATTAAAATGGTTATTTTGGTTGCTTATTAGGTTGTAAAATGTGGTCATTTCTGCTTGTGAATGCTTGTGTTTTTAGGGTGGCAAAATGGCTTTACAAATGGCCTATTTTTGTACATATGAGCAGAGACACGGGCGTGTGTCTCAACCGTGCGCGACACATGGTCACACTGCACGTTCGTGTGTCCCCTGTGGTATCCTTTCGAATTAAAGTCAGTATACCCTACAGGTTTGACACGGCCTAGACACATGGGCTGGCACATGGGCATGTGGTCGGCCGTGTGACCCAAGTCAGTAACCTCCTTAATTTTTCCACACACAGACGTGTCCTCGGCCGTGTGGTGCAAGTCAGTATGTATGCCTTGTTTTTACATGGCCTATGACACGGGCATGTCTGGTAACCGTGTGAGGCACACGGCCTGTTCACACAGGCGTGTGACATTTGAAATGTTGAAATTTTTCTAAGTTTCCAAAGTTTTAATATGTTATCGATTTAGTTCCGAATACATGATTAAAACTTTGTATGCTTGATTTAAGTACATATTGAATGTGAATGAATGATATTGACTGAGATAAGATGTTATCGGATAAATGATTGTTCTGAATTAAGTTACAAGTTCGGTAATGCCTCTTAACCTATTCCGGTGACGGATACAGGTTAGGGGTGTTACAACCGCCATCTATCTTAATAGTCCACTTGAACAAGCACATATCCCCTTTAGATGCGAACCACTCCATAGGGAAATCGAACCCATCTGTGAGCCTACTTTTCACCCTATTAAACTTCCCCCAGTTTAGCCGAAGGTTGGCACATTGATTCACAATTATTTGGCCATGAGCTTCTCTCATTCTCGACATATCTCCAAAGTAGAAAAATGAAAAAAAAATAGAGGAAATTTAAAACCTAAAATGGGGAGTTACCGAGATTTACCTTGAAGAAAACTTTAACTGATTCTGGTTACAAAGATGTTAAGAGCATGAGTTTTAGGGTTTCAAAAAACCCCCTTTTAAAGGAGTCTCTTCCCCCCACATCTTAACGGTTCAAATAGACGAGGGACACCAACGATTAGATACACATAAGAACAATCCACCTGTTCATGTGGCAAAGCTAACATCAGATCAGAACAGACACTGTGTATTCTACAAGCTGTAATAAACGCGAAGTGATGGTACTAATGAGTGCCACTTTATAATCTACCTTAGGCCCACTAAGGGGACCAGATTGTTATACAACAATAGTTACTAACCTGAATCCTAGATAAGATCTAGGTCGTATACCCGCGACTCTGCCAGGCCCCACTAGATGAATACGCACGAGGTGTACAGTGAGAGGATAGGCAAGGAAGTTCACGATATTCGAGGGAAACCAACTCACATATACCCAAGGAGTTCACATGTAGGGGACTGTAAGATCTAGCATGCAAGTTGGAACTGTACACGTGCCCAACATGTTTAAGTTTTGCTCAGAATGTCAATCCTATGGGTCAAGTCATGAACAATGGAATCAAATAATGAATAGTGATAACATGTATAAATACTAGAATGTTTCCTTCAATGGTACACACAGAAAATTACTCAACAAGATAGATATTGAGAGTGTGATAAATGGGACTCCATGGACTTCTAATAACAATTTAATGGTTATTTATCAATTAGTGGAGGATGAATATCTAATGTAAGTTTCGTTGATTTTTTCAACATTATGGATTCAAGTGTATGATCTTCCTCCAAGATATTTTTTGGAGAATGTTTCAAAACAATTCAACAATTTCATTGATGAATTCTTGGAGTATAATATGAAACAACTAAATAGAGGATTGAAGAATTATCTACGTATACGAGTCCAATTAGATATTAGAAGTCCATTGAAGCAAAGGAAGAAAATCATGATCTCTTCATTAAAGTCTACTTATGCAAATTTCGACATGAAAGGTTAACTCTGTTTGGTTTTTTATGCGGCTGCTTAGACCAAAGTGATAATTTTTTCCTCGTCAAACTTAGCCAAGGTTTAAATGCGATGGAATTTGGATGGGATATGTCTCTGAAGGCGCGGTTGAGAAAAGCTACTATCGTGAACAGTGTTTGGCTTCAAAAGGAAGGTGGTGTGGTTTTTTGGGATGCAAATCTAGGCAGAAAAGGTTTAGGGATGAATTCTAGGAATAGGATTAAGAGACAATCATGGATGAGTATCAATCCTATCTTGGGATTTAATTTGGAAGGATTTCCAAATCGAGAAGAATTGAATAATGTTAGATTTTCTAAAGGATTGGGTCGGACAGATCTAGAGAAAGATCTGGAGAGCCCGATTGGGAATGGGGATGGAATGAAAAGGTCTCAGTATAATATTTTGGACTTTAATGTTTCTGACTCTACGGATTTGTTAGAGACAAATAATGAGCAATCTACATCTCATATTCAACATTTATCAATGGCTGCCAATAGGTAAGCCGATTGGATTCAATGAAAATCCTATGTTGGAATGTCCATGGATTGAAAAACTCACAGGCTATTTGAAGACTTCAGCACACGTTGAAGATTTATTATCCCCAACTTGTTTTCTTTATAAAGACAAAATTGAATGGAATTCAAATAGAATGAGTTCACAAGAGATCTGGTTTTCAAAATGGCATCAACGTTCCAGATGATGGGACACGGGATGGACTAAGTCTAGAATGGAATGGAAATTATATGGTTCAAGTTTGAAACTATTCAAATAATCATATTGACATGGAGATTCATAAAAATGTGGAAAGTTCGAAGTGGAGGTTGATGGGCTTTTATGGGGCTCCAAATGTTCATAATAAAGAGTAAACTTGGAACCTGCTGAGACTATTAGAAAGAAACCAGGATTTGCCATAGAAAGTATGTGGTGATTTAAATGAGATTTTGTACTCTTATGAAAAGGTAAGAGGAGTGTCGAGTGAGGAAAGGCATATGGAGGGATTTCGTAAGGTGTTAAAAGATTGGCAATTAGTGGACAATGGGTATTCGGGATCATGATTTCCATGGGAAATGGGAAATTTATCGAAAATGACTATTAGAGAAAGACTAGATAGAGGAGTGGAAAATGTTGATTAGATGACTATGTTTCCTGGTGTTTCTATTCGACATCTACCATATTCTTTTTTAGATAATTGTAGATGACTATGTTTCCTGGTGTTTCTATTCGACATCTACCATATTCATTTTTAGATAATTGTCTTTTCCTTATTCAAATTGATTAGGAAGATAAATGGCAAAAAAAATTATGTTTGAGTCCTAGTGGGTCTTGGAGGATTCTTATGATGAGGAAGTTAGGCGAATATGTGAGTCAAGTTTGGGAAGTGTTATGGAGAAGCTAACGTCCCTTAGAATTCATTTGTAGGAATGGGCAATGCACGTTAAAGCCAAGCGAGTTGGACTACGCAAAATCTCACAAGAAGTTTGAAAGATTTGGCCAATTTCGATAGGGATGATGAGACACTTGTAGAGTCAATAGATGTCAAAAGGCACCTTAATCTGGAGATTGAGAAGGAAAAAAGTCTATTGGGAGTAAAGGGCAGGTGCAAATTAGTTGCAAATAGGAGATAAAAAAATGACTTTCTTCCATAATTTTGCTTCCCAATGTAGGTGCATGAATCAAATTCGTGGCTTGCAAAATGAATATGAGAATGTGACCTCAGATGAACATAATATGGAAGGGATTGCTCAGAATTCTTTTAAGAACCTTTTATTTACAAAAGGTATTAGTGATATGGATCATATTCTAGCTGGTGTGAACATATGACAGATAGTATGAATCAGATATTGAAAACCAAGTATACGGATGATGAAATTTATCTGGCTTTAAGGGCATATGGTTATCCAGCACTTTTCTTTTAGGAATTCTGGCACATCATTGATCGAGATGTTAGCTCTTTCTACCTAGAAATTCTAAATGAAGGTAAGTCACTAGAATCCCTTAACATTACTAATATCGTGTTAATATCGAAAGTAGCCCATCCTTTCAAGTTAACAAATTTTAGACCTATAAGCCTTTGTATGGTTCTATATAAGATGATTTCAAAGATAGTTGCTAGTTTTCTTCAAAGAATTTTAGAATGCTGTGTTGATGAAGCTCAAAGTGTATTTGTGCAAGGTTGATTGATCACAGACAACGTTCTTCTTGCCTACAAAATTCTACACAAGTTTAAGAAAAAATGAATAGAAAGGAAATTTTTTTTGGCATTAAAACTAGACATGAGTAAAGCTTACGATCATATAGAATGGTCATTCTTAAGGAGTATAATGTTACAGATGGGATTTGCAAATTCGTTGATGGAGTTCATTATGCATTGCATAAGTATTGTCTCGTACTCAATTATTGTTAGTGCTAAAGTGAAGAGGTATTTAGACCTACTAGAGGTTTACAACAAGGAGATCTATAGATACTTTATCTATTTTTGGTATACAGTGAGAGTCTCCCGTCTCTTATGAGATTGGCAAGGCAAGAAGGCTTGTTGGAGGGGACTAGGGTATGTCGAAGGGGACCCTAAATTTCTCATTTAATGGTTGTTGATGATTGTATCTTATTTGGGGAGGCTACAAATAGAGGGCTCATATTCTTAAAAATATCCTAATGGAGTATGAAGCTTGCTTTGGACAGTGTGTAAATTATGATAAATTGATTGCTTTTTATAGTTCAAATACTTCTAACTGAGTAAGGGGGTTAATATCTCAGATCTTTAATGTCCAAAGCTCAACGAACCTTGAGCAATATCTCGGTTTGCCCAACATAGTAAGTCTAAGTTAGAGATTCACTTTTCAATCGCTAAAGGATTGCATCAAAACTAAAATCAACAATTGGAGTACAAAACATTTGTCGCAAGGGGGAAAATATATTTTTATAAAAGCTATCTTAGAAGAAATTCCAATAAACTTGATGGCTTGTTTTCTACTACCCAAATCACTTTGTATGGGAATGGAATGCATAATGGGGAATTTTTTGGTGGCAAAAAGGTCATGGCAAGCGTGGGATTCATTAGTGTGAGTGGAGTCAATTATGCAAATTAAAAGAGAATGGGGGTCTGGGCTTTAGATACATAACAAAATCTAATTTAGCGTTACTTGCTAATTACGGATGTCGAATAATTAATTATTTGAATTTTTTGCTAGCTCGTACACTGAAAGCTAAATACTATCCAGATACTAATTTTTTAAGTGTAGGATTAGGAAATATATCATCCTATATGTGGGCTGCCAAGGGACTTCTCAAAGCTGGACTGTACTGACAGGGAGGGACAGGGACTCGAATCCCAGTGATGGAGGTTGCGTGGGTGCTAGGAGCTGTGGATTACAAAATACAGAATGGTATTAATAATTCAAACATCAATGTGGTGGTGAATTTGATTGATTCTAATACCAAACAATGGAAAGCAGAAGTAATAAAACAGTACCTTTTATGAAAACGATGTAAATTTTTTTTTTGCATTCCACTTGCATGGTTTCCGCGTGATGACTATCTTTTGTGGCGAAGCAAGGCATCAGGGGAATACTTTGTGCGGAGTGGATACAAGCTCCTATTACAAGGTATTATGGATCCTACTCCTTATTACAACTAGAATGTATACATGGATGTTTACAAGAAACTTTGGGGGCTGAATCTACCCCTTAAACTGAAGATTACTACCTGGAGAACTTCTATGAATTTCCTACCTACTCTTAACAATTTACATTACAAGAGACTAGTAGGATCAACAATATGCCCTATATATGCCAAGAAAGTAGAGACCAGAGAGTATGTATTCCGTGCTTGCCCTGTGATAAAGGAGATATGGCAAAAACTAAATTTTGCTTGGTTGCAATCGATGTCGAATTTTTACTTGTGCTTTATTGGAAATATGAATAGAAAGAAATAAATTGGTGCATGAAGGATAGTGAAAAATAGGGTCAGCCATAGCAGATTTTATCATGAGTTACCTTTGAGAACTAGATAGGTTGAGCAAAAAGATACCTGTCAGGAGGTCAAAGGCCAAAAGGTGGAGGACGCAAGAGTGGTCGTATGTCAAGATCAATTTTGATGTTGCGTTCAACAAACAAGGAAATAGATCTTGCTCAGGAACTATTATAAGGGATTCAAATAAGCGGGTATTGGGTTCTAAAACAGTGATAATGGACAACATACCTATGGCGTTTGCGACAAAAGCTCTTGCATGTGTTTAGGCAATTCAAATGTGTCTGGATCTAAGCTTTTCAATGGTGGAGATTGAGGGAGATGCATTATTAGTGGTTAAGAAGATTTAAAGAAGTGAGGTGGATAGATTGGAAATCAATGCCTACATCAAAGACGTACAACAACTAAATAGTGTTTTCAAAATTGTCTGTTTAAACATGTCCCAAGAACAATGAATGAAGTAGCTCATTCTTTAGCGACAAAAGGGATGAAGAACGAAGAAGAACTTTACTTGCAAAATGAAATGCCTGGTTATGCAATGGCGACGGTGGAAAGAGATCGAAGGTGGGTGAGACCACTTGACTAAGACACTTCTGGTGTAGGAGGCTGAAGATGGATGGAGAGGCTGGAGAGAGAAAATGAGATCGAAGATAGAAGGATTCTTTTAGAATTTTTTTAGGAGCTATTACTAGTTCAGGTTCGGGTTGTTGCCTTCATATGCTTCTAGATTATGATAGCTCATTTTGGCTGGGTCATTATTGTATGTTTGTAAATGTTGCATTGCCCAATGGTTCCATCTTCGGATTTGGTTTTCTTTTATTTTACATATTTTCATAAATACTTTAATAAATTCAAAAGTTAAAACCGTTTAAAAAAGTTATTTTAACATTGTAAATATTTTGAAAATATTTTTAATTAATATATTTAAAATTTAAAATTAAATTATTTTTAAAAATTTTCATACATTAAATTTGTAATAGAATTTTTAAAATAAAAGTTTTTAACAAACATATTTAAAACAACTTTTAAACTTTTTTTGAAATTATTAGAAATTTTACTTAAATATTTAAAACGTTAGTAAAATATGTTAAAAATATACTACAATTTTTAAATAAAAAATAATAGAAATTTAAAACTATTAACTTGATGTTTTTAAATTATTTAAAACTATTTATATTTATAATTTTTTTTCAATTATATAGTTTTTTAAAACTAATATAAATTTAAAAATCTATATAAAATGTATTTAAAATATTATACAAATAATTATATTTGGAATAAAATTTGAGTGGTTTATATATTGTTTTTATAAAAATTTTAATTATTTAAAAAAATTAAATTAATATTTATTTAAAATACCATTATAAAAATTATAAAATAATTAAATATTATTTTAATTAATACATATAATTAATCCATATGTAGCATTAATATAATAATTATGATAATTAGAAGTATAATAGAAATAGTAATCTTTAACCACCAGTATTTCCTTTTACACTTTTTTTTTTCTTTCCCTTGCCTATCAAGTTAGAGTTTTTTTTCCATATTCTTTCGCTAGCTACATCGTTTTCATTATTATTGCTGCCCGATTGCCACTCAAATTGTTACTCCATTTTTATCTCACCCTTGCTATCAATTAAAAATAATTTTTACATATTAAAAAAATAAATATTTTAAATTATTTATATTTATTTATGCAAAAAAAAATTTTGAAATTGATAATAATTAGACATGTTGATGAGTTAAAAGTTGATTTGAAATTTAAGAGGGTTTAAATAAAAATATTAGATCTGAAAATAGATTTGGAAAAAAAATAAGTCTGTTTAAAATATGAAATGAGTTCGGACTTGAGCATTCAAAGTTTGAGCTCGGACCAATCCTTTTTAAATTTTAAATTTTAAATTTTTTATATTATGTTATTTTTATATATATTACGTAATTTATAGCACATAAAAGTTAAATTTTATAATGTAAATATTAAAATATGTTAAGATGATTATAAAATTATTAAATATTAAATTAAAAAAACATAGATTTATTTTAAAAAATAGGGACAGATCTAAATTTAATTTATATTAACAATTTATAAATTTGAACAGATTTAAACAATCTTTTAAACCTATATTTATAACTGGACCGAATTTTAACAAATATAAAATGTGTTAAAATTATATCTAATCCCGAAATAACCCATAAAAAAAAGTACTAAGAATTGGTTAATAATGGTCTCGTTTACCATTGGAAATTCTATAAATACCATGCATCAATGTTTTTGAACTTCATCTCCTTTCCATACTTGTACACACAAATTGCTTTGGCAAAAATATGCCTTCGTCTTCTTCCCAGCAACTTGCATTTCTGCTTTTCATTTTATATGTCAAATGCTTATTTCTTTCCATTGAATCAAACACAAGCCTTGTTACAGACAAGGAACCGTTGCTTTCATTCAAGTCACAAATAATAACTTCGGGGTTTCCCAATCCTCTTTCACAATAGGACCCAAACTCATCTCCATGTAACTGGACTGGAGTTGTCTGCAACAAACACAACACCAGAGTGGTTGAACTCAACCTCTCTGGGTTTCATCTTGAAGGCTTCATAAGCCCTCATGTTGGGAATCTTTCGTTCCTTCGTTCCCTTCAACTTCAAGATAATCAGCTTTCGGGTGAACTGCCTGATCAAATGTGGAATCTTTTTCGCTTAAGAGATTTAAATATGAGCCAAAACAGCTTATATGGTGTGATTCCATCGAATATAAGAAAATTAACTGAGCTCAGATCTCTTGATTTGATGACGAATAAGATTACTGGAGCTGTTCCCGAAGATCTTGACCAGCTTGTCCAGCTTCAAGTTTTGAACTTGGGACGAAACCTTTTCACAGGTACTATTCCAGCTTCTATAGCAAACATTTCGTCACTCCAGACCTTGAATTTGGGCACCAATAATCTTACTGGAGCAATTCCCACTGAGTTGAGCCATCTTCGAAATTTGAAGGAACTTGACCTCACCATTAATCATCTAACAGGGACTGTTCCTTCTACCATCTACAACATGTCTTCCCTAGTTGTTTTGGCCTTAGCTTCCAACCATCTTCGGGGCAGGCTTCCCTATGATGTTGGGGTTACACTCCCTAATCTTTTGGTTTTCAACTTTGGCTTCAATGAATTCACTGGTGGAATCCCAGGCTCTTTGCACAATCTCACCAATATAAAAATCATTCGCATGGCACACAATCTTCTTCAAGGGACAGTGCCACCGGGTTTGGGAAATCTGCCGTTTCTAGAAATGTATAACATTGGGTTTAATAAGATTGTTACCACAGGTGACGATAGTCTTGAATTCATCATCACTTCTTTGACAAACAGTTCTCGTCTAAAGTTTCTTGCTTTAGACGGTAATCTTTTAGAGGGTGAAATTCCAGAATCCGTCGGCAACCTTTCCGAAGTGCTCTCGAAATTGTACATGGGAGGCAATCGTATTTCTGGCAACATACCGCCGTCCATTGCCCAACTTAGTGGCTTGACTTTGCTTAATTTGAGTTACAATTCCATCTCTGGCGAAATCCCACCCGAGATGGGTAAATTGGTGGAACTGCAAATGCTGGGTTTGGCTGGAAATCAGATTTCTAGTCGGATTCCAACCGGTCTTGGTGATCTACGAAAGCTAAACCAAATCGATTTATCTGGAAATCAACTGGTGGGTCAAATACCTTCTAGTTTTCAGAACTTTCAGAAACTGCTTCCCATGGATTTATCCAACAACAGGCTCAATGGAAGCATCCCCAAAGAAACTCTCAATATCCCTAGTTTGAGTACTGTGTTGAACTTTTCCAGGAATTCTCTCAATGGACCTTTACCAGAAGAAATAGGGCTTCTGGAAAGTGTTGTTGCAATTGACCTGTCTATGAACCATCTCTCTGGTAATATTCCCAGCTCCATTGAAGGTTGCAAGAGCTTGGAGAAATTGTTCATGGCTGAGAATATGCTATCAGGCCCAATTCCAGGAACGATTGGGGAACTGAAAGGCTTGGAAACGTTAGATCTCTCATCAAACCAACTTTCAGGCTCCATTCCCACGGATCTTCAGAAACTACAAGTCCTTGAATCATTGAACCTCTCTTTCAATGACTTGGAAGGAAGTTTACCTAGCGGTGGGATTTTCAAGAATCTTTCAAGCGTCCATTTGGAAGGCAACAGAAAGCTTTGCTTGCCCTTGGCTTGTAAAAACACTCGTGGTCGCCATGGAAGATTAGTCAAGATTTATGTTAGTATAGTTGTAATTACGACTTTTGCTCTATGTTTCATCATGGCTTCCTTGTTCCACATAAAAAGGGGCAAACCAAAAGCCACAGGAACTTCTGAACAACTGAAGGAGCAACATCAGATGATCTCTTACCATGAGATTCGCAGAGCAACAGAGAATTTCAACCCTGGAAACTTGATTGGAAAAGGGAGCTTTGGCTCAGTTTATAAGGGGTACCTTAATGGCGTTCATGTCGCAATCAAGGTCCTTGATGTAGCGAGAATCGGATCCTGGAAGAGCTTCCGAGCCGAATGCGAAGCTCTGAGAAACGTAAGGCACCGCAATCTCGTCAAGCTAATCACTTCATGCTCCAGTGTGGACATAAAGAACGTGGAATTCCTGGCCCTGGTGTATGAGTTCCTCGCCAATGGAAGCGTCCAAGACTGGCTTAAAGGAAACAAAAGGAATGCAGATGGGGATGGGTTAAATGTCATGGAAAGATTGAATGTGGCCATTGATGTAGCTTCTGCATTAGATTATTTGCACCATGACTGTGAAGTTCCAGTGGTGCACTGTGATTTAAAGCCCAGCAACATTCTTTTGGACCAAGACATGACTGCCAAGGTCGGAGATTTTGGGTTGGCAAGGTTGCTGATGGAGAAATCAAACAGTCAACCTTCCATTAGCTCCACGAATGTCCTCAAGGGTTCTATAGGTTACATACCTCCAGGTTAGTGCCACAAATGGCCTAAATATTTTTTTCCCTCTATTCAATTCAACTAATGAATGGGTTGTGGTACAGAGTATGGATTTGGAAAGAAGCCATCAACAGCAGGGGATGTTTACAGCTATGGAGTAATGTTGCTTGAGTTATTTACAGGAAAGAGTCCAACCCACGAGAGCTTTGTGGGAGAACTTAATCTAATTAAATGGACACAATCGGCTTTCCCTTCCGAAGTGCAGCAAATTCTGGATCCTGAACTGCTATTGTTGCTGCAGAATTTGCAGTACGATAGCCAACCGATAAACCCAGAGACACACCATGATTGTTTAACAACAATCATTGGAGTGGGACTCTCTTGTACCTCGGTTTCTCCTGATGGACGGATCACCATGAGAGACGCCCTTCGCAAGCTTAAAATGGTGAAGAGCACTCTCACCAACCCTTCACCTCCCGCAAAAAACAGAGCATGAATCACATATAAAAATCTGTAAAGGTCAAACCATGCTTTCATATATAATAGTACTAAGCGAAGATCATGTTTGGATCCATTATGGTGCTGCCATTGCAGCTTGTAAACTAATATGCCACTGTAGTAAGTCAATAAAATGAGCCAAGGCTTGTGACCATAACAAAAGCTCTGACTGTTCGTTCCAGTTTTGTTCCTCATTTTTTACATAAAATAAAAACCGGCTTGAATGAAAGACAATGAGAGGGGTTTGGGCTTGGAGGGACCTTGTTCTGTTACATAAATCCTCGAGTCTTTTTTAACTTGGGATTAAGGCTTGCTTGTTTAGCAATCAATTGGTTGATTTCCTTAAACGAAAATACAGGTGGAAGGCAAGGTTATATGATCAGAAGAAGTTGATTTGTGACAACCAGTACCAAATCGCAGTCATATGAAGCAATAGTTGAGGTCCTTTTCGTAGGTTGAGCAAAAATGATGAGAAATGTTAAATTTGATTTTTGAAGTGTATTCTGATTATATTTCTTTCCTCATATATATAATACCGTTTTCACACAAATAAGGTAATAATTAGGTTTAATTTTGTATTAGATTTGTGACAAGTATCACTATAGTATAGTTTTATATTTAACTTAAATTTTTACAATATTTCCTTTTTAGGATTCTCCTCAAATAACATATTAAATTATGTTTTTTAAAATTAGAATATATATTTAAAATATCACTCCCCAAAAATGGGTCTAAAAGATATAGGGTTAAATTTAGATTGTTATTTATTTTCTTTAAAAATAATGTAAGGGAATTAGTATGCCTTGAAAATATTTTATGATAGCAAACCATTTAGAATGAGCTTGCTGATTCAGTGGTAAGACTTTAGCCTTCATACAGGTCTTAAGTTTGAACCCCTTAATAAGAATTCAACCAAGGTTTGTTTCTCTTTGTTTTTACCCCACCAAAAGTGATGAATTTTAAAATAGCCCGACCCAAAATTATTTTTTTAATCTAGTCCTTGGTTAAAAAAAATTTCGAGTCCTACATGAATTATTAAAGCCTATACTAATTAGAAAAAAAAAGTATTATAAATAGCCAATTTCAAAACAAACCCTAGAATCTCATTTAACAAGCTTTCAAGAAAACATCCATAAACACTTTCTTTTCCAAATCAACAAAATCTTCAAAATAATCCCTCAAGTAGATCTTCAATCTCCTTTCCATCTAATGTTTTTAAGTCTTCAAAATAGGTGTCAGATCTAAACCTAAATATTAGTATATAATTGAAAATATTAGGAAGTAGAGAACTAACGTTAGGCAAACCCAGGAAGAACCCCCAGTATGTGCAAGCCGTGAATGCAATCGTATGTGTGGCTGTGTGCGTACCCCCTACTGCAAACCCCCATGCATTACTATATAGGATTACCTCTACGAACCCTGAATATATTCATGCGAGCCTTGTATGAAAACCAAATGAAAACTAGATTATACTTGTGAACCCTAGGTTGCTATGTGTGTACCCCATGCTGCGAAACACATGTGCATAAACATATATGAATATTCATGCGAACTTTAGGTTCATACATGCGAACCCTACTATTACATGCGACCCATCCTTTGCGTGTGAACCCCATGTATAATAACCCCCTTTCCATGTACGAACCCCTTGTAGGCGGACCCCCATTTGCATACGAACCCCATGTAACACCCCTTACCCATGTCCAATCTCGGGATAGGATACGAGTCATTACCAGACTTGAGCATACATTACTATGTAAAACCTGGCCATAAAATTTCGTTCAAATTTAAAATTTATTCAAAAACATGCATATCGTCCCATATATGGGCCTACGAGGCCCAAAACATACATCGAGGGCAATTCGGGACTAAACCGTGAACTTTAGAAAACTTTTCTTAAAACAGGGTCACACGCCCGTGTGGACACAAAGACACACCCGTGAGCCCTTGACACGCCCGTGTCCTCAGGCCATGTAACTCTTTGTTTATGACGTCAGGATAAATTTAATATCACACGGCCAAGTCACACGCCCGTGTGCTAGACCGTGTGGCAAATTTAATTTTCACATTTAAGGTGCAAACTTCACACGGCCTAGGCACATGCCCATGTCTTAAAGCCGTGTCCTCCACACGGCTGAGACATACGGCCATGTCTCCACCCATGTGTTTACTACCGTGCATACTGACTTGTAAAACTAGGGTACAGGGGACACACGGCCGGACTACACGGCCATGGGGCTGGCCGTGTGTCACACACGGCCTAGACACATGCCCGAGTGTCTACCATGTGGACAACTTTGAGGCTATATTCCAAGCCCTCTTGTCACCCTTAACAACCCCAACTCACACTCACATGCTAATAGTGGTTGACATGGCATAAAAGTGTTACTTAGACATCCATAGCTTTAACCCATGCATGGTAAATTCATATCAAGTTTACCTAATTTGGGACTCCATGACTTGTTAAGTTCATTCAATACATTTCTTTACTGTTATTAATATAGCGACCATACCAATTGACATCATTTATCCATAAAGCATAAATTCCACATTTTATCAACCATTTGGCACACACCACAAAAGTAATAACACATCTCATGCACGTAACAATATTTAGGGATTTCAACCCAATAATCAATATGAGCCATATTTCATGGCCATATACAAAATGAAATAATATACCAAAAGGAGACATCACTTTGGCTAAAAAATGTCACATATAACAAAATACTAAGTCCCCTATACATGCCATACTTGAATGTAGTAAACTAATTATACCCTAAAAGATTTGTTGATAGTGTGACTCAAGCTCCGACGTCCACGATCTTCGAGCTGGCTTGACGATGCTAAAAGAAAAGGGAAATGAGAGAAGGGTAAGCACAAGGCTTAAGTTGCATGTAAATAATAAACAACATAAGTTAAAATATTCATGGATTAAACATATTATCAATTATCACCACAATATCATACTACACACATGAACGTAGTCAAAATTGACATTAAATATCATTAAACATCAAGCTTATCTTACTCCTTTCTACTCATGTTAAATTTCCCATCATGAATCGAGTCCAATACTCATGAGGTTCACGTACATACCTGTACCGTAAATTCCTTGTCATATCACTCCATTTCTTAACCCAACATCTTGAATGGCCCGTTGAACCACCGAAATACTAAAGGACACTCGAGATTTTCATACACCAAATAAAGTACCAATGCCATGTCCCAGACATGGTCTTACACGGGCACACATATCATCATCGATGCCATGTCCCAGACATGATCTTACACTGGCACACATATCATTGTCGATGCCATGTCCCAGACATGGTCTTACACTGGCACACATATCATCGCCAATGTCATGTCTCAGACATGGTTTTACACTGGCACATATATCATCGTCGATGCCATGTCCCAGACATGGTCTTACACTAGCACACATATCATCGCCGATTCCATGTCCCAAACATGGTCTTACACAGGCACATTTAGCACGGTGTCATGACATCCAAGTCCTAAGTATTCCTTTGGGTCACCCGGGCTTCTGAGACACGATGCTATCCCTAAATTTCCATTGGATCATCACAAGTCAATTTCATTAAGGCATACATACATGCATCATATAATGTCAAATATTAAATACATAATATTGGAGTTTTTGAATTACTTACACACAACTTACCTCGGTGCAAAATATGGCAAATTTGCGATTTAGTCCTCGACCTTGCCTTTTCCTCGGTCAAGGTCTATCTCTCGTCCCTCTTGATTTATAATAGCACATTTAGCTTATTTAATACACGCGTTATTCATTTCAGTCCAAAAATCATGATATAGCAAAATTATAATTTTGCCCCTAAGATTTTACAAAATTATAAAATTTCCCTTAAGCTCGTAAAATGAAAAGTACCTGTTTTTCTCATTATTCAAGCCTAGCCGAATCATTTTCCCTCTTATACCAACCCACATTTTTCATTTATTCACACATTTACACATAGTTTCTACAACTTTTACAATTAGGTTCTTCTTATCAATTTCACAAAAAACCACATAGTAAAAGTTGTTTATCACGCCTCAAACCTCCATATTCTTCTATTAGATATCAAAGCACAAGCATGTCATTCATGGTATGTTTTTGAACATGAACCCTAGCTCAAATTAAGGGTAGAAATAGCTAAATCGAGCTACGAGGATTTGAAAAATATAAAGAACATTAAAACGGGGCTATGATGCACTTATTTTGAGCTTGAAAGATGAAAGAAACCCTAGCTATGGATTCTTGTGAAATTCGACCAAGGAGGATGAAGATGGACACAAATTTTGACTCTTTTTCCCTTTTAATTATTTTATTAAGCAATAGACCAAAATGCCCTTCCATTATAACTTTGATATTTTATCCCTTTTATGTCCATTTTTGTCCATAATGACATATAATGGTCTAATTTCCAAATAAGGACTTCAAATTTCAAATCTCATCACAATTAAGCCCTTAAATAAACTAGAACACATGTTTTTCACTTATTGCAATTTAGTCCTAATAACTCAATTGGACACCTTATCGGTAAAATTTCTCATCGATATTTTCACACAGGCATGCATATATATCATCGATATTTTCACACAGGCATGCATATATATCATGGTCTCAACCGAGTAATAGGCACGTTCCAGGATGAAATGAGCCGACTTCGTCAATCGATCAATAATGACCCACACTGCATATTTCTTATTCGGTGTCAAATGTAAGCCCGATACAAAACCTATGGTAATTTGGTCCCATTTCCACTCGGGAACCATGATAGGATGTTGTAATCTTGAAGGCACTTGGTGCACAGCTTTTACTTGTTGACAAATTAAGCATCTCGCAACAAAATCGAAAATATCTCTCTTCATACCGTCCCACCAATATATTTTCTTCAAGTCATTGTACATTTTAGTACTACCTGGGTGTACTAACAGACGACCGTTATGTGCCTCATTCAAAATCTTATGAATCAACTTGGTGTCTTTAGGAACATAAATTCTATCTTGAAACATCAAGCAACCATCGGAATCAACTCAAAAATCAGATTCAAAACCCGACTCACACTGAGTTCTCTTGGCTTGCAATTCATTGTCATTGCTCTGAGCTTCAAAAATTTCTTGAAGGAACATCGGCCTAGCTCTCAACTCCGCTATGATAGCACCATCATTTGATAAGGCTAACCGAGCATCCATGGCTCTCAAAGCAAACAAGGATTTTCTACTTAGGGCATCGGCAACGGCATTCACCTTTTCCGGATGATAATCAATTATTAACTCATAATCTTTTATCAACGCTAACCATCTTCGTTGCCTAAGATTTAAATCCTTTTGGGTTTTCAGGTATTTCAAACTCTTGTGGTCGTTGAATATTCGGCAAGTCTCATCATACAATTGGAGTCTCAAAATTTTTAATGCAAACACAATGGTGGCTAGCTCTAAATCATGTGTCAGATAATTTTTCTAATGTGGTTTCAGTTGTCTAGATGTATAGGCTATCACTCTGCCTTCCTATATAAGCACACATCCCAAACCATTCAAGGATGCATTACTGAAGATCACAAACTCCTTTACCGGCTCAGGTTGAACTAACACTGGAGCTTTAGTCAACAACACTTTCAGTTTCTCAAAACTCTGTTGGCACTTCTCTGTCCATTCGAACTTAATATCCTTTTGTAACAACCTCGTCATTGGAGAGGCAATCATCAAAAATCCTTTAACAAATAGTCTGTAATAGTCGGCCAAGCCTAAAAATCTTCTAACCTCTGTCACATTCTTCGATGGTTTCCAGTCAAAAATGGCTGAAATCTTACTCGAGTCAACTCTAATACCATCTCCCGAAATAATATGTCCTAAAAACCTGACTTCACAAAGCCAAAATTCACTTTTACTGAACTTGGCATACAATTGTTTGTCTCTAAGAGTCTGCAAAATAGTTTTCAAGTGCCCGGCATACTCTGCCTCATCTCTTGAATAAATCAAAATATCATCAATGAACACCACAAAAAATTTATCCAAATAAGGCCGAAATATCCTATTCATTAAATCCATAAACATGGCAGGAGCATTTGTTAACCCAAATGGCATAAAGAGGAATTCATAGTGACCATACCTCGTTCTAAAGGCAATCTTAGGCACATCTGATTCTTTAACCTGCAATTGATAGTAACCGGACCTTAGGTCTATCTTTGAAAATACCGTGGCTCCCTTCAATTGATCAAATAGATCATCAATCCTTGGAAAAGGATATTTATTCTTTATTATCACCTTGTTGAGCTGTCGATAATCTATACATAGCTTCATCGAACCATCATTTTTTTTTACAAAAAGTACGGGAGCACCCCAAGGTGAAAAGCTCGGCTGCGCAAAACCCTAGTCGGTCAACTCTTGTAATTGAATTTTCAACTCCTTCAATTCCGTTAGAGCCATCCTATATGGAGCAATCGAAATAGGCGTAGTACCAAGAGTCAAATCAATGCCAAACTCTACTTCCCTAATAGGAGGTAACCCCGACAATTCTTTCGGGAACACATCTAGATATTCACATATTACTAGTACCGACTCAATCTTTAACTCAGACTCTTTAGTGTTTAGCATAAAGGTGAGGTAAGCTTCGTACCCCTTTCTTAGACATCTCTGAGCAGACATAGAAGAAATCACTGCAGGTATGCCATTTAATTCATCTGGTTCAACCCAAAGAAAATTACCATTATCACATTTCAGTTAGATAAACTTTCTTCCACAATTCACGATCATATCATGAGTGGTCAACCAATCCATACCAAGAATTACATCAAATTCATCGAATGGTAATAGTATAAGATTAGCTAAGAAACAGTGACATCTAATCATTAAAGGGCAATTTTTATACACTTTATCAACTAACGCATACTTGCCTAACGGGTTTGACAAACAAGTTCATACCAAACACCAACTTCATACAAATATACAAATGGGTAGACCCCGGATCAATCAAAGTAACAACAGGAATTTTATAAATAGAAAATGTACCCGTAATTGCATCAGGAGACGAGACCTCTTCATGAGCGCGAATGGCATAGGTCCTCGCAGGTGTCCTGCCCTCGGGTCTCACAACAGACTCTCTAGGTGCACCTTTACTACTCGTCCCACTACTCAGATTCCTCTGAGGTTTTCCCTTATTAGCAGTACTATCTGACCTTGTTCATTGGAGATTTCTTCTTTCCGTCCTCTTGGGGCAGTCCCTAACAAAGTGATCAGGGGAACCACACTTAAAACAAGTTCTATCATTCCCTTGACGCTAACTAAAGTGGCGTCTCCCACATTAGGGACATCCTGATCTACTAGGTCGACCATTCCCAACACTGGAAATTGAGGTAGTCTGAGCTTTCGAAACCGTGTACTGTTTACTCCTATTCTTGCTTGAATACCCAGCAGAGGCATTAGATCAAGTAGTAAACTCTCTCGACTTCTTAGATGAAGATTGAAAGGATTTGCTCAATTACCGCTTCTTCAAGTCTCGAGACACCAAATCAGCTTTCCACTTTTCTTTGGCCAATTCTTCGACCTTGCATGCTTTTTTGACCAAGACTACAAACTCTTTCAACTCGAATATGCCAACCAATAATTGGATGTCTTCGTTCAACCCGTCCTCAAATATTTTACACATGATGGCTTCGGTAGATACACATTCCCGAGCATATTTGCTAAGCCTCACAAACTCACGCTCATACTTGGTAACTGTCATTTTACCCTGTTTCAACTCGAGGAACTCCTTCCTTTTTTTTATCCATAAACCTTTGACTGATATACTTCTTGTGAAATTCCTCTTGGAAAAACTCCCAAGTCACTTTTTCCCTCAGCACAATCGACACGAGAGTATTCCACCACTGGTAAGCGGAATCTCTTAGAAACGATACCACGCACTTTATGCACTCCTCCAGTATGCATGATAACTCATCAAACACTCGGATGGTGTTCTCGAGCCAAAACTCTGCTCTTTCCAGATCATCATCAATGTTAGCTCAGAACTCTTTAGCTTCTTGCTTTCTAATTCAGTCAATCGGAGGCCTTTCCCTTCTCACCATCTCAACAACTTGGGGAGCTACAGGGGTACGCTGAGGAATAGGAGGGGGTGGGGGAGGTTAAACACCCGGGTTTGCCCGAAAAAACTAGGTATACCAATTATTCATCATGTGGAGAAAGACTTCTCTGCCTCTTTCTCCTCTACTAATCATCTCAGGTTTACTATCAGCTGGCATTACTCTTTCGGCGGGAGAAGGCGTGTTACCTTTTACATCGTTAGCAACTGCTTGTTCAGGATCCATATATTATATAAAACACAATTTCAATGGTCAGGAGTTGTCACACTATCATAATACACGTATGGCATGTATAGCTAGACTTCCACACTCATTACGTAGTCCTAGAACTGACTAAGTCGTAGCTCTGATACCAATAAATGTAACACCCCTTATCTGTGTCCAATACCGAGACAGGATATGAGGCATTACCGGACTTGAGCATACACTACTATGTAAAATCGAGCCATAAAATTTTGTTCAAATTTAAAATTTATTTAAGAACATGCATATCGTCTGGGCCTACGAGGCCCAAAACATACATCGGGGCAGTTCGAGACTAAATCGTGAACTTTAGAAAAAGTTTCTTAAAACAGGGTCACACGCCCGTATGAACACAAGGACACGCCCATGTTCCCAGGCCATGTAACTCTCTATTTATGACTTTTTTCAGAAATTTAATATCACACGGCCAAGTTACACACCTGTGTGCTAGGCTGTGTGGCGAATTTAATTTTTGCATTTAAGGTGCATACTTCAAACGGCCTGGGCACACGCCCATGTCTTAACACCGTGTTCTCCACACGGCTGAGACACATGGTCGTGTCTCTGGCCGTTTGTTTACTACCATGCATACTGTCTTGTAAAACTAGGGTACAGGGGACACACGGCCAGACTACACGCCCATGGGGCTGACCGTGTGTCACACAGTACCCGTGTGGACAACTTTGAGGCTATATTCCAAGCCCTCTTGTCACCCTTAACAACCTCAACACAAACTCACATGCTAATTGTGGTTGACATGGCATAAAAGGGTTACTTAGACATCTATAGCTTTAACTCATATATGATAAATTCATATGAAGTTTACCTAATTTGGGACTCCTTGACTTGTTAAGTTCATTCTAGACATTTCTTTACCTTTATTAATATAGTGACCATACCAATTGACATAATTTGTCCATAAAGCATAAATTCCACATTTTATCAAACATTTGGCACACACCACAAAAGTAATAACACATCTCATGCACATAATATTTAGGGATTTCAACCCAATAATCAATATAAGCCAAATTTCATGGCCATATACAAAATGAAATAATATACTAAAAGGAGACATCACTTTGGCTAACAAATATGTGACATATAACAAAATACTAAGTCCCCTATACATGCCATACTTGAATGTAATAAACTAATTATACCCCAAAAGATTTGTTGATAGTGTGACTCAAGCTCCAACGTCCACGATCTCCGAGCTAGCTTGACGATGCTAAAAGAAAAGGGAAAGGAGAGAAGGGTAAGCACAAGGATTAGTAAGTTGCATGTAAATAATAAACAACATATGTTAAGATATTCATGGATTAAACATATTATCAATTATCACCACAATATCATACTACATACATGAACGTAGTCAAAATTGACATTAAATATCATTAAACATCAAGCTTATCTTACTCCTTTCTACTCATGTTAAAATTCCCATCATGAATCGAGTTCAATACTCATGAGGTTCATGTACATACCCGTACCGTACATTCTTACTCATATCACTACACTTCTTAACCCAACATCTTGAATAACCCATTGAACCACCGAAATACTAAAGAACACTCGGGATTGTCAGACACCAAATAAAGTACCAATGCCATGTCCCCGACATGGTCTTACATGAATCTACATCTCATCGCCGATGCCATCTTCTAGACATGGTCTTACACTGGCACACATATCATCATCGATGCCATGTCCCAAACATGGTCTTACACCGGCATACATATCATCACCGATACCATGTCCCAGACATATTCTTACACCGGCTCACAGATCATCCCCAATGCCATGTCCCAGAAATGATCTTACATTGGCACTTATATCATCGCCAATGCCATGTCCCAGACATGGTCTTACACTGGCACATATATCATTGCCGATGCCATGTCCCAAACATGGTCTTACACTAGCACACATATCATCACTGATGCCATGTCCCAGACATGGTCTTACATAGGCACATTTAGCATGGTGTTATGACATCCAAGTCCTAAGTATTCCTTTAGGTCACCTGGGCTTCTAAGACACGAGGCTATCACTAAACTTCCATTTGATCATCACAAGTCAATTTCATTAAGGCATACATACATGCATCATATAATGTCAAATATTAAATAAGTAATATTGAAGTTGTTGAATTACTTACACATAACTTACTTCGGAGCAAAATATGGCAAATTTGCGATTTAGTCCTCAACCTTGCCTTTTCCTTGGTCAAGGTCTATCCTTTGTCCCTCTTGATCTATAATAGAATATTTAACTTATTTAATACACACATTATTCATTTCAGTCCAAAAATCACTAATGGAAAAATTACAATTTTGCCCCTAAAATTTTAAAAAACTTTAAAATTGCCCCTAGGCTCGTAAAATGAAAAGTACTAATTTTCTCATTATTCAAGCCTAGCCAAATCATTTTCCCTCTTATACCAACCCACTTTTTTCATTTATTCACACATTTACACATAGTTTCTACAACTTTTATAATTAGGTCCTTTTTATCAATTTCACCAAAAACCACCTAGTAAAAGTTGTTTATCAGGCCTCAAACCTCCATATTCTTCCATTAGACATCAAAGCACAAGCATTTCATTCATGGGTATGTTTGGGACATGAACCCTAGCTCAAATTAGGGGTAGAATAGCTAAATCTAGCTACGAGGATTTCAAAAATATAAAGAACATTAAAAACGGGGCTAGGATGCACTTACTTTGAGCTTGAAAGATGAAAGAAACCCTAGCTATGGATTCTTGTGAAATTTGGCCAAGGAGGATGAAGATGGACACAAATTTTGACTATTTTTCCCTTTTAATTCTTTTATTAACGAATAGACCAAAATGCCCATCCATTATAACTTTGATATTTTATCCCTCCTATGTCCATTTTTGTTCATAATGACATATAATGGTCTAATTTCCAAATAAGGACTTCAAATTTCAAATCTCATCACAATTAAGCCCTTAAATTAACTAGAACACATATTTTTCACTTATTGCAATTTAGTCTTAATAACTCAATTAGACACCTTATCGGTAAAATTTCTCATCGATATTTTCACACAGGCATGCATATATATCATGACCTCGTAACATCCATAAGATATTTATTTCTATCTCGAATTTGTGATCTCAAAACCACTATTTTGACTAGGCCTTAATTTGGGATATTACATCCCAAGTATGTGAACCCCTTTTTACATGCAAGCATGTACATGTGAGCCTCTATTAAGCAACCCCATATGTAGAATCATATAAAATTGAATGCTCGAGCCCTTAGAACATAAATGCGAACCCTAGTTGTTATGACATGTGAACCCCTTGTTTGTGTGAGCCAACTTGTATAATTATGATATGCGAACCCTAGGAACATGCGAGCCTATGTGCAAACCTTAGTAACGTGCGAGCCTATGTGAGAACCCTAGAAACTTGCAAGCCTATATACAATCCCTAGGTGCATGCGAGCCTATATGCCATGCGAACCCTAGGTACATGCGAGCCTATATGATCATGTGAACCTGTAAATGTGTTAAATAATTAGATTGATAATTCACATAAAATCCTGTGCATGTGACATTGTGTTTTATTTGTTTACTTGCACCAATCATATGTAATTATGCGATAATGCTTAAATACATGCCTTATAATGTCGGTAAGAAATATCGAAGATAGCATAGAATGATGATAAAAGGCATACAACATGCTAAGTTTATGTGCATAAATACATGAAATCGGGTATGGAAGATGAAGGAGTTCCGTAGGAAAGTGGCAAATTAAGTGCACACCAAAAGTTAGTACTGCACAAAGTAGGTAGCAATGTCATCTGAACCGAAAAAGACAAGATGGTATATGAAAAACACCATCAAAATCGAGCCAAATCGGGATGATAGTTTAAAAAGCCATCAAAACAAGGCAATTGGGATGGTATGTTATAGTAGTAAAAGTCACTGTCACAGGCAACAAGAGAATGACCATCATCCCTGGAAATTAAATCGGGATGCACAACTATTGTAGTTTGTTTTTGGAGTGTCGAGCAACACTCGAGGGCAGATAGGATGGACGAATGGCAACTTTAAAACATTAATTGCATTATATAAAATTGTTATTCATTGATTTATTATGTCTTTCATGATGAATGCTTTAATTTCTACTAAACTTTTATATACGTTATTGTAGTCAATTATATGTAATAAATTAGAATTTAGTCTCACACTAAGCCATTGTAAGCTCACTCCCCCTTTCTTACCCTCTTAGGTAGCATAGAAAAATAGGACTCAGAAAGGCATCGTGTAAGGCCCTAAAATAGGTCTAGTAGTTTCGGGTAAGTTTACCAGGTTTCGAGTGAAAACTGGGAATTAATTGGATTAATTAGTGGTTTATATTATTAATTAGTTAGCTTAATTTCATCTAAAAATCAGTATATAATATTCCAAAAAATAAAAATATTTTTAGAAAATTTAATTTTATGGTTTTAAATAATTATTGGGGAAAAAATATTTTAGGTTAAATTGGAATTTAAAAATAATTTAAAATAGGGGTTTAATTTGGTGACTTAAAATATTAATTAAATGAGACTAATTTGAAAAACAAGGGAAATGTATAAGAGCTTTTATAGCAAATAAACCATATTTTTGAAATTTTGGAGGAAAAGTAGCAAATTGTAAAACAAGGGAAAAGGGGGAGTGACATGATGGCAAATTCCCTAAATTTTAAAAATCAAGTGGGGGATTTCAGTTTTAAAAACTCTGCAACTACCTTACTTTTCACTCGTTTTTCACCTGAATTGAGAGCTTTTTCTATCTTTTTTCTTTTTGCTTGTTTTCATAAACCAAATATCAGAGAATAGATCTAAACATTTTCTATCCCGAAATTCTCTCTAAAATCTCTCAAAATAATTTTCAAAGTTGGGCAAAAAGTCATCCGAATTTCTTTAAGCATTTTTTTTCAAACTTCCAAATCAATGATTTGAGTTCAATTGAAGGTAATCCTCATCTCTAAAATTGTTTTTAAGTTGATTTCAATCATTTTTTGTTAATTAAAGTGATTATAATGGATTTTCAACTTTAATTTCTTCTTTCTTGAACATTAGGATGAACAATGGTGGATCTTTAATTTTGAGTTGGAATCCAAATATTAACAGATTTCTAAGATAAAAATAGGTCTGATAAGAGGTTTTTAATCTTAAACTAAAAGATCAAACACGTTTTATGGATCAATTTTGAGAAATTCGAATTTGATCAAGCACATGGATGATTTTTTCAGAAAATTATGAAATGGATTAAATGATGAAATTAACACTTAGAATACATGTTATTGGACTAGGAATGAAAACTAGAAGTGGTTTGAGGTGCTAAAAAGGGAGTTTAATTGAGGAATTCTATATTTTGGCTTAGATGTGCAACATCGGTAAGGTAGTTTAGAGCAATGATTTAGATTCGTATACTTTATCAAATTTCATGTTTCTTATTGCTATTATTAGTTTGTAATGCATATTTTGTCTCTGTTAAAGCTCCACACCAAGAGGAGGAATGTGCAAATTAGAATTGAAGCTCAAACCTGCTTATTTAAACACATTTTTCCTTAAAAAGCTAAGTGTAGAGGTGAGTGATATTAAAGGAAATTTGGTAAATTGGTCTGATTATGTGTTAAATTAAAGGTTTAATTGGTGTTATTAATAACTTAATTGCATATTGGATGGTTGAATTTGCAAAAATAGGTTTTATTTTATAAAAGAGCAAAATGGCAATTGGTTTGGTAAGTTGTGTATTATGCTTTTAGCATGATTAAATTGTATGGAATAAACTGATAATTGAAGCATGAATTTCTGATTTATTGAGCATTTGGTAATGTGTTCTAATTGGTATATGAATATTAGGAATATTATATTTGCTATGCTTAATTTTATTGATGTTAAAATTACTTAGCAACATGCTTTTACATGCATTTTAACATCCTAAATTAAGTGATTAAACATCATAATTTTATGCCTTGTATGTATGATTATATTGGCAACATTGCATGGTGAATCCATTGGATATAGTCGACATGCCATAGGATTTGTGAAAAAATGTATTATGCCATGAATGTATTATGCCAATATAATTGATTGATTGTGTCATTATAATTGAATGTTTATGTGTTAAAAGATGATTTTACATGCCATGAAAAATTGATTATTAATTCTTGAAATAGCATATGATGTTACAGTGAAACATTAACATGTTGTGACTGAAAATTTAATGCTTAATTGCTTTGATTTATGCATGATTGGGTGCAAATTACTTGATATTTTTACTACCATTCGCTGAGCTTTTTAAGCTCACACCCTCACATTTCGTGGAGAGAATTTCTGGGCGTAAGGAGTCGAGAAACGAGTACAAGGGCGATCTAAGAATAAGGCTCAGTAGTGGTTTAAGAAATTTACTTTAGAGACTATTAGGGACATTGTGATGCTTTTGGGACTAGTGTTATTTTACTTGTAATGGACATTGGACATTAAATTTTGGACTTTAATTTTGGTGATTTTATAGTTGCTTTAATTCATAATTTTATGTCTAATTGATATTTTATTTATGGTATGTTAATGAGTGTTCATACGGTGGTTGATAACACGGTGTATGAAGCATGTATTTTATACTAACAATAATTAATAGAAGCTTACCATGGAATGGATTGCTTGTGACTAAGGTATGTAACTTGTGTGAATTAATTGGCGTTTGATAATGTTAAATACGACTCCTATTTTCGGTCAAATTTGAAAAATAATTTTTCAGTTAAACTCTGTTTACTTGTTTCAATCAAACACTGATTAGTTTAGATCATTTTATTATTATTTGACCTATTAATTTAGCCTATAAATAGGCTCTTTTACAACTTTAAAAAATACACCCATTAGAGATTAGAACTCATAACACATTTAGAGAATTTTGTGTTTACGTTTTGAGGGTTCTTTATTTTCGGGTTTTCAAGGTTTAGTCTTTATCTCCATCTTTTGTACTCTTCGTTCTTTTGTCATTATAGTAAAATTATCTTTGCCTGTGATTTTTTATCCTCTTTGGGGGGGTTTTTCCACGTTAAATTTATGTGTTCAATTTCTTAATTTATTCCACTATTTTTCTTGTTCGTTGCTTAATCGGGTCGATCCTAATAAGTGATATCAGAGCTAGTTCAATTTTCATAGATCAGCTCATTCAGAGATGGCAACAACAAGGTTTGAAAATGAGAAGTTCGATGGTGAGACAAATTTCAATCTATGGCAACTTCGGATGATGGCAATTCTAGTTCAATCCGGTTTGAAAAAGGTTGTTACCAGGAAAAAGCTTGAAATCTAAATAAAATAGAATGGGAAGAACTTGATGAAAAAGCTTTGTCTGCAATCCAGTTGTGCCTCGCGAATACGGTATTGCAGGAGGTATTGATGGAGAAGACCTCATCTGCCTTGTGGAAAAGGTTTAGAAACTCTTTACGCGACTAAGTCTCCGGCTAACCATTTAGTGTTGAAACAACGTCTATTTACGTTTCGCATGAACGAATGTGAGCTTCTTAGAGATCACATCATTCAATTCATTACTCTTTTAAATGATTTAAAGAACGTTGAGGTTCATATTGATGATGAAGATCAAGTTATGCTATTATTATGCTCTTTACCTCCTTCATACAAGTCTTTCAGGGAGACCCTGATTTATGGCAGAGACAAACTCTCGTTTGAAGATATAAAGGGTCATTTGTTGAGTAGAGACAAATCGAAAATGAGCTTTATTTGGATAGCAAGACAGATAGGCAAGCTTCCGTTTTGGTAGCATAAAAGAAACGAGACAAAATGTGTCATTATTGTAAAAATTTAGGTCACATCAAAGCAGATTGTTATAAACTGCGAAATAAAAGAGCTGCTGAGAGTAACGAGGAAGATGTAGCTGGTCCTAATTTGGCCGATGAAAATGGTGATGATTTCTTGCTAGTGTCAACAGGTGATAACTCCAAGCTCGTGTCCGAGTGGATCCTAAATTTAGGATATTCTTTCTACATGTGTCCCAATAGAGAATGGTTCTCCACATATAGTTCGGTTGAAGGTGGAGTTGTGCGCATGGGAAACGATTCATCTAGTAAGGTAATTGGTATTGGTACCATTAAAATTAAGATGCATAATGGGACCGTTAAAATTAAAATGCACAATGGGACGATTATGACACTCTCAGATGTCAGGTATGTACTTGATTTACAAAAGAATCTCATCTCCTTGAGTATTTTAGACTTGAAAGGATGCAGAATTAACATCAATTCGAGCGGCATTAAAGTATCTCGTGGAGCTCTCATTTTGTGAAAAAGTAAAAGAACCGGAAGTCTTTATATTCTGGAAGGTTCTACAGTGATCGGTGAAATTGGACGTCCCTCGTCTGTTACGGAGTTAAAGTCAACTCATTTGGAGCGGAGGCAACTTGGTCATAGGAGGGAAAAAGGTATGACCATTTCGTTGAAGAGAGGTTCTCTTTTGGATGTAGGTTTTGAAAAGTTAGGGCACTGTGTTCGTGAAAATCAGACCCCGGTTAGTTTTGATTTGACAGTGTACAAGTCGAAGGCTAGAAGCCTTCCAGTTTCTAAGCACAAATTCAACTTAGTTAATTCCTTGCATAGTTCAAAATAGGCTCGTGGCGATCTTTGCCAAAGATGGCGCTGTGGAAATATGAGTCAAGGTGGAGATTTGTTAAATATGACTCCTATTTTCGATCAAATTTGAAAAATAATCTTTCAATTAAACTCTATTTACTTGTTTCAATCAAACACTGATTAGCTTAGATTATTTTATTATTATTTGACCTATGAATTTAGCCTATAAATATGCTCTTTTACAACCTTAGAAAAATACACCCATTAGAGATTAGAACTCATAACACATTTAGAGAATTTTGTGTTTACGTTTTGAGGGTTCTTTATTTTCGGGTTTTTGGGGTTTAGTCTTTATCTCCATCTTTTGTACTCTTCGTTCTTTTGCCATTATAGTAAAATTATCTTTGACCGTGGTTTTTTATCCTCTTTGGAGGGGTTTTTCCACGTTAAATTTATGTGTTCAATTTCTTAATTTATTCCACTATTTTTCTTATTCGTTGCTTAATCGGGTCGATCCTAATAGATAAGCGTGTAATTGGGTGTTAAATTTTGACTAATTGTTGCATATTTGTTGTAAATAAATTAAATTAGAGATGTGTGGATGTTTATGGTAATTAATTGTAGCTATTTTAAGTTTAATGGGTAAGTAAAATATGTAAAATTGGGTTTTTAAACAACACACAAGCTGGGGACACGGCCGTGTGGGTTTTTGGGGGTTTGATTTTTGGTTTTTGTAATCTAGTATTCTAATTTGTTTAATTTATAATTTATTCCTAAAACTTGATTAAATTTATCAAAGCCTTTAATGATAAGGAAACTTTGTAATATTTTAGGATTAGACTTGTAACTGTTAATATTTGGAAAATGTACTAAAAGTTTGTAAAAGTTACGATTTAGTTCCTAGTAATAAAACTTGAATTAGACATAGTAAATGAATTTGAATTAAGATGAAATTTTTAAGGCTTGCACAATTTGACTAAAATAAGGTTGGTAACTATTTAGAAATAAAATCGGGGTAGTTTAACCTTAGGTGGTAAATGACCAAAATACCCTTAGTTTAAATTCTTAGAAAAAAGTTTTAAAAAATGGTTCACGAATTACTTCCGCATTAATAAATGATAGTTAATTAGTCAAAAATGAGAAGTTATAAGGTTCAGGTGTACATCAAGTGATTTTTAGCTGGAAAGTCGCATTAGTGGCTAATGTAACAATTCAAATTTAGGCTGATCTATCCTGGTCGAGTTTGGGGTGTCACATTTAATGGTATCAGAGTCAGGTTTAACTTTAGGTTAGCCTAGGTTTGCTAAACATTAGAGATCTTGGATTATGTAATATTGAAGTCTAGCTTATTTGTAAATATTGTTTGAAATTGAATGTTTTATGGGGTATAAACTGATCTATGGGGTAGGATTTGGGAACACAATGCCCTATAGGAAATTATACTTAGTTAAGTTTTGGATCACTTACTGCTACTCACTCCTGGTACGTTTTATCTACTTTTTCTTTAGTATACGATTTACGTCATGCCTCTGAGACGTGAGCATGGTAGTCTAGATAATGATGTGCCGTCCCAGCCGTGTGATGATGCTCAAATTGGTTGAGTTGAGTATTTTATGTCAGAGATGGTAGAGGAATTGCAGCTTATTGTTGGTGTCAATGCTACTCCTATTCGCCAGGGATTACCATTAGATCATTTGCGAGCTCTAGATGGTAAGGAATTTCGAGGAGTTAGGAGTGGAGACCCTATTCGTGCTGAGTATTGGTTAGAAAAAGTTGTTTTTGTATCCCCTGTTAGATGGGCTGTTCTGACAAGGATAAGCTCGGATGTATCGTATCGTTGCTTGTAGATGAGGCTTCTCGTTGGTGGATGACTGTTGAGCGTGGTACTGCACTCGAAAGAGTGACTTGAGACTTTTTCCTAGAGTCTTTCTGAAGGAAGTTTATGGAAGAGCAGTGTCTGGAGGCAAGGAAACGCGAGTTCATGGATTTAGTCCAGGGTACTTTGTTTGTGGACGAGTACAAAGCTGAGTTTGTATGTTTGAGCTAGCATGCACCTGACTGGGTGGCTCATGAGGCGATTCATTGTAAGAGGTTCAGGTTTGTACTGAACCGTAAGATTAAGTTGTATCTGGTAGCACAGTTTACCAAGGTCTTTGATGAGTTGGTTGAGAAGGCACGTGCTTTAGAGTAGACTTTGGAGCCGGAGCCCAAAGCTGTTACTGGTGGTGCTGTTAAGAGGACGTCTAAATCTATTAGCGGATTTGGCCAAAAGGGCAAGAGAGGTCGTTTTAAGAGGTTAGGATGAAGTGGTGCTGTAGGCTGAGGTCAGGATAGGCAGGCCGCAAGAGTTGAGGCTAGTACGGATGATCAGGGAGTTGTTACAAGGCCGTTATGTGAACATTGTGTTCATCGTCATCATGGTGAGTGTTGGAGGATGACTGGCACTTGTCTTGTTTTCAGATTGATGGAGCACCATGTTAATGATTGCCAAATGAGACTAGTTGTGGTTCGAGACCAATCTACTCTTGCTATTGCACCTGCTCTGACTCAAGGGAAGGACCGTGGCAGAGGTGATGGTGGTAGAGGAGTTGGTCAGCGTGGAGTTGCTTGGGATGGTAATAGAGGTCCAGCCATAATTTACACAATTAGAGAGCCCCGTATAAAGAGGCCATGGATGTCATTGTAGGTACTTTCATACTACAGTCTTTTCCTCTTCTAGCTTTAGTTGATAAGGGTGCTACGAGATTGTTTATTCTGAGTGATGTAGTTAGAGAGTTAGGGATTCCTGTAAAGACATCTAGTTTGAGTGTTACAGTTAAGAGCCTTCTTGGTGATAGTGTAGTGGTGGATCAGATTTACCATCGTTGCCCTTTGATGGTTCAAGGATAAGTGTTTCCTATAGATCTTTTAGAATTATTGTTCTAGGGGTTCGATGTTATCCTTGGGATGGATTGATTGACCGAGCATCGGGCGAAGGTTGATTGTGAGGTGAAGTTGGTGACTTTGTGATGCATGGATGGTTCCAAAGTTGTTGTTGTTGGAGAGAAGTTCAAGTTACTTTCTAATGTGATTACTTCGCGTGGAGCCAAGAAGTTGGTCTAGAAAGGTTGCAGAGCTTATCCAGCCTATGTCCTAAATGCTGATAATAATGAGTTAAGGTTGGATGAGATTCGAGCTGTTTGTGATTTTTTGAATATTTTTGCTGAGAAGTTGTCTGGTTTACCTTCGGATAGAGAAGTTGAGTTTGATATTAATCTCTATCCTAATATAGCTCCGATGTCAATTGCGCCCTACAACATGACACCTAAGGAATTGAAAGAGTTGAAGCTTCAATTGCAAGAGTTGTTAGACTGGGGTTTCATTCGACCAAGTGTGTCACCGTGGGGAGCGCCAATTCTATTTATGAAGAAGAAGGATGGGACTTTAAGGCTGTGCATTGATTATCGCCAGCTGAATAAGTTGACTATGAAGACTAAGTATCCACTTCTAAGTATCGATAATCTATTTGACCAGTTTTGGGGAGCTTTAATTTTCTCGAAGATTGATTTTAGGTTTGGGTACTATCAGTTGAAGGTAAAGGATGCGGATGTTATGAAGACAACTTTTAGGACTCGTTATGGGCATTTCGAGTTTCTTGTCATGCCATTTGGGTTAATGAATGCACCTGTTGCATTTATAGACATGATGAACCGTGTATTCATTCCTATCTAGATTGGTACATTGTGGTTTTCATAGATGACATATTAGTGTATTCTCGATTGGAGGATGAGCACAACGAGCATTTGAGAGTGGTTCTTCAAGTTTTGCAGGAGAAATAGTTGTATGCTAAGTTGAGCAAGTGTAAGTTCGGGCTTCGAGAGGTGGTTTTTCTTTGTCATGTCGTTTCACTCGAGGGTATTTGGGTTGATCCGAAGAAGATTGAGGCGATTTTAGATTGAAAGTCGTCGAGGATTGTGTCTGAGGTCAGGAGTTTCTTGGGCTTAACTGGTTACTATTATCATTTCATCAAGGGTTTTTCGAGTATTACTACTCTGTTGATGAAGTTTCTTCAAAAGAACTCTACCTTTAAGTGGACTGATAAGAGGTAAAAGAGTTTTGAGAAGCTAAAGTCGGTTTTGGCTGAAGCACTTATATTGGGTTTTGGCTGAAGAACTTAATTGACACAGCCAGAATCTGGTAAGCAGTATGTTGTTTTTAGTGATGCTTCTTACATAGGATTGGGTTATGTGTTGATGTAGGAGAGAAAGAGAGTTGCTTATGTGTTAAGACAGTTGAGATCTCTTGAGTGTAATTATTCGACCTATGATTTGGAGTTGGCTACTGCAGTTTTTGCACTCAAGATTTGGCTTCAGTACCTATATGGTGAGAGCTATGTGATTTACACCGATCACTAGAGTCTTAAGTATCTCCTTACTTGGAAGGAGTTGAACTTGAGACAAAGGCATTGGATTGAGTTACTAAAGAACTATGACTTTCATCCGAGAAAGGCGAATGTTGTTGTTGATTCCTTGAGTCACAAGTATTTAGTTGACTTAAGGGAAATGTTTGCGAAGTTGTCAATTTTCGAGGATGATGGTTTGTTGACTGAGCTTCAGGTGAAGCTGACCCTTGCGTAGTAGATTCAAGAGAGACAACCGTTTGATGAGAGTTTGGCGTGTTGTATCCATCAGATTGAGTTAGGTGTTTTTGGAGATTTTTATCTCAATTCTGATGGTGTTCTTTGTTTCCAAGGTTGGATATGTGTTCCAATAGACGTGGATCTAAGACACTTGATTCTTATCGAGGCTCATAGCAACCCATGTGCTATGCATCCTGGTGGGAACAAGATGTATCACAATCTTCGGGTTTTGTATTGGTGGCCAAGGTTGAAGAAGGACATATTTGATCTTGTTGCTAGATGTTTAGTCTTCTAGAGGGTTAAAGCTGAGCATCAATGTCTATCTGCGTTACTTCAACTGATCAAGATTCTAGAGTGGAAATGGGAGTAGGTCACAATGGATTTTGTTTCGGGTTTGCTGTTGACTCCATCTCGGAAGGGTTCAGTTTGGGCAATAGTGGATTGGTTTACGAAGTGTGCGCATTTCTTACCTGTGCATATGACCTTCAGTTTGTAACAGTTGGCTGAGTTTTACATCAGTGAGATTGTCAGATTGCATGGAGTTCCTATTTCTATCATATTGGATCGAGATCCATGGTTTACGAAGAGATTCTGAAAGACGTTGCATGAGGATTTTGTAACGCCCCGTACCCGAGACCGTTGCCGGAGTCGGACACGAGGTGCTAACAGACATAATACATTTATTTTCACAGTCCATTTAAAAATTTCCAGACAAGCTGGTTAACTGCGTCACTGTTGCCTTAAAAATCATATCTTGAGTTTCAAAACTCGAAAACCAGTTTCGTAAATTTTTCCTGAAACTAGACTCATATATCCATCTACAAAATTTTTTCTAGAATTTTTGGTTGAGCCAATTAGTACAGTTTATTAGCTAAAATCTCCCCTGATTCAGGGTTCGACTACTCTGACTTTCATGCATTACGACTTAGATATCTCCTTGTACAGGGCTTCAATACTGATACTGTTTGTTTTTAAAGAAACTAGACTCGAAAAGGAATCTGTACATATAAGGCATGACTTCTAATTATCTCTGGTTGATTTATAGTGAATTTCCAAAGTCGGAATAGGGGATCCAGAAACCGTTCTGGCCCTGTATCACGAAAACTTTAACATCTCATAATATACTGTTCATATGATTGTTTCGTTATTTTCCTATGAAAATAGATTCATCAAGGTTCGATTACATAATTCATTCACTATTTAATTCCATTCCTACTATTTTTAGTGATTTTTCACATCCACGTCACTGCTGCTGTCAGCATCTATTTTTAAGGTAAACTTTACCTATTTCATGATCCTCCATGGATCAACTAGAGTTTGTCATACATAGCACCAAAATAATCATGATTAACCATTCCAATGGCCAATCGTTACCGAACATTTCCATACCTCTCAATGAACAACATACAAAACGATTATAATGCTATGCTCAAAGTATATATAAGCCATTTTCGCATGGCTATCCAAACTTATACAAAACCAAAGGGTACATGACCAACAACAAAAAGGGTAGTCCTATACATGCCATTTTCAGAGTTCAACCAAAAGTGTGCCAAAAGGGCTTTGATAGTGTGGACGACTTCGACTTCGACAATCCCGAGTCCGATAGCTGACGAACCAAAATCTATAAAACAGAGATTCAAAGAACGGAGTAAGCATTTAATGCTTAGTAAGTTTTGAGCAATGAAATTAGGCACAACCGAAGTATAGCATTCATACAACTAAACGAATAATTTCATATACACATATTCTCAAAAATCAGTCCTACTTCACATTTCCAACCCTTATATTCATACATAAGGGATCAACTTAACCAAAGGCCGGAAGCTCATTAATCGACTGAGCGAATAATATTTAAACGAAATCACTACTCCAATGCATATACGAAACGTACCTCATCGTTGGGATTTTACGAGCGTATTAATTGAAATTATTACAGCAAGATCGCTCATTCCCAAACCAAGTACCTTCGGAATTTAGCCGGATATAGCTACTTGCTCAAATGCCTTCGGGGCTCAACCCGGTTATAGTAACTCGCACAAATGCCTTCGGGACTTAGCCCGGTTATAGTAACTCGCACAAATGCCTTCGGGACTTAGCCCGGATATAATAACTCTCACAATTGCCTTCGGGCTTAGCCCGGAATTAGTCGCTAGCACAAATGCCTTCGGGACTTAGCCCGGTTATCATCCGAATATCCATGCACATATCAATAAATCATGACACATCTCTATTTCAATTTCATGACTAGAATTCAAACACAAGTCACTTATCAAGCATTACCATTTCGGCTCAATAGCTACATACAAGAGCATGATTTTGATTTACTTAAAACATGATCTAATCGAATCATAATCTAAGCTCCATTACTCGAAGACTTACCTCAGATGTGGTCGAACGATTTCAGCGGCTATTCGATCACTTTTTCCTTTCCCTTATCCAACTGTGGTCCTCTAAGCTCTTGAGCTAATTCAAACAAATTTAACTTATTAAAGTCTCATTATGCTAGCTTATGGCTGAATATGACAAGGAGTTTGATAGGTCATATGGCCACCTTTAGCTCAAATACAAAATGGTCATACGCATTTTTAATCACATTGAGCAATTTAATACAATTAATCTAACATTTCCTCATGTGCACTTTTATGACCGAATACACACATCATTGACCTAATATCAATTAACTAAGCACTTAACAAATTCTCCTTGAGCCAATTATCTAAGTCAAGATAAAAGCATCAATATGCTTGCCCCTAACCGAATACATGCAACACCAATCTATCTCATGTGGCCAAATATGCATGTCTATGTTGAGGCCAATATATGCTTAATACTTCCTACAAATATGGTCACTTGTATTGACTAAATACCATTTTGTTTCAAGTTCAAAACTCGGCTAATACACATATATACACTAGAAATCAAATACTAATATTTGCACTTCACCTTAATAGCTAGCTTAGCAACCCTTGATTTAACATATAATTGTTCATAACACAATTTAAGCATATTCTCCATTCCATCAATTCCAAAACACATACATTACTCAATAATGTTCAAAATTATATTCGGCCTTAGCACACAACTTGCTAGCCGATTCTTCTTCATCTAGCAACTAATGCACATATGTGCTCATTTGTTAGACTCTACTTCATCTAACAACAACCATATTTCTCTTCTACTTCCTACCATGGCCGAATGCTCAAGATACCTCAATACCGAAACTTTTAACTTGGATTGCTTAAAGAACTTGGTGATGAGTTCAAATTTATCTAACACCTCAAGCATCATAACACATCCATATAGCTAACATGCTAATAGTCTCAAGGCTTCAACTAAAACTTTTGAAGCCTCTTAGTCGAATACTAACTCTATAATAACCCCAAATCCATCCATGAGATAGTTAGAATTTAGACTAATCATCCAAGGGATGTATGAACTTTCAAAGCAACATTAAACATACCTTAATCTAGTGAGCCACCATAGCCGATTTTCTCCAAGCTCTTTCCCTTGCTTTCTTTCTTCTATTCGGCCAACTTGACAACATGAGAACTTTTTTTTTTCATCATTTTCCTTTTTCCATTTCTTTATTACTAACTTTTTATTTTATTGTTTCCTACATACCACGTTAACACAAGGTGTTTATAATATGGTTAATCCCATAGCATGGCCGGCCACTAGCTCAACTTTTAGGTATTTTGACATGCAAGGACAACATTTTCTAACATGCATCAATAGGCCACTTTAACATTTGCCTAGCACATTTCTAAATTTTCTCACACAAGTCCTATTTAGCAAAATTCACTTACAATTAACAAAATTCAAACATGAAATTTTCACACATGCCTATATACATATAATAATCATCAAATATAATGGTTAATTATTTTTATGACTCGGTTTTGTGGTCCCAAAATCACTTTCTGACTAGGGTCGATTTAGGGCTGTCACAGATTTGGTTTCGAAGCCTCATTTCAGTACAGTATATCATCCATAGTCAGATGGTTAGTTTGAGAAAGTGATACAGATTCTCGAGGATATACTTCAGAGTTGTGCTATCGATTTTGGTGGCAATTGGGATCATCATTTGTTGTTGGTTGAATTCAAGTACAACAATAGTTACCCAAAGAGTATTCATATAGCTTTGTTTGAGGCACTTTATGGTAGTGTAACACCCCTTACCCGTACCCAAGACCGGGACTAGGTACGAGGCGTTACTAGACACATACTCGGACATTTTCAAAAAATACGGGTTATAAAATTTCGTTCCAAATTAAAACCAATCAAATAACATCTTAGTGTCTCTATTATGGGCCTACGAAACCCAAAACATACATTGAGAATGGTCCGGGACTAACCCGAGAACCTAAGAAAATTTTAGAAAAATTTTCAAGGTTAAGCCTCACATGCCTGTGTGGAGACAATGCACACGCCCACGTGCTTTGGGACACACCTGTGTCCCTAACCCATATGGAATTAATTGAATTTATTTTCTATTTCGAACCTACATGGGTTTTCACATGGCCAAGCACACGCCCGTGTCACTGTCTCGTGTCTTTCACACGGCCTAGACATGCCCGTGTCTTCGTCCGTGTCCAAAAACCCGAACATTCTGTTTATAAGGTCAGCACGTATTTACGGGCACACTGCCAAGACACACGCCCATGTGCTAGGCCGTGCCCTGCACACAGTTGAGACACACGGCCGTGTCTCTTCCCGTGTGTTTACTACCATGCATTCTGACTTAAAAAAAATTTTAGGTGCAGGGGACACACAGCCATACCACACGCCCATGGAGCTGACCATGTGTTACACACGGCCTAGACACACGCCCGTGTGTCTACCCGTGTAGACCCTTTTTAGGCTATAATTTCAAGCCAATGGTCACCCTCATCATTTCTTCACATATAAGAACCCCAAATGCATTTAACATGACCCAAATATACTCAATGACTATCATCAATGAATCTATTGCATGTCAACCTCATCTCATCGGTTAAATACATACTCAATTATCCCCTTTTTGTAATAAGGATTTCTATCCCATTGAAACATATTTAGGCTTGGCTCATTATTACAATTCATTGTAAATTATGGCCTAAACATTTCCAAATGTTTTGGCCACATTACGACTACCTATTTATGATATACCACATTTAATCATTACAAAAACATTTTTAACATAAACATACATGGTTGGCAGGTCATAACCTACAATGAAATGAGCCATGTCTTATGGCCATATACAAAAAGAATAAGTTTAATATTTAAGCCTTTACATTGGCCAACCAATGACATATAACACCAAGTAACCAAAAACCTATACATGCCATTGTAACAAAATAGAAGTATCTATATACCAAAATAGGACAAGTGGATAGTGTTGACAATACTCCAACCGTCTTCCAATCTCTGTGAGTCCTCGAGCTCTGTAAGACAAGGAAAAGAGAGGGGTAAACATTTACATGCTTAGTAAGCCCGAATAACTGGAAAGTAAACTTACCGATTAATTAGCATACAACCATGCTAGGCAACCAATCCAATAAATATAGGATAGCCTCCTATTACATGCACTCAAACATCCAGTTAGTCTCATAATAATTTATCATGTAATTTGTCTTAGATGAGCTCATCATCCAACATTTTCATTTCTATATCTCATGTTAATACCGTTGAGTACCTCGAAAATCTCGATGGATTATCCATTTACCGTCAAATCATAAGAGTGATCTTCTCAAGTACGCACTCCCGCAAACCTCACATCTTACGGTGGGATTACCAGTCCAGGCTAAATCCCCCGTAATATAAGCTCATGGAGTGTTGTCGGGATTACCAGTCCAGGCTAAATCCCTTGTAGTGACAAACACCCTTAATGAGCTCAGATTTGAATTACCAGTCCAGGCTAAATTTAGACCCTAATCAGATTACCTGTCCAGGCTAAATTTAGACCCTAATCGGATTACCTGTCCAGGCTAAATCCTCAATGCACACATATTCTTCGGGAGGCTCGATCACTCAAGGAACACCCGTCCGAGCCAAATCCTTTCTATGTTTGAGATCAACGGATTACTCGTCCAAGCTAAATCCTTTTCTGCAACACATGCAGGATCTCAAGTCACGTAAGCCATGGTTTATCCATCGAATTTCCCTTTTAACTTTAACTGGGACATTTATCATCTTGTCACTATTATTATTAACACATTTCATGGATTTTCATACTATTATTATATACAACTATCACACATTCATAAAACATGCATTTAGGCATATTATGGGTTTACTTTAAGTTATTCGAACTTACCTGATATTTGTGTCGGTTTCGCGTTTCGGTTATTCCGAAATCTTTCATTTTCCTCGATCGACCTCCAAAATTTGTTCCTCGGGGTCTATAACAATAAAAATGAATTATCAATATCTTACATTATTCTTTTCGAGCCTAAATTTCACCCCCGGACAAAATGACCCCCTAACCTTTCACATTATTTACGATTTAATCCCTAGGCTCGTAAAATGATATACATGCAATTCCTTGGTTTCCCAAGCCTATCCGAATGCATTATAAACTCATACTAGCCCACTTTTTCCTCTATTTCACATTTCTACTACATATTTTGTACCTTTTGCAAAAAGGTCCTTTTAAGGGCTTTCCATGAAAATCACTTAGGAAAAGATGTTCAACGCACATCTAACTTTCATATTCCCCCATAAAACATTAAAGAACAAACATGTCACACATGGGTCACTTTGCATGCATGAACCCTAGCTTAAAATATAGGTAGAAATGGAAAGAACATGTTACAAGGATCTCAAAAATACAAAAAAACATTAAAAACGGGGCTAGGAGTCACTTACTATTGAGCTTGAAAATATTGAAAACCCTAGCTATGGAGGGCTTGAGAATTTCAGCTGGTACAAGGGAGAAGATGGTTGATTTTTGCCTCCATTTTCCCTTTTTATTGATTTTATTACCAAATGACCAAAATTCCCCTCCTTACTAAACTGCCAAAATTTTCCATGCATGCCCATTTTTGTCCAAAACTTAGAAATTAGGCAAATTAATCTTTAAGACCTTCTGATTGATAATCTAAAGTAATTTCATGCAAATTTCTTCTAGAATCCAAGTTTTGAAATTTATTCAATTTGGTCCTTATTTTCCAATTGGACACTTTACTCATAGAATTTCTTCATGAAACTTTAACAAAAGCATATTTTCATATTCTAGGCCTCATAATAATCATAAAAAAATTATTTTAACATGAGATTTGTGGTCCCGAAACCACTATTCCGACTAGGGCCTATTTCGGGATTTAGATTTGAAGTGTAGGACTACACTATGTTAGTCTGACATGGAGGAGAAGAGGAATTTGGGTCCCGATTTGGTTCGTGAGATCGAGGACAAGGCGAAAATTTTCTTTGAGTGGTTGAAGGTTGCTTCAAATAGGCAGGAATCTTATGTTAACTTGAGATGTCGAGATATCGAGTATCAGGCTGCTGATAAGGTGTTTTTGAAGGTTTCACCTTGGAAGAAGGTTTGTGGTTCGAGTGGAAAGGTAAGCTCAATCCGAGGTTCATTGGCCCTTGCAAGGTTATTAAGTGGATTGGACTGGCTACTTATCGTCTTCCGTTGTCGCCTAAGCTTGAGCGCATTCATGATGTCTTCCATGTTTCTATGCTACAAAAATATAGATCGGATCCTTCCCATGTTGTTCATGTTAAGGAGATTAAGGTTCAATTGGACCTTTTGTATGAAGAGGAGCCGGTTTCGATCCTAGACTGTGAGGTTAAGGTGCTACGCAATAAGATGGTTCCATTGGTGAAAGTTTTGTGGCGCAACCACAAGACTGAGGAAACCATTTGGGAGTCAGAAGATATCACGAGGTGTCAATATTCGTATTTGTTCGATTTAGGTAAATTTCTAGGATGAAGTTTCTTTTAAGAGGGGGAGAGTTGTAAGGCCTTGAAAACAGGTTTAGCAGATTCGAGTAAGTTTACTGGGTTCCGAATGAAAATTAAGAATTAATCGAATTAATTAGTGATTTATATTATTAATTAGTTAGCTTAATTTCATCTTAAAAATTGACAAATGATATTCTAAAAAATAAAAAAAATTAGAAATTTAATTTTATGGTTTTAAATAATTTTTGGGTAAAAATAAATATTTTGGGTTACATTGGAATTTAAAAATAATTTAAAATGGGGGTTTAATTGGGTGATTTAAAATATTGATTAAATGAGAGTAATTTGAAAAACAAAGGAAATGTGTAAGAGGTTTTATAGAAAATAAACTATTTTTGAAATTTTGGAGGGAAAGGAGGAAATTGTAAAATAAAGGAAAAGGGGGAGTGGCCTAATGGCAAATTCCCCAAATTTTGAAAATTAGGTAAGGGTTTTCAGTTTTAAAAACTCTACAACTACCTCACTTTTCACTCATTTTTCACCTGAATTGAGAGTTTTTTCTCTCATTTTTTTGTTTTTTTTTTCATAAACCAAATATCAAGAGAATAAATTTAAACATTTTCTCTCCCTAAATTCTTTCTAAATTCTCTCGAAATAATTTTCAAAGCTGGGCAAAAAGTCATCCGAATTTCTTTAAGCATTTTTTTTCAAACTTCCAAATCAATGATTTGAGTTCAGTTGAAGGTAATCCTCATCTCTAAACTTGTTTTTAAGTTGATTTCAATCATTATTTGTTAATTAAAGTGGTTATAATGGATTTTCAACTTTAATTTCTTCTTTCTTGAACTTGAGGATGAACAATGGTGGATCTTTAATTTTTAGTTGGAATCCAAATATTAATGGATGTCTATGCTCAAAACAAGTCTAATAAAAGGTTTTTTTATTATCTTAAACCAAAAGATCAAACACGTTTTATGGATCAATTTTGAGAAATTTGAATTTGATTAAGAACATGGATGATTTTTCTGGAAAATTATGAAATGGATTAAATGATGAAATTAACACTTAGAATACATGTTGTTGGACTAGGAATGAAGATTGGTAGTGGTTTGAGGTGCTAAAAAGGGAGTTTAGTTGAGGAATTCCATATTTCAACTTAGTTGTATTGTAACATCCCAAAAACCAAGTTAGAAGAAAGTGAGTTAGTGAAACCTAGAGTGGTTAAGTTCTAGGTTTGAATTAAGATTTTGAAATGTATGATGAGTAAATTGATTTGGTTTAGTGGTTAAGCGTTCTGGGTATATTTGTGAGGTTCTGGGTTCGAATCCTATATATGGAAATTTTGTTATTTTGCTTAAACCCTTACCTTTGTACGTTTAGGTTCAAAGCAATAGGGAATATTTTATTTTTGAATTTTGTTATGCAGTAGTTAGTTTCGGTTGGTTACTTAAAACCTTCCAAAAACCTCCAATGTGGTTTTCTTTTTCATTTTTTTCTTTTTTTTCTACCATGTTTTTCTGTCATTCCTTTTCTGTTCTTTAGTTCTTTGTTTTGGTTTTTTATTTTCAAGTGACCTTTCTTTTTGTTATGTTACGTTACACTGATTCTGTATGGGTCTGACTTCTCCTTTTAGTTTAATTCGTTGGCCAAGAAGTTTGATTTAAATTTTTGGTGTCAAAAGCTCTTCGACGTAACTTCGATTTTGGAATGTTAGTTTTTTGTGATTTGATTGCGAGTTAATTGTTTGTTGGACAATTTTTTGTCATTTAGGGACAAGAACTCAATCTTGTTGCTTCTACTTCGAATCTGTATTAGGTGGGTACCGATAACCCAACTCTTATTTCTAGTTTAGTCCTCAGAAAATTGAGTGTTGATGCCGCACAGCTGTGTGGTAGGCCATACAAGCCACACGGTTGTGTGCTAGGCCGTGTAACTTACTGTTCATGAAATTGGAGGCACACGGGCATGTGCCAAGGCCGTGTGTGGTTGTGTTATACAGGGTTCACACAGGCCAATGACAAGGGCATGTGTCCAGGCCGTGTAACTCACTGATTGCGGATTAGGATCACACGGGCAGGTGATATCGGCATGTGTCAAGCTGTATGGGACACACGGGCAGGTGACATCGGCATGTGTCAAGCTGTATGGAACACACGGGCGTGTGCTAGACCATGTGAAGGCATACGGGCCAGCTATCCAGGCCGTGTGAAACTACACGGGCATGTGGACCAATATTTTGAATTTTTCCCTTGGGCTACATGTGTCGTTCGAAATGAATGCAGACCTACTGTAAGGTCCGTACGATCTGAATTAAGCTATATAACTTTATATTTGATGATCTGATGATGAACAACTTGTGATCTGTATGTAAGTCTACTATGTTTGAACCTAAGTGAGTAGGATCTATCAGAACGTAATGTGCTATTGTCTAATGTGTGCAAGTTATCCAGGTACAATCTGTATTTTCTTAACTTTGTTGGTACGCCGTTACATGACTCTGTTGCTTAAGAACATGTGATATCCGAATATGTTGAATTGATTGGTATTGATTTTAATTTATAACCATACATGTGACTTCATGGAAAATTTGATATTATTTGTTAGGTTTTGATCAATCTGTTTTATAACGCATGGACTCCCATGCCTACTGACTCTATTACTATACAATAGCATGACTTACATTCTTATCACTCTGCTTCTATATATGCATGCCATGACACATTGCACGGGACTTGGGATGATTTGAAAGGAGAAAGTTTTTGGTATTTTAATGATCTGCATTATCTGGTGGTTTATCAATGGATCTATTCTGGCAGATTGACTGCAATATAGTGGCTTGACCACATATATCTAATCTGGTAATTTTAACTGCAAACTTCTGGTGGCATTATCCACAGATATCTATTGGTGCGATTTGGTTGGACGAGCTTTGGGGGAAATCTATTTTGGTGTGTAGCAGAGTTGGGTAGAATGTTTTCTGATAAATATGCATTCTATTCTGTTTTGAAAAATACTACATTTGCATAAACATACATCCTCTACATAGCTCTATTCAGTACTGCTTTGTTTTGTTTTGTTATGTTCTGCTTTGTCTTGCTCTATTTGTTTTGTGATGTTCTATTGTATTAGTATGATGAAAACCTCTGTGATACTCTAATCTATTCCATTCTGATCTTATACTCACTATTAAGTTCTTCATGTAACACTGATTTACATATCGTATTATGTTAATTATAATTGATATTGGTTATACACTGGGCTTTATAGCTCAAATCTTGGTTTTATCTTTGTTTGTTCAGGTAAGTCTCTAGCTTAGGATAGGGCGGTGTGTGGGAGCTCAAATTGTTTTGCAATAATGTAAAAAAAATTATTTTTTTAGTTTGTAATCTATTTCTGAGCTCGTTTTAGTTTTAGTTAAATTCGTCAGTAATTGATAATTTCAAACACAAAACTACAAAGTCATTCAAGTCGACAAAATGGATTTCAGTTTTCAAAATAAGAATCTAAAAATATTTTCTGCTAATAGTCGAGTAATCTTTGAACGTTTCTGGATACTTAGAGAAATTAGTTTTTTGATGTGTTGATGTAAATCCTTTAGATTTGGTCTTAACTTCTAGGTCAGGTTTGGGGTGTCACATGTGCAACATTGGTAAGGTAGTTTAGGGAAATAATTTAGATTCATGTACTTTATCAAATTTCATGTTTCTTTTTGCTATTGTTAGTTTGTAATGCATACTTTGTCTCTGTTAAAACTCCACATCAAAAGGAGGAACCTACTAATTAGAATTGAAGCTCAAACTTGCTTGTTTGAACACATTTTTGCTTAAAGAGCTAAGTGTGGAGGTGAGTGATATTAAGGGCAATTTGGTAAATAGGCCTGATTATGTGTTAAAATAAAGGTTTAATTGGTGTTATTAATGACTTAATTGCATATTGGATGGTTGGATTTGCAAAAATAGGTTTTATTTTATAAAAGAGCAAAATAGCAATTGGTTTGGTAAGTTGTGCATTATGCTTTTAGCATGATTAAATTGTATGGAATAAATTGATATTTGGAGCATGAATTACTGATTTATTGAACAATTGATAAATGTGTTCTAATTGGTATATGAATATTGGGAAAATGATATTTGCTATGCTTAATTTTATTAATGTTAAAATTACTTAGCAACATGCTTTTACTTGCATTTTAACATCCTAAATTAACTGATTAAACAATAGATTTTTATGCCTTGTATGTATGATTCATTGCAACATTGCGTGGAGGATCCATTGGATATAGTTGGCATGCCATAGGATTTGTGAGTACTCACCATTGTTTGTGATATTGTAAGCATATGGCTCTTGGTGGACTAATTTGTTTGGAGTAGACAAGGGAGTGTTGAGCTTGAGTCTCCACTCACCGGATTATTTGAGGCGTTATAAGAGAGTGTGTAGCTTTGTCCCACTCAATTCAAAGGACTATATTTGATTTGTGGAAGTTCAAAGATCCATTTATCCAATATATGATCACACGTTTACTTATTTTCATGGATGTATTATGCCAATATAATTAATTGATTGTGTCAATATAATTGAATGTTTATGTGTTAAAAGATGATTTTACATGCAATGGAAAAATTGATTCTTAATTCTTGAAATAGCATGTGATGTTATGGTGAAATGTTAACATGTTGTGACTAAAAATTTAATGCTTAATTGCTTTGATTTATGCATGATTTGGTGCAAATTACTTGATGTTTTTACTATCATTCACTGAATTTTTTAAGCTCACACCCTCACATTTCATGCAGAGAATTTCTGGGCGTAAGGAGTCGAGAAGCGAGAAGCGAGACACAAGAACAAGGATATGGGAATGGAAAATCAGAATAGCATAAACATGGGTGACGATGCTGTAACTTAAATGATGCTTAGAGCTCTTCAAATAGTTGTTGGATCGAGAAATGGAAATGACAAAATGATCGTCCAAAAACTCAAATTGAACGAGGCTGAACAATTCAAAGGTGTCTCTGGAACCTCTCCTACAACTGTGTGAATATCCTAAACTCTCAACTCCTTACTAACTGAATCCATCAAATAAGCTAAATAAACCTCATAACTTTTACCCATCAACTTTTCAGCCTTCAAAGTCGATACCATATTAGACAGAAAACCTGGTATTTCACCCACAACAACAATTTCCAACCCATCATTATTCCTTAAAACAATTCGCTTTGTCTTAAAATCTACCTTAGCCTTATACTCAGTTAACCAGTCCATACCAAAAATAACATAAAAACCATAAAACGACAATTCCATAAGATCAATAGAGAAAACATGTCCTTGAATCATAAAGGGGCATCTATGATAAACTTTGTTCACTACTACACTATTACCGAACGAACTAATAACTATCATACCCAAACCAATAATCTCAACAGGAATCTCTAACTTACATGACAATTCACTTAAAATATACAAATGCGTAGAACCAGAATCAACTAAAGAAAACAATAGATAGACTGAAAAGTAAAAGTACCTGCGATAACATCAGTCAGATCCTTATCCTCTATCTCCCTAACAGCATAAACCTATAATGGACCTCCAAATTTGACTTATGAAGCTGCTGTATGAGCAACAACCCACTGCCCAAGTGATCTTTCATTACTTCTACCGCGACCGCAGCCTCTAGCAGGAGTAGAAGAAGTGCCAAAAATTTGAGTCTGTGAAACCTCAACTCTATTTGGGCAATCCCTAAGAAAATATTCCGTCGAGCCACATCTAAAACACCCATTTTTCAACTTTCAACACTCACCAGAATGCCTATGGTTACAATGTACATAAAGCGGCCATCTAAAACCACCCACCAAACCCCTAGCACTAACCATAGTACTACTCTGCTACCTAGACTGACTTGGTCGAGACCCACATTTCACACCCCTACCAGAACTATGAATATCATGCCTTTTCTTTGGAGGTCGACCTGATGCACCATCAGAAACTCTTACCAGAATTAGTAACCATAGAACAAGGCGGCTCAGCTAAAGTTTCCTCAACTATTTTAGCTTTTTCTACTAACTCATCAAACATCTCTACATTTTGTGCTACCAAATAAACTCGAATCTCATTATTAAACCCACAATGCAACCTCTTACAATGGTCCCTCTCAGAAAGTATCATCTCAGGAGCATCTGACTAAGTCGCACAAACTCAACCTCATGACCAGCCATAGATAGTTCACCCTAAACCAAATCCAAAAACTCGCGTTTACGAGCCTCCATACACTGCTCGCTCATAATCTTCCTCTTAAAAACCTCAAGAAAATAATTCCAAGTCAATCTATCAGAAAAAGTACCTCTCTTAACAGTATTCCACCAACGATGAGTCTTACCGTCAAGTAAGGACACAACACAACCCAACTTCTCCTCATCAGAACAAGACATCTGCTCAAGGATCCTTTCAACTCCTTCCAACTAATACTCAGCTACGGTCGAATTAGTACCTTTCACTCTAAAAAAATTCCTTACCACCCAACGCCTGAAGACATTCAAGAGGTAACCATCGATTAATTGATGCAGAATTGGCAAGTGTACAAGTAGGGTTAGCACCAATAATCTACTGAAACACTCCAATCATAGCTTCCATCAGAGGGCCTACACCCTCATCAAGTATGTTCACTCTACGCGGGGCCAAGAGGTGCAAAGGATGTACATCCTCTTGAGCACTAACTCTAACATTAACATGTCTGGAAGGCATACCTAATAATCTAGCATGCACAAAAACAAATAAAAGGTGTGAGTGGCGAGGAGATGATTCAAATCTCGTTCCTACAAGCAAGCTTCAGGATTTAAGGAAATGTGCTCCCATTCCTACCCCACATGCAATTCAATTAGAACATTTCAACCAATCTCATGGCATTCAATCAGAGTCATAATAATAGTTGCAAATAATCAAAGAGATTTAGACCCATGAGTTTTGAAACTCCAAATACACAACAATCACCTAGGTCTGAGAGTTATTAAACTTAAAGCTCTAATACCACCAAATATAACACCTTATACCCGGCTTGGCCATCAAGCCCAAAATCAGGATGCCACACCACCGTCTCATGCCATATACATTAAGTACAAGCTCATTCTAACGAAATGTCTTCCATTTTAGTATTCGTATAGGTTTTAAGTCAATCTTACTTCTTAGTTATCAATGTTACATGCTATTCATACATCAGATAGTGTTATAATAATAGTTAATCATCCATTGGGACCATTAAGCCAAAAGTCTAAAATTGTTACGTAGGTATTGATACTTAAGGTATGGCATAGATATTTCTCTCAAGTGGTATCGATACTGCTTGGAAAATCGATACCAAACTTGCATTATGTTTCTTGTACAAAAACCCAAAGTCTCAGAAATTATCGGTACCTTTCAAAAAGTATCAATTGTTTTACCCTAAGGATTGATACTCTTGATAAGGTATCAATACCAAATTACGCTACTGACTTCCTATACTTTCAAAAATCATTGAGGTATCGATATTAAAACCAGAATAACGATACCTCTACTCCAGACATAAAAAGTATAGCAATCACAAATATATAACTCATACCAATTAATGTATAATCATCATGCATCATTCACTTCATTAAATGGGCAACAAAATGTTCGAGATAATAGTCCAAAAATTCATAATCATGACTGAGAAAGAAACCAATAATTCAAATGTAAGTCCATAAGCCCTAAGGCATAATAATCATGTAAACAACTTAAAAGTCATAGCAAAAACCAGTCCTTTAATTCCCAAAACATAAATAAGAAAATAAACACCTATGAATAACTACTCGAGTTTTGGGTTGGATCACCCCTCGAAAACCACACCGCTCACACAAACACATGACTAATCTGCAATGGTTTAAGAAGGGAGTGGGTGAGCTTAATAAGTTCAATGAATGCCTAGAACAACTGCCATGCAAACAGTTTATCAAGCATTGGTGAAGCATTTAAGTATCATAATTATAACAACTTTAACTTAGTTGAAAAAATTTACTTCACATACATATACGATAGTTTATTTACATATTCAAAACATAAATATTCGTGCATACATCACAATACATACAAACACATTTAAAATTTAACATAATTTGACACTTGAACTATGAAACGTAAAAGTGGGCACTATCATCACTCATCGAATACACAGATCTCCAACACACCACACAGACTCATAGAGTCAAACATGTCCTATAAGTGAAGCATATAGCTAATGCTCTCTTTATTTCCCCTCACATGTCCTATTGAATGGAGCTTAGCTCACATTTCCTTATCTCTCCAACATGTCCCAAGGCCTCAACGCCCAAAATCACTATACATATAGGTGAGTACTCACAATCCTATGGCATGCCAACTACATCCAATGGTCTCAAGTGTCACAAGGCCAAAATATCCGTTATTAAACACACATATATTACTTATCGATTTTCTGCTCATTACCACTGCATATTTGCATCATAAGCACAATATTATCTCTAGCACTTAGCTTGTTTGACATGTCCACATATATAATTCCACAATAATAATCATCAACACATAACACATGACACATGTAATGTTATATCATTTTAATATACATTTTCACAATTCAACGAGCACATAATACACATGTTAAACATGAACACAAGAGAACTTACACTCGGAATTTAGTGTAGAGTTTTAGGCTGCAACTAAATTCCCTAACAACACATTGAATTGTATCCACAAGCAGTTAATCTAAACACTCACCAATTGTTTTTGTTGAAATGTTGAAAGCTCAAACTAGCCTTTCCTAGCTTGTAGATGGTCCTAGTGAATCCGAAAATTCAACATAACAATTCACACAATAAAAACACATTCAAAAATTAGCTAAGGACTTACCTTAAGCAACCAAAACATAAGCCTAAGTTATGTTCCCATGTAATTGAAACCTTTAACATAGCAAACTTTAAATTAGAATATCTCGGTCTATACTCAATATTTTTGCCTAAAATCAATTCCGTTCATCTTATAATTCACGTACGACTAATTCACAACCTTTAAACTACACAATTCATGGGATTGATATTTTTTAACAAGTTTTGACTATTTACACGAAAATTCATTTTAACTCAAGAAATTTTTAACAAAACTTCAAAACAAGTTTAGGAACCTCTTAATCATGTCAAAACCTATTAATTAACACTTTGAAATCACATTTTTACTTAAAAATAAAAAGTTTACCATTATCGACCCTATTTTCGGCTTTTAATCAAAACATGCGATTTAGCATTTAAAAATTCAATTTCAAAGGCCTAATAACATTAAAAACTAATGTGTAGACGATTAGTTACCTTTGATGGAAGAAACAAAAAAAAATTGACGCGAATCTGAGAAAATCCACACGTGAGAAAGATGATGATTTTAATGAGATTTTAGAATGTTTTCTTCAAGATTTATGAAGGTTTAAGGCTTTGGAAATGATGGGAATCAAAATAATGTAGTTTGGAAATCAAAAATCAATTGGAAGAGCAAGGGAAAGCAAAGGATGGCAACATTATGGAGAAAGGAGAAAACTATCATGAAAATAAGCTAGGAATGGGGGTTTTTAGGTTCAATTTTAAAATTTGGTATAATTTCCTCTTAAAAGCTCACAATTTTGACTATGTTACAAATCAGTCCTTTTTCTAAAATTAAAGATTTCTAAAACACTTTTTCAAAATTTGATTTGACCTTTAAAAAATTATAATAAAAAACATCAACGATATACCATGTCACACAATTCTAAGCACTCTAAGGCCATAATTCCTAAAATATCCCTAAAACTCCTAGCCTTTATTTTCGGGTGTTACACAACTATTCATCTATCTCCTTGGAGAAAATAGGAAAATATAGAGCTCAAGAGTTTAGAGCAAAGAAAGATGATGACCTAGTTGAAGCTGAAGAATTCTAGAGAATAGTAAAAGGATATTTAAAGAATTTTAGTGTATAGGGGATGAAAAATTGAAATGTGCAGTATCATTATTAAAGGGTGAGGTTTACAAATGGTGGACCACGGTCACGAATAGTTATCATGCAGAAAGCATTAATTGGAATTTTTTTTGTGCCTAAATTTAAAAATAAGTATGTAAGTCAACTTTACCTTGAGAATAAGAAAAGAGAATTTCTAGATTTGAAGTCTGTTGCTGAATATGAATGTGAATATATTAGATTGAGTAAATATGCCAAGGAGTTAATAACAAATGAAGCGGATATGTACAGAAGATTTGAGTGGCGATTGAATGAAAAAATTTATGTTCCTCTTTTACCATTACATCTAAAAGAATTTTTTGTTTTGGTTGATAAAGCACAATGATTGGAAGAAGGTTTAACTCATCTAAAAGAGAATAGTATAGGGAAAAGGCCTGCAACAAGTACTTTGTCACCACCGTCATTTAAAAAAAGCAGAGATTTTAAAGGTTTAAGATACTCAACAATGTTTAAAGGACCAAGAGTCAAAATTTAGCCTAGGTCGATAATGCAAACCATATCAGAGGCTAGTATGAGAAGCTCGAGAATAAAATCGATGATACAGTGTGAGCACCGCGGTGGATTTTATTGAGGTGAATGTCGAATGGTTACTAGAGCTATTTATAAATGTGGATCAAAAGATTATCTAATCAGGGATTGCCCAAAAATGCTTGAGAACATTATGGAACGATCGGTGAGGGGTACTCCAGCTCAGCAGGGAAGTAGACGGTCGTGTTAGTAAAGAAAAAAGATCGGTAAAAGAGATAGTTGGTAGATCTAAGAGTCGCATGCCTCTAACATATGCCATTCAGACTCGAGAAGAATGAGATGCTCCAGATGTGACCACTGGTAAATTCTCTTTATTTGATACTTCTGTGGTTTCTTTAATTAGGTTTCACTCATTCTTACATTTGCATTGCATTAGTAAAAGAGAAAGAATTACCTGTAGAGTTTACTGCACATGAAGTTATAGTCACAAATCCTTTTGGGCAATGTAAGAGAGTGAATAAGGCTTATAAGAGATGTCCTTTAACAATTCAAGATTGTGAGTTTCCAGTAGACCTTATGGCTCTTTCATTCTACAAGTTTGATGTAATTTTGGGCATAGATTGGTTATCCAAATATGAGTTTTCATTCCACAAGTTTGATGTAATTTTGGGCATAGATTGGTTATCCAAATATGAGTTATAGTGGATTGTAAAAGGAAAAGAATTTATTTGAGAACTTCGGACAGTAATGAAACGATTGTGACTGGTGAGAATTACAATGCTTTGTTTAATATTGTATCAGCAGTAGAAGCTTTTAAAATGGTAAGAAAAGGGTATACTTCTTTCCTGGCCTATAATTATAATTCTCAAGTATCAAATCCAAAGATTGAGGAGATACTAATGGTTAGAGATTATCCCAATGTATTTCCAGAAGAATTACCAGGCTTGCCACCAAGGAGGGACGTAAAGTGTGGAATTGAAGTTGTTCTGGGAACAACATCAATACACCTGCTTCTTATCAAATGGGTCCTACTGAGTTGAAGGAATTAAAAGCTCAATTATAGGATTTATTCGATAAAGGTTTTATATACTTTAGTGTATCATAATGGGGTGTTACAATACTATTTGTAAAGAAATATGATTGGCCTTTACAGCTTTGTATTGATTATCAGTAAGTGAATAAAGTAGGAATGAAGAAAAAATACATTTTACAGAGAACTAATGATCTTTTTGATCAACTAAAAGGTGTTAGAGTTTTTTATAAGATTAACCTCAGATCGGGGTACCATCAGTTATGTGTAAAAGAAATAGATGTGTTAAAGACTACTTTCAGAATGAGATATAGTTACTGTGAATTCCTAGTTATGCCATTTGGGTTGACCAATGCTCTAGCTTCTTTCATGGACTTAATGAATAGAATTTTTCAGTATTATTTAGACTAGTTTATTTTGGTTTTTATAGATGATATATTGGTGTACACTAAAGGTGAGGGAAAACATGAAAAGAACTTGAAGATTGATTTACAGACATTACAGGATAAGCAATTATATGCCAAGTTGAGTAAGTGGGAGTTTTGGCAAAGAGAAGTCACCTTTCTGGGGCAGATCATATCCACAAAAGGCATTCGGGTGGATCCAAATAAAATAGAAGCTATCTTGGAATGCAAGACACCAAAGAGTGTGATAAAAGTTAGAAGTTTTCTTAGATTGGTTGGCTACTACAAAAGAATTATAAAAGGGTTTTCTACAATTGTTTTTCCGTTTACTAGACTATTGAAAAAAGATGTTAAGTTTGAATGGTCAGAAAATGTCAACAAAGTGTTGAAATATTAAAGAAAACATTAAAAGAAGCTCTCGTATTGATTCAACCTAAGTCAGGTAAGGCGTAAGAGATTTACAGTGCAACTTCGCATAGTGGTTTGGGTTGTGTATTGATGCAAGAAATAAAAGTAGTTACTTATGCATCCAGACAATTGAAGCCGCATGAAAAGAATTATCTGACACGTGATTTAAAACTAGTTGTAGTGGTATTTGCATTAAAAATTTGGAGACATTACTTGTACAGGGAAAAGTGCTTTATTTACACAGATCATAAGAGTTTGAAGTATTTTTTGACATAGAAATAATTGAATTTGAGATGGAGAAGCTGGATTGAATTTTTGAAAGACTATGACTGCATAATTGACTACCACCCCTATAAGAAAAATGTAGTAGTAGATGTTCTGAATACGAAATCTTTGGCAACTTTGAAAATAATGAATGTTTATTTGAAAATGGAACTATCTAGTGGGTTGATAGTTAAATTAAGAATAAAGCCAACTGTGACAGCCCAAAACTGACCCTAGTCGGGAAGTGGTTTTGGGACTGCTAAACCGAGTCACCGAAATGTTTGAATGTGATATTATTGTCTAAAATATGTGATTATGAATGTGTGGAAAATTTCAAGCTTCGATTTAGTCAATTGCATGTGAATTTAGTCCATAGGACTTATGTCAGAAAGTTTTAAAAATGTGATAGGGTAATTTATAAGGACCAATTTAAGCAAGGAGTGAAAATATTGGCTTTGCATGTCAAATACCCCTTTTTTATACATAGTGGCCGGCCATGATGGAGCATATATTAGACTATGTGGTAAATTTCCATGAAGTGGACATTATTTTAAGTAAAAGAAAAGAAATGATAAAAGAAATATTAAGGATACTAAAAGGAAAAAAAAAGAAGGAGGGAGGTTATCACCTTGTTCATCTTGGCCGGTTGTAGAGAGGAAGAGAGGAGGGTAGCATTCGGTCATTTGAAACCTAAGGAAGGTTAGTCTTTTGTTTGGTTTTTGATAATTTTCACATTTTTGATATCATTGCTTTGTGTTCTTTAAACCCCATGGTTCAATTTTGTGAATTGATGATGATTTTGTGTTTTGCCATTGATGAGTGCTTGAGCTTTTTGATAGTTGTTGATGAAAAATGAAAGATATGTTAAAGATTAATATGTTTTGTGTTGAAGTTTTTGGTGATTTTGAGTAGTTAGGGCTAAATTACAAAAATAAATTTTTGAAGGACTCAAAGGTGAAATAAATGAAATGTATGGACTTATATGGGTACTAGGAAGATTCGGCCCTTAAGGAGTGTGACCAAATTTTGTGTATTTTGTGTTTTGTGGAATAAAGACTAAATTGTGAAAGTGCGAAATATTAGGGGTAAAAATGTAATTTACCCATTTATGCGTTATTAGACTAAATTGAATGAAAATATGTTAAAACGAGATTTATTTGAATATGATAAATGTATATATAGCTGAATATGATATGTGTGAATTATATGTTAAATTAAGGCTTGGTAAGCTAGCTATTAAGGTGAAATGCTAATGTTAGTATTTGATTTGGTAATAATCTGTTTGGGGACAGCAGCAGTAAGGTGATTTTGGAAAATCGCCATAATTTGTAGGAGTTGAATTAGAAGCTGAGTGAATTATGTCATTAAAGCTTGAAGAGTCTATTTTCTTACAAAAGAAACTATAAAAACAAAAGAATTACCGATCTTGAGATATTTGAAGTATTGTGGGGCTGAGTCAAAATGACTACTGGATTCCCTGTTCTGTTTTTAGAAAATCATTATAAATTGTACAAAAATGATTATAAGATAAAATTTATATGCTTAGACTCCTTAATGATTCTAGTTTCAAATGAGATCAAATACAACACATTTTGAATTCTGTAAAATGAGAAATTGGATTCGTAGTGAAGAGTGGTCAGAATAGTCAAACAGTGAAACAGGGGAAACTTTAAGAAAAATCTGGTATTGATTGGCCAAGCCTAAAATTCTGAAAATTTTATGGATGGAAGATATGCGAGTCTATATTCAGGGAAAATTAACGGCAAGTGATTTGGAGTTTAGTAGCTCCAGTTATAAATAATTTAGTAACTACTGCTCAGGAAAACAGCCCGTAGTGAATATGTGATTTTGTTGTAAACACTAATGAAAATTTGCCAATGAATTATTTATTGATTATTATAAAGCTTACTATAATCTATGTGTGTGAAAGTCGGATCAATATATATATTATTCTGAAAGTAATACTTGAATAGTCGATTAATGACTATTTTAAATTTTGTTGAACTTAAGCTCAAGAGCAAAGGGGAACTAGATCCGATAAAGGGAAGGAAAAAGTAATTGAATAGCCATTGAAGTCGTTCGACGACATCTGAGGTAAGTCTTCGAGTAATGACCCTACTTGAATTATATTGAAATGATTAGTCATACTATGACGGATAGTCGAATGTGCTTAGAGACTATGTTATAAAGCCAATTGAAATCATGCTCTTTGTGTGTGGCTATTGAGCCGAAATTTGAAAGGTTTAATAAATGTTTTGTGTTTGAGCCTTAGTAACGAAGAAATGATATGGATGTGTTATGATTATTGATATATGTGTGCATGAGCATTGGAATATATCCGGGCTAAGACCCGAAGGCAATTACGCGAGTTGATATATCCGGGCTATGACCCGAAGGCAATTACGCGAGTTGATATGTCCGGGCTATGACCCGAAGGCAATTATGCGAGTTGATATATCCGGGCTAAGACCCGAAGGCAATTATGCAAGTTGATATATCCGGGCTAAGACCCGAAGGCAATTATGCAAGTTGATATGTCCGGGTTAAGACCCGAAGGCAAATGTGTTTGCGGCTATATCCGGTTAAATACCGAAGAGACTTGGGTTTGAATGTGAGCGCTTGGTGCTGTAATAAATTCTATTAATACGCTCGACTAAACCGAACGATAAGGTATGTTTGCATGTGCTTCAGAAAAGTCGATTAGTTTTAAATAGTCTTCGTGAAATCGACTAATGAATTTTCGGCTTTTAGAAAGGTTGATACCTTGTGTATATATGTTGATGAAGTGTGAAGTAAGTATGATTATGAGAATGTGTGTTAATAAAGTGACTTAGTTAGCTATGTGAATGTAATACTTTAGTCAAAGCCGATTTCATTACTTGAAACTTACTAAGCTTAAAATGCTTACCCGGTTGCTTTGGCTCTCTGTTTTATAGATTTTGTTCGTTAGCTATCGGATTCGGGATCAGCGAAGTCGAAGTCATCCACACTATCAAAGCTCTTTTGGTACTCTTTTAGTTGAACTCTGGATATGGCATGTATAGGACTACCCCCTGTTGTTTAAGTACTTTTTGTGATGTATGTGTGTAAAGCCATGCGAAAATGGCTCGTAGAAGTGGAGTACGGCATTAGACCATTTGTGTTTATGTATGTATATATGGTTTCACGATGTGACTATGGTTTGGAATGGAAGTGTTGGGCAAATGATCAGCCATTGGAATGGCTAAATATGATCATATGTGGACCTATGTATGACAAAACCCTAGTCGGTCCATGGTAACCACGAAATAGGTAAAGTTTACCTTGAAAATAGATGCTGACAGCAGCAGTGGTGTGGATTTGAAAAATCACAAAAATTTGTAGGAATGGAATTAAATAGTGAATAAATTATGTAATCGAACCTTGATGAATCTATTTTCATATGAAAGTAACGAAACAATCATATGAACAGTATATTAAGAGATATTAAAGTTCTCGTGAAACAGGGCCAGAACGGTTTCTGGATCTCCTGTTTCGACTTTGAAAATTTACCTTAAATTAACCAGAGATAATTAGGAGTCATACCATATATGTATAGATTCCTCTCTGAGTCTAGTTTCTATAGAAACAAACGGCATCAGTATTGGAGCCCTGTACAAGGAGATATCCAAGTCGTAATGCGCAAAGGTCAGGGTAGTCGATCCCTGTAACATGGGAGACTTTGACTAATAAACTGTACTAATTGGCCCGACCAAAAATTCTAGAAAAAAATATGTAGATGGGCATGTGAGTCTAGTTTCAGGGAAAAATCACGAAACTGATTTTCGAGTTGTGAAACTCAAGATATGATTTTTAAAGCGACTATTACGCAGATTGGCAGTGTCTGGAAATTTTTTAAAAGTCTGTTAACACCTCGTGTTCGACTCTGGTGACGGTCTCGGGTTCGGGGCGTTACACCAACTTTGTTACAAAGAGTGAAAAATGCTCAGAAGGAATATGAAAATATGTTGATGATTAAGAATCAACTTGAGGATGGGAAGAATAGTGGATTTGAGATAGACAGTAAAGGAACTTTGAGACTTTAGGGTAGATTATATGTACCTAATCAAGAATAGTTGAAGTAAAGTATCCTTTCTAAAGCTATTCATGTTTAATTTGCATTACATCTAGGAAGCAATAAGATGTACCAAGATTTGAAGTCATTTTATTGGTGGAAAAGAATGAAACAATACATAGTTGAGTATGTTTCGAAATGTTTAACATGCAAACAAGTAAAAGCAGAGCATCAAGTTCCATTGAGCCTGATAAAACTGACAATGATACTAGAGTGGAAATAGGAAATAATCACAATAGATTTTGTAACCGAATTACCACTCTCGTTGAAGAAGAAAGACACTATTTGGATGATAGTTGATCGATTATCAAAATTTGCTCATTTCTTACCAGTATAGAGTGATTATTTAATGGGAAAATATGCAAAGCTATATATAGATGAGATAGTAAGGTTGCATGGGGTGCTAGCATCAATTATTTTTTTATAAAGGTCCACAGTTTACATCAAAGTTCTGGGATAAACTGCATGAAGCTTTAGGCACAAGGTTAAATTTCAGTACTACATTCCACCCTCAGACGAATGGGTAATCAAAATAGGTAATTCAAAATTTAGAAGACATGTTGACAAGTTGTATGATCGAGTTCGAAGGTAGTTGAGAAAACTATTTACCCTTGGTTGAATTCACTTACAACAACAATTATCAATCTAGTATCCAAATGGCACCGTATAAGGCATTATATGGGGGAAATGTAGAACTTTGGTATGTAGAACTTTGGTGTGTTGGATAGAGTTAAATGAAAATAAGGTACTGTGTCCAGATTTGATCAAGGAAACAAAAAAGAAAGTAAAGATTATCAGGGATAGGATAAAGGTAGCCTCCGATAGACAAAAATTTTATGTTGATCTTAAAAGCAAGGACATCAAGTACAGTGTGGGTGAAAAGGTGTTTTTGAAAGTTTCACGATGGAAGAAGGTTCTTTGATTTGAGAAGAAAGGAAAACTAAGTCCAAGATTCATTGGATCATATGAGATTTTAGAGTGGGTTGGTCCAGTTGAATATCGACTAGTATTACCACCAGATTTGGACAGAATTCATAATGTGTTTCATGTATCTATGCTGCAAAAATATTGATCTGATTTGTCTCATGTGATTACATCAAAAGTGATAGAGATTCAACCGGATTTGACTTATGAAGAATAACTGATAAGGATACTTGCTCGAGAGGTTAAAGAATTGAGAAATAAAAGAGTTTCATTGGTAAAGGTCTTATGGAGACATCATAATACAGAGGAGGCTACCTGGGAAACAGATGAGATAATGAGACATCAGTATCCATAATTGTTTACATTAGGTAAAATTTCAAGGATGAAATTTTTATTAAAAGGGGGAGACTTGTAACAAGCATGTTTTGTCTTGAAGCTAGGTACAGTGATGAATCGAGTCAGGAAATAGTAGTGAATTTTTGAAATTTGACTAAATAGAAATTTTGAGTATTAAATTAGGAAGTACTTAGACCCGATAGGAAATTAGAAAATATTTTTGAGATAGAAAATTTTAAGTAGAAGCTTAGACTAAATTGAAAGAGTATAAAAATTGTTGGGTGGAAGTAGGAATTTAGAAAGTTATGAGAATTTATGTAAATAATGGAAAAACAAGGAAGAACTAATAGGAAATTTTGTCAAATTAAAATATGATTCATACATGGACTTTTGAAGATGATTAAGGGTAAAATAGTAATAGTTAAATAAGATATTTATAAGTGTAACCATTAGGGTCAAAGTGTAAAGATGACAGGCGAAAGGACTAGCTAGAAATTTGACCTTTTTCAAATAAAAATCATAAGATTTTTTTAGTAGAATAGTGTATAAGAGTGGAGAAAAGATGAAAGTCATCACCTTTCTCACATATCCCAACCGTCACCCCCCATTTCACTCCACAAAACTCTTTTCTTTTTATTCCATCTAGTTCCTTTCAACCATTTTTAGCCATTCCAAACTCATCTTCTTCCATTTCTTTGGTGTTTTCTTGCTAAAAATCATAGATATAGCTAGTAATCATCTTGATTTCATGAGAAGAGTTTCCATAGCTACAGAAAGAAGGAGAAAGTTAGGGATTTAGTGATGATATCAAGTAGTAAGGTAAGAAATGATGAAAACTTTCATTACATACATGTTTATTTCAACAAAGTAGGATAGAAAAGTTATTTGATTGGAGTTTAGCATGTTAATAATATGTTTTTTATAAAGTATTGAAAAAAAAAGAAGAAGATTGAAGACCAAATTAAAGGAAAAGAAAAGATAAGGTTAAAAAGTAGGAAGGAAGGAACAAATCATCTTAAATTTTGGTTGTAAGTACTTTAAGTAGTTAATTTTGTTTAATTTATGTTAATTAGATAATTATGTTAAATAAGTAGTTTAAGTATTATATTAATGATGTTATGAGAAGTATTTAGTAGAGGTAAGTAATGTAAATATTATAAATTGTGGTTTTGGTGTACCATTATATGATGAATTGTGGTGATAAAGAAAAAGGACTAAATCAAAAGAAATTAAAATATGTTATCATATTTTGAGTATGTGGAAAGTGGGTTTAGATAAGTAATGTAAAAATTCAGTTGTTGTATATGATGAAAATGAATAGAAATTTACAAGTTTTAATTTCATTATTGTAATAAGGACTAAATTGTGAAAAATATAAAGTTGTATTATTTTTTTTCAAGTGAATGAATTTAAAGGTTTGATAAAAGGAAAAGCCCAAGTAGACGAGTCCCAAACTATTAGGATATAGATGGCCTGCCACTAAGGAAAATTAGCTCGCTTATCGTATTATGTTGCACTTTGTTGCTTATCAATATTATTTTACACTTTGGTGCTTATTGTTATTTGCACATCGTGCTTATTGATATATGATATGCATTAATAAATTCATTATCAATTCATATCCATATATCCTAAGTGTTCAGCTAGTGTACATTGGGCTATAATATCGTAATTTAGCTATTATTAATTAATATGTTACGATAATGGTAAGCACGATTTTTGAAAATTGTTGAACTTCAAAGACTAATTTGATATGAAGTATATGTTTATATAATAAATATAATTTAAATTTATCATTAGTGCATTTTAAAAATCTTGAAGTACTTACTAAATCTTCACAAACTTACTGTGTTAATTTCTAACTTGTATGTACAGTAGATCCCGTCGGCTAATATAGAAGTCGAGTGCATCCCATCTAATCACCACTCCAAGTGACAAGATTATATGTAAGAATTTTGGGGTTAGTATGGCATGTACATAGGTTCTTGGTTTAGGTGAATGTTAGATGGAGTAAATGCAAACTTTGGAAATCTTATTATTTTGGTGATCTAATGATATATTTTGTTAGTATTGGAAATGAATTTATAAGGGTTTAACATATGCATGCATATATGATGTTATTATATGGCTATTTTGATGAAATTAAATGAGGTTGAGGTGAATTGAATTGGTTTTGAAGTTTTGGATTGTTTTGAATCAATGAAGGGTTTTTTAGCAGTTTTTCCAACTATTTTTGCCTTAGTTTAATCCAAGTTATAGATACCTGGGTAAGGTATTGATACCTGGGTCTTAAAATAAAAAAATTTCAAAACAAAAAGCAATTTTGTTATCGATGTTGAACGCTAGTTACTAATACCTATTCTTAAGGTATCGATTCTTTCATTAATATCTTGAAATTTTGGAGTTCCAGAATGCTATTTTGGTATCTATATTCATCAGAGGTATAAATACTTTTATATAGGTATCGATACCTTATGTTTTAGTATCGATACTTGTCCCCTGTATTGATTGAAAATCATATTGACTTTATTTCTAAACATACTCGATTAATCGGTAATGTTCCAAAACTTCTAGAATAATATTATCAGATTGATTAATTGAAAATTTCATCGTTTAATGTTCAAAGTACCTAGGGATTAGCCATGATTGCTTTGACACTATATGTAATATTCCTATATCGGGTTCCACTGAATATAAAACATATTTCAAAATGCTAGAAAAGATCGAACATGACTACTCAAATCAGAAAGTTATTCCTGGGATTCTTGGTTTCCATTTTATAGGAAGGCTCTACTATCTAATATGGAAAAGACTACAAGAGTTTAAAAAATGTTTCTCGTTAGAAGCATTTTACTGAAAAGTTATCACATGATTCTCAAGGATAAAAATCATAAATTTATCTTGATTTTCCATATTTCTATCTAATGGCTACATTTTTTCAGTCTAATGATTGAACTTAAAGTAGGTTTGCAACAAACAATGAAGGCTATTGACGTGGCTAACTATAAGGCAAAAATGTGCATTATAGTAAAATGCGTCCTACATGGCGCACTTTTACCTTATAAGATGCCACGTCGGCCGAAAGTATTCCTAACAGAACGTGCTTTTTCCACACAGCATCCACCCTGACCAAAAAAAATATTTTTCCCTAATTAATAAAAAAAACCCAACCTACTTTCCTAATTGTTTTAGGAATAGAATTTTTGACCTTATTTTGCCCAAATCTTGTCTATAAAAAAAAAAACCTATCAAAGCCTTGTAGATTCTATTAAGTTTCCATATTTGTGTCTTTCTTGGGTTTTGAATTTCTTGAGAGTTTGCCATTCTTGTAGAAAAGAAGGACACAATTTTTTCATAATTTTTTTATCTATGATTTAAAACATTAAAAATTCATGAATACTTATTATTAATATAATTTTAATAATTAATTTAATATATTTTTTTATAAATTTTTATCTTAGTGCAATAAAATAGTTATCTAATTTTTTTTATAAAATCTTAAACCCTAAACTTTACATCTTAAAAAATGAATTTTATTAAACTATTATGTTTCTTCCCCCAAATTGTTTTGAGATTACTTCTCGAAATGTGTTTTTTTAGAGTTATCTATGTTTAAATGAGAAAGATTTTCACACCCTTCAAGATTAGAGAGGAATTAAAGGATGAAATCTTGATATTTACATAGACTTCAACACCCATAATCCCCTCAATATTAAGTTCTATTCAATTTCTTAGTTCATCCCATAATTAAGGGCGAGTGTTTGATTGAATAAAATTGAATCAAATAAAAAATTTTAGAGTTGGTCGAGTTTATGAGTCTTATTTTATCATCCTAACTCAATTTAAATTTTTCTCAAATCGAGTAGTATAAAATGAAATTTGAGTCAAGTCGAATTAATTTATTTTATGTAAATTAAAATTTTAACAGGTAATATTAAAATCCTGTTATAATATGATTAAAGTTCAAATTAAAGAAAATAAATAGCATATATATAATATTTGAAAACTCTTTTAAAACAAAATGAACATTACTATCATAAACTTGATTTAATTATTTACTTATTTAAGACCTCAAATTTATCACTTCGAAATTTTTAAAAAAAATTATAAATGAGAATTTTACATGTTTTTAAGATTTTTAATAAATTTTAATAAACTTTAATTTTCTTTACTTTATATATATTTATAAAGTTTTGTAAATATTTTGAATGTTAGAAGATTATTGTGAATTTTTATTTTAATTTGTACATTTTCAAAACTATTAGGGATGTAAGGGATATTTACATCAATTTATCATTCGAGTTATTCAAATTATTTGAGTTGTAAAATTCAACTCGACTCATCAAATTAATTATTTGAGTTGATTCAAACTTGAAATTAAAAAAATTAATTTTTTTAATCTAATCGAGTTTTGCTCACCGTTACTAATAGTACTTCCCTCTGGTTTTTTTAATATAAAAAACTCAAACAAGCCTTGACACCTATGGGTGATTCATCTAAAACTCATAAGGAAACTCTAACCATAAATCTTATAAATAACCATCCTACTTGTTTATTTTTCACAAAAAAATCCAAAATTCCCTACTATATATGTACACCCTAACCCACAAACTTATCTCCTTGATTTTATTTTCTAAACATTGAGTTTGACATATCAAAATAACCTCGTTCTTATGGAGATTGCAAGAAGGACATGTCACTTAGTTTGCAACATCAATGAATGAAGAGCGAGTGTGTCACACCTCTTACCCGAGTTTATACTTAAACCCGAATAAAAAATGTTACATTTTTGAGTTAATCACTTCAATAAAGTTTAAATTATTCATTCATATTCCACTAATCTTTTAGACCTATCGCATTAAATTTCACTTAAATTCATATAACTTTTAATACTAATATTTCATAACAAAGCAGTCCACTATGAAATAGTCACATTATTATTCATATCCCATTCTTCGAGATTGATAATCAAATTTTGTTTGAAATTCCCGAGACTAGACATCTTGTTACTTGTATAAAAAATTTAACCAAAATTTTTAAGCAAGCCAATTAATACATTTTCTTTTCTTCAAATTTTCCCTTATTTTGTTGCTAGGCAGCTGTAACCCTTCTCCACTAACAATTATTTACCCTTTAGAACAAACTCATATAATGTTTTTGTTTGTTTCTCTTGAAAATAGGCACATTAAGATTTTAGACGCATAAATTTCATCTCCTAAATCTTTTTGTACAATTTTTTTTAATGATTTCTCAAAGTCAGGAGAACCTGAAATCAATTTGACCTTGTCTCACTTAAATTTATTTATCTCATAATCTACAATTTTTTTGCTTAAACTACTTCTTATATACAAAATTGGATTTATTAATATTTAATTTTATACTTGGTTCAACATTTAACCCAATTTTTTTAAGTTTTAGTGAATTTTCAAAGTTAAATTACCAACTGTGTAAAAATAGTTTTAGTGAAAAAATTTGCTCTTCCATAGTTTGATTATGTAAGTTACTATTATTTCATTATCCACAATTCAAATGCACTCTTATATTCCATTCACATTTGAGATTTCTTAATCATTTCTCGTGCAATTCATGGATTATTCATGGATTTAACTCATTTTACATAAATTAAACACTTTCATTTACTATTACTCTTAACACCAATTTAATCACTTTTATTTTTGGTGAATAAAAATATACAAAGGAGAAAAATTAGACACTCAAAGGAGGCTCTTCAAACAATCTTAAACCTAGGCTCCTAGTATGAACTGACTTAGCCAGCTGTCAGTAATTAAATTTTCCTCGCGAGGAATAAATTGAATTTTCCACTGCTCTATCTTCCTCAAGATAAGATGAATTTTCCTAACCAAAGCAAAGCTAAAGTTCTTTGAAGAATCCTCCAGGATGACATTAATAGCTTCAATACTATCAGTTTGGATTATGATTTTCTTGAAACACCAATCCAGAATAAGATTTAGCCCACTAAGTATTCCCCAGAGCTCTGCCTCTAAAATAGTGCAATTGCCCAAGTATTTGGTGAACCCAATGATCCATTCACCCTTATGATCTCTCACACAGCCACCATTTGTAGTGAAGCCTTCATCAAACCTCACCGAGCCATCTGTGCTCAGACTCACCTAACTGTTAGGTAAGGGCCAAAGATGAAGATAACTTCGTCCTGTATAAGATGAAATCATTGAGGTAGAGGAATATTGTCTCGCCCAACTGTAAGAGATTTTAATAATTTCGTCAGCACCCCATGTAATACCTTGGAAAATGAACAGGTTTTGATTTTTCCAAATACACTACACTATAATCCCAAAAAGACATGGCCAAATGATTCCACCCCAAGAAGAAGAATGGCTCTGAAGATTGTTCCTCATCTTATCAAGAAGAGATCCAGAATAAAAAGCAAAATGATCTTACTGTGGGATAAGCTTATCCCAAATGGCTCTAGCAACATTACAATCTCTGAGTATATGCAAAACATCCTCATAATCATTTCCACAAAGGCTACATGCACTGCTACTCTCGAAGCCTCTCTTACCCACTCAGCATTTGTTAAGAGACATTGTTTTAGAGCCAGCTAGATGAAAAAAACGAATCTGATGAGGGCCATGAAAGTTTCATGGTATTTCTCAGAGCCACTCTTTTAAGTTGAAAGTGCCTTCTCAAATCTTCTCATAAGCGCTTTTGAGAGAGAAAAAGCTAGTCGAGGTAGTTCCCCAGATAATCCTATCAGGACCTGACGAAGGATGAGGTGGTGGAATGCTTATTATTTTGTTGATGATCTCCTCAGAAACCCAAGGTCTAAAAAGATCCAACTTTCAAAAGCCATCACTAGCAACCATGCTATTAAGAGAACAATCTGGAAAAAGGTTAGCAGAATAAGGAATAAACATGAATAAGAGACCACAATTGGGAATCCAGGGGTTGTGCTAGCACATGATGTTATTTCTGTCTCCGACTTACCAGATTAAGTTCTCACGAATGAGGGGCCACACCTTAGAAACGGATCTTCATAAAAATGAAAACTGACTCCTTAACAAGTCATTTGGTAAACCGCTAGGAATTATATGTTTTGACCTAAATACCTAAACCTAGAGGGAATTAGTATTAGAAATGATTTTAAAACCAACCTCAATCATGAAAGAGGTATTGTGGTCCTTCAGCCGTTTGAGACCAAGACCTCCGTGAGACTTAGGTTGGCACACCGAATCCCAGCTAACTAGGGTCATTTTTGAGCTTCCATTATGAACTCCCCAGACAAATTTTTGAACTATGCGCTCGATCTCATCACAGACATCTTTGGGAATCATCATTGTTTGCATGAAATAGCTTGGAATCGAGAGAAGAATAGATTGCGCCAAAGCAACCCTTCAAGCTAAAGAAAGCTAATTGGCATCCCAGCTTGACAATTTATTATGCACCTTTTCCACCACAAAATTCAAGGTATTGTTGGTGACTTTGTCATGAAAAGGTGGAACTCCAAGATAATGGCCTAAATTAGTAACTTTCTGAAAACTAAAAAAATTACTAATATGCTCCCCTAAGACGTCATCCACACCTTTTGAGAAAAAACATTGTTTTGTGAATTAATCTGATGACCCAAATAGTTACAAAACTCATCTAAAATAGTTTTAATGACCCGGGCTTGATTTTCATCAACATGACCAAAAAGAATCAAGTCATCGGCAAAGAAAAGATGGGATAACGATGGGCCACCACGGGAAAGCCTAATAGAAGACCAATTACCCACATTGATAGCTTTGCGGATACTATGACCTAGCCACTCTATGCAAAGAATAAACAGATAGGGAGATAAAAGACATCTTTGACGAATGCCCCTAGCTGGTCGAAATTTCTAGGTTGGGACACCATTCCACAAGACCTGCATAGTGGAACTAGAAATTGCAGACATAATAAAATTTCGTAAGAAAATAGGAATAAATATAGTTTGGAGTCACGCTTCAATGAAATACCACCGTACTCGATCAAAGGCTTTTTCTAGGTCGATTTTGATGGCCATCCATTTCCTATTTTTTGCATACCTCTCATGGAGTGAATGACCTCTTGAGCAATGATAATGTTATCAGTGATATTCCGTCCTACAACAAAACCAACTTGCTCGGGAGCTAAGAGCCTTGGAAAGACCACTTTAAATCAGTTGGCAATGATCTTCATGACCAGCTTATAAAGAACAGAACATAAGCTGATTGGTTGGAATTGAGAGAAATCTATAGGATTCTGAGTTTTAGGGATAAGCACAATAAGTGAATTATTTAACTCCGAATCAATGTGTTTTCCTGCAAAGGCCTCTTTAACCCATGCACCAATCGAGATACCGACATGGTCCCATTGGCTGTGATAAAATAGGGCATGAAAACCATCACTCCCAAGAGCCTTCAAGGGTGCCATATCAAAAAGAGCGTCTTTAATTTCCTCATCTGACACTTGTCTGTTGAGGATATTAAAATCCTTATCTTTAAGACACAGAAAAGCAACAGAAGGGAAATCTCTCCTTAGCCCAGGATGCTCGCCATACAGATTAGAATAGAAATTAATTGCTTCAAGCTTCAGTTGATCGTCATCCATAATCCACTCCCCTAAACCATTCTTTAAAGCAGTAATTCTATTATGTTTACGTCTTCTCAATGTGCTTGAGTGAAAGAATTTTGTGTTGCAATCCCCCAAAACCAACCAATCACAACGCGCTTTTTGATGCCAAAGAATCTCTTCATGATGAAGCACATTCTCCAGTTATTCTCTCACATCCATTTCGACTTGCTTAAAAAACTCCAAGTTAGTTCTATCACGTTCAATCTCAATATGCTCTAGTTTACGATACAGGAATTTTTTTACGAGTAAAATATGGCCATAAACCTCTTTCTTCCAGATCTTAACTTGATCAGTGAACTTAGAATGAAGGGACGACATGCTTACAGACATCTTCCAATTCTCTTTAACAAATTCTAAAAATAAGGGTGCTTAATCCAACCAGCTAGAAATATGAACGGGCACCCTTGTAAAGAATGGGCATTAGGAAAAAGAGACAATTTAAGATGCTTGTGGTCAGATTTAAGCTGAGGTAAATGGGTCGCCATTGAGTTCAGAAAATTTGTGTTCCAACCAATATTGCATATAGCCTTGTCCAAGCTCTCAACAATCCCCTCTTTTTGCCAAGTGAACTGTGGCCCCCGGAAGCCTAAATCATGAAGTTGGGCAGAATCCATAAAATTACCAAAGAAAGGACACATTTTCCCAAGAACTCGTCCTTTTTTTTCTCACTAGATACGAGTATGGCATTAAAGTCACCAATCGCTACCCATGGAGACCCATCTAAAGAACAGAACTTTGCAAAGCCTCCCAAAGGTGTTTCCTTTTCTGGCTATTATGACTACCATACACAAAGGAAACCAGAAGAGGATGCCAAAAAAAGCTATCACTAACTTCGGCTAAGACAAATTGGGGATGAATTTAGAGCACCTCTACACTAACCGAATCCCTCCACCCAATCTAGATACCTCTTGAAAAACTTACTGCTTCCACACGATGAGAATTGTGAAAACCAAGCTTCGTAATAACCAAATTTTCTTTCTCCCCACTGACCCTAATTTCTAAAAGGCTGATCAAATCTGGTCTATGTTCCTAATTATAACCCCGAAAAACTCTAACAAATTTAGAACTTGTACATTCCCGAAAATTCCAAGAAAAGATAGTATAATTCATAAATAAAATAAATATAAGAAAAAAACTAATCTCGTAAAGGAGCTCAGACACTGTCAGATTTGACGTTCAATTTATCTACAGAAATTTTAGCTTGCACACTAATGAGCTCTGCCATAGAGCCCATAGCTTTGGGGAGAGAGACTTGTGAACTACTGGCCGGTTTGAATTTTCCCCCATGCCCACGAATAGATTTAAATAAAGATTTCCCACTAAGTCCATTTCTTTTTCTGCTCTCAGCACTATGCCATTTAGGAATATTTGAGGAGTTTAAACGTGCCTTTGATTTGGATTTATTATCCATTTTTCTTGGAAAGTAACAACAGTATACTTTTTGGGGTCAAGAGCATTAGAAGTTACACCCACTTTAGCCACAGGATGTTTTTCAAAAGTAGGATTCAAGTGTATAGAGGTAGCCTTATTATTTGAAAAGGGAATAGGAATTATAGGGTCTTTTTTGCTATTACCCGTTGCTCCTTCTAAGCCCACGTTAATGGCCTTTAAAAACTAGCCCACAGCCCTCTGTGATTCAAAACGATCTGCAGCCCCAATACCCATTTGTGTAAGGACCATAGTCGAATGTGGCTCAAAATTATCTGCCAAATGTGGCTCAGAATTATATATCGAATGTGGCCCAGAATTATCAGCCGAATGTGGCCCAGAATTATCAAAATTCACTTCCCTAATCCTTGGCGACAGACAAGCTATTAGTCCCGACTCATGTCTCACATTAGTGTCCCCCAAAGACCAAGAAATTGGGCCTGGCCCAGCTTCAACAACAGAGCCTGAAAAACCTTCACCTAAATTAAACACAGCCACCGCCCCAGACCTTTGACCTATTCTTTGCTTTTAAGTTTCTTAATAAAATCCCTTTGAATAAACCCAGTCATTTCAGGCTCCTTAGAAGGTGCTTCCGAATCTGGCGTTAGGGATTTAGGAGCCATTGAAGATAACTTTCCAAATCGGGAACCCACCCGATTTCCATCTGAGTTTTTCATTTTTTATCCACGAATCCCTTCCTGTTTGCGCCGAGATTTGCACTCAACAACATCTACGGGCCAAAGGCTTTACCTACCATCGGAAAAGCATCTCCCTTCATTGCCGAAGCTATTTCACCGTTCAACGAATTTCTTGGAATTTCTATATCGTCATGACCGCTCTGACCTGTCAAAGAAGAGGGACATAAATTTTTAAGGTTTCCATACTTACCACAAGAGAAACATAACTCGAATAAGGCCTCAAATTCCACACATTGGAGTCAACCATTGACGAACACTTGAGAGGTAAGTGATTTTTCTAAATCTACGAAAACAGCCATTCAGGTGAATTGGCCTCTCTCTCGGTTATCTATTTTAATATTCAGTTTAATCACTTCAACAAAACTTCCAATTTCCTTTAAGATCTTTTCTGGTACAGGAATCCTGGTAGACCCGGAAAGTGGATCCAAGCTAACACACCATAGGGGAATAGTCTGGACGGGTCGAAATCCATTGACCACGGTTGGACCGTGGGATAGTGTCCAAACAATCTAGGGACCTGGTGTTAGCGCCACATCATAGTCGACCTGACACTAGAAACAAACAAGCTAATATCCATTAGCAACATCCATTAGGCGAAAGGATTGTGTAGGTTTCCAGAGACTGTTGATACAGGTACAAAGAGCCTCATAGCATATATTGCGTCCAAGCAACTTGACCAACACGATGAGCTCCATTCTTTTGATCAAGATTTTGGTAATGCAATCCGAGAAGTCAATGGTAGGAATACCATTAAGGTTGGATCTACGAATATCCCCTTCTTCAAACTCTAAATCGAAATTACCAGCACCATCAAGAAAGTTCGGAGCCAAGCCTTCCAATAGTTTATCTTTTCATGAAACTCCGCTTACCGGGGACGAGTCAACCACCATATTTGTCAGAGAGTCATCACATCCATCTTTGAATCGAACTTTTTTGGTATTACGATCAGCGGTGGATCTTCTCCCACGCTAATCCGATCATCGAACAAAGTTTCAGCGCTGACCATGTTCCTCAAAAAATTAATGTTCCCAATTTAATCACTTTAATACTTATATCACTGAACATATATTGGTATGTATCATAAAATAATTTGAATATACAAAACATTATACTTTTGATTATTATTCAATTTAATCCTTTAAGCTCAGATATTACTAACATATGAATTCATTTACATCCTCTCTCCTCATTTGAAATCTTATAATCTACATACATCATAACTTATGATTTACTTCTCATCACTACTACTTTTATTAAATTTGTAACACCTCAAATCCGGCCTAAACGTTATGTCTGAATCTGGAGGTGTCACAAATAAGGGTTTTGAAAACTGAGTCGTTTCGACAAATCATTCAAGTTTTACAACTCATATTCATTAATATCTACTATCGAAAGTGTTATTTAATTCATTTATTTGCCAAAGCCTAATTTACAGCGGAAGTCATAGAAAGTGTTACATTTGAAAATCCCGTTCATATTTTTGGGAAAACCTTTGTTTTAGTAAAAAAAAATATTTTTAGATAACCGTCGCAAATAAAGTGTTAAAACGAAAATCCAAATCCCAAAATTTAACCAAACAGTCCAGAGAGTTCAATTATTACAAAACTCTAGAAATAATCCTTAAAGTAAATTAAAAACCTTTATTTCAAGTCTGATCATAGTCTAGTGGTCACTACAAGACTCCGCTGCACCGATCCGCCTACATCTGTGGATTACTTAAATAAAACAGATAGACAAAAGTGAGTTTTCATAAACTCAGTGTATAACCCAATAGATATAGACATGCTAATCATACAGAAATCACATATACAGTAATATTCAAATTCGAACCTAAGTCCTTTACTGATACAAATAACATAATAAGATACGCAAAACAGATATACAGAATCCTACCCCTATCCTCTACACACCAACTCTGACCATCCTATGACAACATCTGGGGTTAAAAACACCCACCTATCCCTACACACCATATGTGTCATTACGACACGTATCAGATAATATGCAGCCAAGCTGCTAGAATATAGGTATAGGTCGCCATACAGAACACTTCCTCCACGTATACAATCTCCACCCCAAACATAATTACAGAATACAGATATAAAAATATCATGCTTAACATGCTCGCATACATATATTAGATATATATAGCAGAATAATCAGACAAGCATAACAGTGTCCTACTCAGAGCAAACTATCAGAATATCAGATCACATAATCTAGGGGTTGGTTAGCCCTTACCAACCCTATGATAGGCCCACAGTTGATCGGAACAACCCGTGCAACCCTAGGGAAAATTTCAAAAATATGGGCCCATATGCCCGTGTGGCTTGCCGGTGTGGGCCCACATGTAACAGCCCAGTTTTAGCTAAATTGGAACAATGGTTTTGAAACCATAAATCTGAAGTCATAAAATTATTTCAATATTATTTTTGGTGTTTATAGTATGTTAATTGATATGTGTGAAAGTTTCGTGTGAAAATTTTATTTTTGTGTGCTCGATTTGATAAAAAGACTTAATCGCGTAAAATGCAAAAATGATTTGCTATTTGTTAAAGTGCTAAATTGTTGTGTTCTTTTTAATGTGGAGGCCTTGAAATGAAAGTAGGCCATTAAATAATAGCATGGACGGTAGTGGACAGCCATTTTAAAACTTTTATATTATTTCATTAAGGTTAATAAGGTAATTAAGTTAATAAATGATAATATAATAAAACAAAAAAATTTAAAATGGCCATGCATGTTGTTCATCTATTGATCGAAACTAAAAAAGAAAAATAAAGAAAAAGAGAAAGCTAGGTTCGGCCTTGGTTTTCTTTAATTAAGGTATGGATTTTGTTCGGTTTTAATAAATTTTACTTTTTTGAGATCGTTGCTTCAAATACTAGCTAATGCTTGAATTTTTGAATTGGTTGTGGGTTTTGTGATTTGCCATTGTTGATAGCTTGAGATTTTTGTGGTTTGATGATGAAAAATAAAATCTTTGTTGATAGATTATTATGTTTAATTATGTGATTTTTGATAAAAATGTGTATTAAGAATTAAATTTTGAAATTTATAAATTAAGGGGTTAAAATGTGAAATAAATTAAAGATATGGACTTATATGGATTAATGGAATATTCACCAAGCATGTGTACTAGGAAATTATGTATATTTTGTATTTTGTGAAATAATGGCTAAAATGTCAAAGTGTGAAACTATAAGGGCCAAAGTGTAAAAAGGTCTAATTATGTATTTGTGGATTGAATTGATTAAATGTGTGATTAAATTAGTGAAATTTGTATTAATTTAGATCAAGAAAAGAGGAAATTGGATTTGGATTGGGGGAAATCAAAAGTTGTCGAATAGTCGTTCCAGTCTGTTTGTGTCTATACGAAGTAAGTTCATAAGTAAATAAAAGTTTTTAAATTCGAATGAATATGTTTTAAATGTTACCGAATTGGTATGTATATATTTGACATATTTCTGAATTGATATAAGCATGGTATGACTTGTATCAAGCTCAAATTAATTGAATTACAACGTCCGGAAGCCCCATACGAACCATAGGAATAGTATAGGATACGTATGTCATGACATTAGGAGTTCCGATGTGTGATTCATGTAAGACCATGTCTAGGACATTGGCATCGAAGTGAGAAAACATGTAAGACCATGTTTGGGACATTGGCATCGTATATGATTCGAGTAAGACCCTGTCTGGGACAATGGCATTGATATGTGATCGCATGTAAGACTATATCTGGGATATGGCAATGTACGAGCATATTATTATTTCCGTGTATCCTTAACAATTTCGAATTGTTTAACAAGAAAAGACATGGCAAGATCGGATATGAGTTTGATTTAAACGATTTAGGTATATATTAAGTTTATACGAACTTTGAAAGAAAAGGTAAGTGTTGATGATTAAAGTGATTATGTGAACTTTATGAGAATTGGAATTATATATGTATATGGAATTTATTAGGCTTGGTTGTTTCGAAATGAATTATGAATATTCTTGTGTTAATTTATTTGCTTATGGCTTACTAAGCTTTCAAATCTTACTTTATATATTCTTTCTCTGTTTTATAGATATTTAAAGCTAGTTCGAGCTCAGTATCGTCAAGGAACGTCATTACACTATCGATATCTATTTTGTTCCGTTGGAAGAAAACTTGTGTTTATGACATATGGCATGTATAGTCTAGCTTGATATTGTTGGTTTTGAATTATATATATAGCTATGAAAAAATAGCTTGATCATGATGCTAGTGTGATGAATATCCGGTCATGGTATAAACTCATTTTGGTAAGTATGATTAATGGCATGTAAGTATAGTGTTTTGGTTATATGGATTGATTGAGTAATGATATGAATAGGTTATGATTAGCTCATTTTTGGTAAGCTTAATGCATGGTATGTTTTGTCTTTGTGAATGGTTTTATAATTAGGCTTAGTAATGGGGTAAAATGTTGATTATATATTCGATTGTGTATTGGTTATTTTGATTCAGTTTAATGGCAATGTATGTACATACATTATGCTAGAATGGTTGGCTAATTAGGTACAGTTGGTGAAGGTAAATAATGATTATGTTATATGATTGTTTTGGTTGATATGCTTTGTTTGAGGTTCGGTAATGAAAGATCAAAATGTTAGGTTTAATATTTGAGTTGAAAATGTACCAAATTTGTGGTTAAATAATTTGGTATATGATAGATATGTGCTTTGGTATGATTTGCTTCGGTACTAGTGTTTAAAATTGGTAATAATCATAATTGTATGTGGATAAATGGAGATGCTTGTTTATGTGTATTATATGCGTATGCCTATTATACCATGTGGGTGTTTAAATCTAGACAAATATACATAACATGTGAATTGGTATAGTCATAACTTAATTAATGGAAAAGGTTAATATAGTTCAGTAAATATATATAGAAAAGGGCGGTTGCATTTAGGGTAAAATGCGCATAATATCATGACATCAAAGGTATGTACGACCATATTGTAATGTTGCTTGTAAAACCCCTTACCCAAGTCTGAGGCTGGGATCGGGCACGAGGTATTACCTGACTTAAATGCATGCATACAATCATTTCTGAGTTATAAAAACTAGATCAAATTTAAAACTTTTCCATAATTATCTAAAAGACCTTGATATGGGCCTACGAGGCCCAAAACACACTTTGAAAACGGTACAAGGATAGTTCGAAAATTTTTTGGAAACTTTGAAAAAAATACCACTTGAAACAGGGGCACACACCCGTGTGGTCAGTTCGACAAGGCTGTGTTGGAGGCCCGTGTGACTCACAAGGCCTAAGCAAAATAGGGACATGCTCGTATCCCGTACCCGTGTGGAATTATTTTCTAATTCGAACGTACAGGGGTTTTCACACGACTGAACACACGCCCATGTCCCTCACACGGCTATGACACGCCCGTGTCGCAGCCCGTGTGTAAAAGCCTTGACATTCTGTTTCTGACGTCAGCAACCAATTAGGAGCACATGGCCAAGGCACATGCCCGTGGCCAGGGGTCGTGTTCTCCACACGACCGAGACACACGGCCGTGTCTCTGCCCGTGCTTTTACTACCATGCACACTGACTTGCAAATTCAAGGTGCAAGGGACACACGGCCGGACAACATACCCATGGGGCGGACCTTGTGTCTCACATGACCTAGACATACGCCCGTGTGTCTACCCGTGTGGATAAAAATAAGGCTATCTACCAAGCCTTTTTGCCACCCTTACTTATACCAACCTACAAAGTAACCCATACCACCAATCCACAGAGCAATACAAAGCGAATTCAACCACAACAAGATATCTAGAAGCAACCCCATTACACTTTAACAATCCAACAAGTACTTGTACATTCATGTAATTTGCCCATCCATGTAATATCATCAATTACATATCATAGATAAATGTTAGCCATTATTTGTGGCCTTATTCAAAATAAAGGGTTTCAACCCAAGCCAACCCATTTGGCCAAATCATAAAGACACGAAACTCAAAAGATAAAGTCTTATATATGCCATAATCAAAATAAAAGAACTAACTATACCAAGTGTTTCAAATGATAGTGTGAACGAGGCCTCTGACGGTATCTGGTCCATGGGCTAATTTGGCGGAACTACAAGGAAATGGAAAGGAAAATGGGTAAGCATAAAGCTTAGTAAGTTGCATGTAATTAATGAAATAGCTACAAGTTACCATAAGGGATCATACTCCTAACATAACTCAATTTGCACACGAAAGTGAGGATTCATAAATATTAATTGTTCATATTCATCTCTCACCAAGCATACAACGTTGATTGAATTCACGTTTCATACTTTATGCAAAATACCCAGATGTCATAAGCATAACTTACTCGCTTTCCTTCCTTACTAAATATACCATGTAAATGAAGCTCGTATTTTGAAATTATCATTTAGGTACCTGTACCACTCACCACATGGTCATAAGTTCTCTCATTTCGATATAAATCATAAATCTTTCGTTGAACCATTTGGAATACTACAGGATATTCATTAGCCCCAAACATAGGATAAGATTCGATGCCATGTCCTAGACATGGTCTTACATTGGCTATCACATCAAAGTCGATGCCATGTCCCAGACAGGTCTTACACTGACTTTCATATATCGAGGTTGATGCCATGTCCTAGACAGGTCTTACACTGGCTCTCATCTATCAGTGTCGATGTCATGTCCCAGACAGGTCTTATACTAACACACAATAAGCTGACGCCATGTCTTAGACAGGTCTTACACTAGCTTGTATATCTCGAGGCCTATGCATGTCCCAGACATGTCTTACAATGGCTCTCATTATGTGGTCGATGTCTTACACTAGCACACATATCACCCAATGTCATGGCATGAATATCCAAATCTATTCCTAATGTTCAACTGAAAGTCTTCATTATACAAATTCTCATTCACAATGCAAATCAACAATTCGTACCATACTAATCGTACAATACATGATAATATTGAATTAGCATTATTTACGTACAACTTACCTTGGCTTACAAAAGGTAAGCAACTAATCGGCCTAATCCACAAGCTTAGTCTTTCCCCCGTCCAAATCCGATTTTCATATTTCTTGATCTAACATAATAAAAATTCACTCATTTAATCATTAAATAAATTTAGACAATCAAAAATTCACATTTTTGGTAAAATGACTATTTTGCCCCTAGACTTTCATAAAATGACCATTTTACCCCTAGGCTTGAAAATCGATTTTTATCTAATATCTTCATGTCTTAAGCCTAGTCGAACCCTTTTTACTCTTTTAGCAACCCAAAATTTTCATTATTTCACAAAATTACCATTTATTTTACAAACTTTACAAATTGGTCCTATTAGGGTTTTCATGAGAAGTCATTTCACAAAAGTTATTTATATAACAACCAAGGTTCATTTTCTTCCATAATAACTCAACAAACATCATAAATTCTTTCATGTCAAATCCCTAGACTATCAACCATTTTGCAAAATAGTCCCCTCAATAGATAGCTCATGCTAAAGGGTTACAAAGGTACCAAAATCATCAAAAATAACCATCTAAATCACTTACTTGCGAGAGGAATAAGTGGCTGAAAGTTTCAAGCTTCCAAAAACCCTATTCTTGCTGAAAATTTCGATGGAGGAGAAAGGAAAAATGAAAAAGATGATGGCTAGTCGCCAGGGTAATATTTTATTACACATTAAGTCACCTACCCTTTGACCATTTGATTTTCTTGTCCCCTGGCCGACCATCAGCTTCTAAAGGGACTAATTGCACTTTAAAGACCCCCAATTTTGGTTCTCTAGCTATTTAACACCTTTGGCTAGTAAAACAAAATTTTTTCCCTTCATGCGATTTAGTCATTTTTTTTCCCAATTAGGCTCACAAACTCTAAAATTAATCCACCAAATTTTTCATACACTCACATAATCATACTATGACACCAAAATAATAACAAAAATAATTTTTTAGCCTCAGATTTGTGGTCTCGGAATCACTGTTCCAACTAAGCCCAAATTTGGGCCATTACATTACTAATGTCGCATATGTGATTGGACATTAAGTTGTATTCATATTGGTTCAATTGGTTTCATTATGTACATATACAGAAGTTACGAAGTAAAAGGTTTGATTCTTAGCTAATGAAATTATGTATTGACATATTTCCTGTATATGAAAAGTGAAGATATATGCTTGAATATGATTTAATTATGAAAATGTCATTAATGTGATGGATATAGGGAATTGATTATTGAAAGTATTAAATATGTGAACATGGCTTTGATGTATACAAGTTTGGTTCGAATTTGGTAATTACGAAACATGTTCAATTGGATTTTGATGTATGTTCGAATTGAATTAGTTGAAATTTTGAAATGTGCTTATTTGTGATACATGGTTAGTAAGGTATGATTATTTTTGAATTGGAATTATGATTCATGTATTCGAATTTATAATTAGTGAATTGTGGATATTCAAGTTTGATAATGTTATAAATGTATCGTTAATCTTTGGTGCATGAAAGGTCATAAATGATTATGCTGAACTGTGTTTTAAATGGTAATGCCTTGTAACCCTAATCCGGCGACGGATACGGGTTAGTGGTGTTATACACACGCCTAGATTAGCCTCACCTGTGTGGCCCACATGACCTAGCCCAAAACTCACACACCCGTGTGGCATTCCTGTGTAGGCCCACACGCCCTACTTGGCCTAGCTTATGTGGCCCACATGGCTACACCCACACCATCACATGACTGTGTCTCGAACACGGCCAACAACATGGCCAGGCTTATACCCGTATAGCGTCGATAGTATAGCTTTTCAGCTTTCACCTAAGCTCGATTTTTGTGTTTTGGAAACACACATGTTTCGATTTTGATGCAAGAACACACCCGATACCATAGAACCTAAAATCGACAAACCAAACTTACAAAATCAGTCTTAATTCATGATTAAAACGAAACCAAGAAAATGAAAACAGATCAATTCAAATGTTCATCACTTACCCCAACACCAAGAACAATTTCGACTATGATTCCGTAAGAGGAGAGCCTTGTTCTTCACGATTCATTGTTGCCAAAATAGAAAATAAAGTTCCAACTGGCAATTTGGAAATCAAAAACTACAGCCACACTAGAATCCCACTTACCAAACAACCGAAGGAAAATGGAAAAGTAAGATAGAGAGATTTGACGACAGATCGAAATAGATTAGAAGAAAGTAGAGAAAGAAAAGAAGAACAAAAAGAACGAAGAAAGGTAAAACAAAAATTGATGTCAATTTTTCTTAGAAAGAGATAGAGGAAGTTTAAAAAAGATTTAATAAAATAGAAAAAAATAAAAACAAAAACCATTTTGATTACAATCCCGCTACATCCACTAATTCACAACCACCTCAGAATTTTAGCTCTACCAAAACTCTATCAGATAATCGAGCAAAAATAACATCCACGTTCGCTTAGGGATTCGAACACAGGACCTCCAACACTCTAGCTCCCTTACCACTCGAACCAGCAGGCTCATTCTGATATGATTAACAGACAATTTTATATAAGCCCGTTCAACAAAAGTAAGGCTTGGATCTAAAATAAAAAAGTTTTTCCAAAAGTGAGAATTGAATCCAAGACCTCACACACACACCAAAGACACTCTACACATTTGTGTCAGAATTTACAGAAACATAAATAAAGTATTCAAGGCGTTACAACTCTACCCCCTAAAAGAAATTTCAGCCTTGAATTTACTTGATCAGAACAAATAAATATATTGCTGACGCATCAAGTCTTCAGGTTCTCACGTGGCTTCCTCAGTGCCATAATTCTGCCACAGAACCTTCACTAGCAGTATAGACTTCCTCCTCAAAACCTTAATATCTCGATCTAGAATTTGAATTGGCTCCTCCTCAAAAGTCAAATCAGGTCTAAACTCGATCTCCTAGACAGAGACAACGTGAGATGGATCAGACTGATACCACCTCAACATCAAGATGTGAAACACGTCGTGGATGCGGTCTAAGTCTAGAGGTAGCTCTATCTGATAAGTGACCGGTCCCACATGCTTCAGAATCCGATACGGCCCAATGAACTTAGGGCTTAGCTTGCCCTTACGACTGAACCTCAGAACTTTCTTCCATGGAGAAACCTTAAGATAAACAAAGTCACCCACAGAGTACTCGATATCTCTCCTTTTCGTATTCGCATAGGACTTCTGTTTATCCAAAACCGCCTTCAAACGATCCAGAATTAGTCTAACCTTATCTTCAGTCTCAAAAACCAACTCAGGACCCAAAATCCGTCGCTCACCTAACTCAGTCCAACGTAACGGAGTACAACACTTACGACCATCCAAAGTCTCATAAGGTGCCATCTGGATACTAGACTAGAAACAGTTATTGTAGGCAAGCTCAGCTAGCGGCAGAAAAGCCTCCCAACTACCTTGGAAATCAATCACACAACTCCGAAGCATATCATCCAGTATTTGAATCACCCTCTCAGATTGACCATCGGTCTGAGGATGGAACGCAGTACTGAAGTCCAATATCAAACCTAGAGCCTTATGCAATTTCTTTCAAAACCGAGAAGTGAAACAAGAATCCCTATAAAAAATTATCGAAACAGGAACCCCATGCAACCTTACAATCTTAGAGATATAGAGCTTCGCTAACTTTGTAGAGAGTATTCTGTCAGAACCGAAATAAAATGAGCAGACTTGGTCAATCGATCCACGATGACCCAAACAGAATCCTTCTTATTAGGTGTCAATGGTAACCCACTAACAAAGTCCATCGTCACTTGTTCCCATTTCCATAAGAGAATCTTAATAGGTTGTAGCAACCCGAAGGTAACTGGTGCTCAGCCTTAACTTGTTGGCATGTCAGACAACAAGCAACAAAATCTATAACTTCACTTTTCAAACCTGGCTACCAGTACAGTTCACGAAGATCTCAATACATCTTATTACCACCGGGATGCATAGCATAAGGGCTACTATGCGTCTCTCTCAGAATCAACTATCTCAGATCAAAATCATTTAGTACACAAACTCGACCTCGAAAACACAGAATCCCATCTTTATTCAACCTAAAATCAGAAGTACTGCCACTCTCAATCTGACGGAACTGCAAACCCAAAAACTCATCCCCTAACTACTTATCCCAAATTTGATCAATCCAAGTCGGCTTAACTTGTAACTCGGCTAACAGACCTTTATAATCGAATAGACCAAGATAAGCAAATACTGCCTTCAAATCAGTCATTGCTCTACGACTGAGAGCATCAGCCATCACATTGGCCTTACTAGGATGATACTCTATCGTGTAGATAATACACCTCTCACCATATAGATAATGCCTCCAGGTCTTTAATGCAAATACCATAGTAGCTAGCTTGAGATTATGCGTCGGATAATTCCCTTCGTGTGACTTAAGCTGACGGGAAGCATAAGCCACAACCTTACCATCTTGCATCAGTATACATCCCAAACCGATGTGCGACGCATCACTATACACCACAAACTCTTTACCAGATTCAGGTTGTATCAGAATAGGAGCCCGAGTCAGAACAACCTTGAGCTTCTCGAAGTCACTTGTTGCACATCAGTCCAGACAAAAGGAACACCCTTGCGTAGAAGCTTAGTCAAAGGAGTTGTAATCAGAGAGAACCTCTCGACAAACTGTCGATAATATCTCGTAAGACCCCAAAAATTATGAATCTCCGATACATTCTTACGCTGTTTCCAAAGAAGCACAACCTCAATCTTTCTAGGATCAACTCGGATCCCCTCAGCAGAAACCACGTGACCCAGAAAAGTTACCTCACTCAACCGGATCTCATACTTGCTCAACTTAGCGTAGAGTTATTTCTCTAGGAGTAACTGAAACACTATCCTAAGATGATCATCATGCTCATCCATAGTCTTAGAGTAAACCAAAATATTATCGATGAAAACCACAATGAACTGGTCTAGATATGGCTGGAAAACTCGGTTCATCAGATCCATGAATGCAGCCGGAGAATTCGTCAAACCAAAGGGCATAACTAGGAACTCGTAGTGCCCATAACGAGTCCTAAATGCAGTCTTATAAACATCAACTTCCTTAACTCTAAGCTGATAATAACCAGAACAGTGATCTATTTTCAAGAACACTGAAGCCCCTCGGAACTGATCAAACAAATCGTCAATCCTCAGAAATGGATACTTATTCTTCACAGTCAATTTATTCAACTGCAAGTAGTCAACACACATCCTCATGATACCACCATTTTTTTTACAAATAGAATCGGTGCCCCTCACGGAGACACACTAGGATGGATGAAACCACGATCCAGAAGCTTTTGAAGTTGAGCCTTAAGCTCTCTAAGCTTCTTTGGTGCCATACGGTATGAAGCGATGGACACTAGGGATGTACTCAGTAAAAGCTCATTGCCAAACTCAACTTTCCGATTCGGAGGTAAACCCGGTAACTCTTCAGGAAAGACATCCAGAAATTCCCTCACTGTTCTGAGATCCCTGATAGAAGAGTCCCCAGAAACTGAAACAATAACGAAAGCCATATACGACTCACACCTTTTTCGAACCAATTTCTTAGCCATAAAAGTGGAAATCACATTAAATAGATAATCTCAATGCTCGCCGATCACAACCACCTCCCTATCGTCCTCAGTCTTCAGAACGACCCTTTTAGTCGTGCAACCCAAACTAACCCGATGCTCAACTAACCAGTCCATACCCAGAATTAAGACAAACTCTCCAAACGGCAGCTCCATCAGATTTGCTAAAAACACAGTCCCTTGTACTTCCAATGTTACATTCTTATAAAGTCTACTTACTCGAATAGACTGCCCCAACGGACTCAGTATGGTAATCTCACTAGAAGTGCACTCTACAGAAATCCCCAAGTTTTCAGAAACAGTACTAGCTACATAGGAATGTGTAGAACCTACGTCTATGAGAGTAGTATAAGGAACGTCAAAGATAAAGAACGTACTAGTGATAATATTAGAAGCGTCTCTATCTTCTCGGTGTCAAGCAGCATAAACCAGTGCACGCTGCCTCGTCTCAGTCTGACTAGCACCTCTACCCGGTGATCTCTGTCCTCGGCCCATACCATTACCACCCCTAGCCGGTCCACGGCCGCTAGGTGGCTACTGAACTGCCCTCTAAGGTTGTACAGAACCTGGTTCTGAAACTTGCACTTGATTAGCCCACTCTGGGCACTCTCTAATACGGTGCTCCAAAGATCCACACCTCAAACATGCCCCTAACCTCCTCCAATACTCGCCCAGATGGCGCCTACCACAATCACCACATGGCTGAATCCCAGTAGGAGTAACAAGAACCCCCATTCTAACTGGCCCAATAGGTCTAGCACGTTTCTTAGGCCTCTAAACAGAACTAGAGGGCTCTGAATCCCTCCTATTCTTACCTCTCTCTCGGTCCCAATTTTGGCACTCCACGCACTTAACCTCTTCGGTGATCTTCGCCTTATCTACTAGAACTACGAACTCTCGCTTCTTCTATAGAGCAATCAATACCTTCAAATTATCCCTCAAGTCATCCTCAAGGCAGACGTAATTCTCACACTCAGACGCTACCATGCCTAAAGTGTAGCGGCTCAACCTCAAAAACTCAACCTCATACTCGGCCATAGTTCTATCACCTTGCATGAGATTCATGAACTCACACCTATGAGCATCTACATAGCTCACCCCTACATACTTCCCCTGGAACGCAGTTTTAAAATAATCCCAGTTCAAACGATCTAGCTGAGTACCTTCTTCAACCGAAAACCACCACTGATACGCCTCGTTGTGAAGCAAAGAAACTGCACCTTTTAGTTTCTACTCAGGAGTACAATCTATATCATTCATAATCCTCTCGGTGGCTCCAACCAATACTCAGCCACAATAGGGGCGACTCTAGTGACACCCTAAACAGCTCAGCTTCATTGGACCGGAGTCGTTCAGTTACCGACCCACGACCCTCAGATTTAGAATAAGTTCTAGAGACCTCCTCTAATACCTTCAACATAGCTTGGGATAGTACGTCGTCCCCAGCCGAGCAACTTTGAGACCCAGTCTCAATAGTAGGTGAAACCGGTGTCTCACCCGTGTCTAAGTTTATCATACTGCCCAGAGAGGAAGACTTAGCTCGAGCCCCCTACGGCCTCTACTGTGCCCCGAATACCAGGACAGTGAGTTCCATGAGCACTCATTGTAAATTGAAATTTGTCTACATTATAAAATTTTATGCATTAGTTCTAGTGTTTATTAGCAGATATTTTATGCGTAAATTATCAAAAGTTCAGAAGTGTTTAAGAGATTTTAGTCTCTAACTAGCTCAATATAGTTTTCAAAAAGTGCTAACTACAGTGTTTTTAGAAAATTCTATCTAAATTCAGAAATACTTACAGGATCGGCGATAGAGACTCGGTGTACCACATACTTTATCAAATTATCCAAATTATTTGAAAATCAATTCTTTTTGAAACACAATTTTGGAACCCAAAATTTACAGCCCGAGTTTTGTAACCTGGTTCTGATACCATTAAATGTAACAACCCAAATTCGGCCTAGACATTATGGCCGAATCTAGAGATGTCACAAAGAAGGGTTTTGAAAACTAACTTGTTTCAACAAATCATTCAAGTTTTACAACTTATATTTGTTATATCTATTATCAAAAGCATTATTTAATTCATTTATTGGCCAAAGCGTAATTTACAGCAAAAGTCATACAAAATGTTACATTTGAAAATACCGTTCGCATTTTTGGGAAAACTTTTGTTTTAGTTAAAAACCATATTTTTAAATAACCGTTGCAAATAAAGTGTTAAAATGAAAATCCAAATCCCAAAATTTAACCAAACAGTCCGGAGAGTCCAATTATTACAAAACTCTAGAAATAATCCTTAAAATAAATTAAAAACCTTTATTTAAAGTCTAATCATAGTCTAGTAGTCACCGCAAGACTTTACTACATCGGTCCACCTATGTCTGTGGATTACTTAAATAGAAATGACAGACAGAAGTGAGTTTTTGTAAACTCAGTGTGTAAACCAATAGATATAAACATACTAATCATACAGAAATCACATATACAGTCAGATTCAGATTCAGACCTAAGTCCTTTACAGATACAAATAACATAACAAAATATGCAGAACAGATATACAGAATCCTACCACCATCCTCTACACACCAACTCTAACCATCCCATGACACCATGTGGGGTTAAAACACCCATCCCTACACACCATATTATGTCATTATGACACGTATCAGATAATATACAACCAAGCTGCCAGAATATAGGCGTAGGTCACCATACAGAACACTTCCTCCACGTAACAATCCCCACCCTAAACATAATTACAAATTACAGATACAGAAATATCATGCTTAACATGCTCGCATATAGATATCAGATATATATAGCAGAATAATCAGGCATGCATAACAGTGTCCTACTCAGAGCAAACTATCAAAATATTAGATCACATAATCTAGGGTTTGATTAGCCCTTACCGACCCTACAATAGGCCCACAGTCGATCAGAATGACCCCTATAACCCTGGGGAAATTTTCAGAAATATGGGCCAACATGCCCGTATGGGCCCACACGCCCAGATTGGCCTCACTCTTGTGGCCCATATGGCCTAGCCCAAAACCCATACGCCCTACTTCGCCTAGCCCGTGTAGCCCACACGGCTGTATATTCGTCAGACACATGACCGTGTCTCGCACACGGCTAGGCACACGCCCGTGTGGCGTCGACAGTATGGTTTTTTGGCTTTCGTCGAAGCTCAATTTTCTGCATTTTGGGAACACACCTGTTTCGGTTTTGATGAAAGAACACACTCGAGACCACCAGAACCTAAAATTGACAAACCAAACTCACAAAATCAGTCTTAATTCACAATTAAACCAAAACCACAAAACTCAAAATAGTTCAATTCAAACGTTCATCACTTACCCCAACACCACGAAAGATTTCAACTACGATTCCGCAAGAGGAAAGCCCTATTCTTCACGATTCACTGCTACCAAAACAGAAAATTAAGTTCCAACCGGTAATTTGGAAATCGAAAACTATAGCCACACTAGAATCCCACTTACCAAACAACCGAAAGAAAATGGAAAAGTAAGATACATAGATTTGACGACAGATCGAAACAGATTAGAAGGATATAGCAAAAGAAAAGAAGAACAAAAAGAATAGAAAAATGTAAAACAAAAATTGACGTCAATTTTTCCTTGAAAGAAAGAGAGGAATTTTGAAAAAGATTTAATAAAATAAAAAAATAAAAACCACTTTGATTACAATCCCACTACATCCATTTACTCACAGCCATCTCAAAATTTTAGCTCTACCGAAACTCTATCAGACAACCGAGCAAAAATAACATCCACACTCGTACAAAGATTCGAACACAAGACCTCCAATACTCTAGCACCCTTACCACTCAAACCAACAGGCTTATTCTATTATAGATTAACAAACAGTTTTATATAAGCCCACTCAAAAAAAGTAGGGCTTGGATCTAAAATAGCAAAGTTTTGCCAAAAGTGAGAATTAAGCCCAAGACCTCTCATACACACCCAGGACACTTAACCACTGAAGCAAACACACATTTGTGTCAAAATTTATAGAAACAAAAATAAATTATTCAGGGCATTACAAAATTCATCAATCATTATATATTAGCTTAAATCTTTGAAATATAAATAAGGATAGTATGAATACTCACCTCTTTGCACAAAAAGCTTCCTCATCTTTGTTTCTTTTATATTCCTTTCTCACTTTCATCACATCCTTCACTTTTTTCCACTTCTAATTTCTTATTTCTTGCTTTCAAGATGATATTCTAATTCTCTAATATCTCTACTACAATTTTCCTTTTTGATGGTCATGAAAATTAGAGGAATTGAATAACCAAAGACCAAATTGTAAAGAAATAAAAGTTCCATCTCATGTATATATAGGTGGTGTTAGAAGCATAGAATGCATAGAAGCATAGAATGCATGAAAATTTTTCTTCATGTTTCTGTACAAATATATTATTTAATAAAATAATAAAATATTATAATTTAATATAAATGCCATAATTCAATATAATAGCCAAATTTTCTTCTCACTTTTCAATTTGATCCAATGGTCTATATTTTGCCTACAACCATGAAATTTTTACATAATTATCAATTTATGTAATGAACATTTTGCCCATGAATATTCTTACAATTGCACCCACATTTCATGATGCACTTTTGGAAAAATTGCACTTTTAGTCCTTCCACTTTTTCTTTTAATTCAATTTAATTCTTTTATATTTTTAAATTTCTCACTTTTGCCTCAATACTTCTCATATTCTTACGATTTAGTCAATTCCCTAGATTTATTTCTCTTATCACACGAGTTTTTTTAATTCTTTTTGGCATTCAGCTATTTTCTATACTAATACTAATAATTCTTATTTTATTTACCATAAAATAATTAATATATATTTTCCAAAATTTCACAATTTTCGACGAAGAGAATTTTTAAAATGTTATAGAGTGTTTTGATGTCATGATAATAAGAAGGTAGGCATGTCGAATATGCTAACTCACGATCACTTACACCATGTTTGGTTGGGGTGGATAGAATAGAGCTGTAATTAGTAATTCAATTATTTGGTTCAATGGAATGGAATAGAGTTGTAATAGTATTCTTATATTTAGTTAAATAGAATAGATGTTGTAATAGCATAAGGAAAAGGGCTTAACTGACCAAAATGCCCTTAGCAGAATTGTTTGTTAGGTAAATGATTATTGTTATTTTTATTAAATTTTAATAAGATTATTATTAAATATAATTTAATAAAAAATAATACACAATTTAATAACATTCTTAATATAATTATTAATAATATTTAATAATAATTTTAATATAATATTATTATTAAGAATATTTCAATGCCCAATATATTTGCTTCAATCTAACCTCTCATATCTTCTCTTACAAACAAGTCACAATCGTGAATATAAAAATGGGTTTTACATACGATATGATAATCCTCTAATAACATTTTATTTTCATCGAAGGCGAATTTTTTATATTTTATTTTATCCTTTATAATAGCATGGTAACAACAACTAATTATAAGGTATACTCTTTAATAAATTAATTATTTATTGCAATATTTGGTGAAATAAAAGCCTTCAAATATTACATAAAAATTACTAAATTTTAGTGATATTAGTTCTTTTCAAATTATACATGTGCGATCGATGCTAAACTGAGAGGATTTACATCAAAATTCTAAAAAAATTCATCGATGCTTCGACCAAACTCCTTCTTTAAAACAAGTTGAACATCATCAAAAGGTGTTGCTAGGGCTTGATCACACAAAGTAACAAGCCTTTTCACCCATGCTGCTGGGGCTAGGTCTTGTTTTCCAATAATTTGAGTAATCTAATTCAATTCAAGCATCCACCAAACAATTAAAATAAAATCATCAACAAATTACAGTAAATCACCCTACCAATGAACAACATCCATGACTTGATTATTGGGAATAAAAGTAAGTAAAAGTTCCATGGAGTCCCTTGTACTATGAGTCAGATTGCATTTTGCTCCTTCTACCAAAAAATTAGGCAAATTGGTCCCTATACGATATATCAAAAACCAAACTAGTCCTTTTGTTAAAATTTTCATCCGTTTCTACTGTTAAAAATTGGTCATTGTACGTCAACATGGGGTACACGTGACACACCATGTGTATTTGTTTGGTTATTTTGTCAGCCATGCCAATTTTTAACAGTAGAAATGAATGAAGTTTTTTACAAAAACGACCAATTTGCTATTTGACCTAACTTACAGGGACTACTTTGTACATTTTTTTAGTAAAGGGGGCAAAATGCAATCTGACTACTAGTACATGAGCCTTCATGATATATTTACCGATAAAAGTATTTAGTACAAAAATGAAAAGGGAAATATCAATAAGTAAAACAAGATTTCAAAAGGAACATAAACAAATTTGAATATACATGTAAAATTCAGTCTTTAATTGAGTTGAAAGAACACAAAAAGCAAATGTTGTGCAGTTTGCCAATAGTTAAGAACAGTAAAATCAACAAAAGGAGCAATCAATAAGAATCAAACAGTACAAAAAAAACTTTAAAAATACAAACCCAAACTGAAAGAACACAAAAGAAATGACTGTAATTTGCAAAGAGCTAAGAACAACGAAATCAAAAAAATGGGCAATCAATAAGAATCAGCATTATAGAAAAAGTAAAAACAGACAAACCCATTTTAATTGAATTGAAAGAACAAAAAAACAAAGATTGTAGTTTAAAGAACAACTAAATCAATCAATAAGAATCTAATAGTAAATAAACTAAAAAAAAGTAGAAAGAAACCCATTTAAATTTGAACCATTTTCAAACCAATCAATGTGTATACCTTAAGGTAAAACCCACCAAGTTCATAACACATGTTGCTTTTGTGGATCCTTCACAAAACTCACTCGAAGTTGAAACACCTATAATTTCAATAATTACCCAACAATCAAAAACTATCAAATTAACAAGAAGAAGAATAAAAAAAAAAGATAAAGTAAGGACTTTATAGCCAGTATAAATATCAGCTGCTCGAACCCAAAATCGAAATGAATGATGCCAAGGCTTAAATTGAGTCTGGATTTTTTCGTTGAATATTTTGCCCCTAATTGAGAAATTTCTATGATCTCGATTCCTATGAGGAAAAGATTAAAAAAAATTGGTGAGGGGCAATGGTGTTTAAGGCTTTGTAAATGGAGAAGGTAGTGAATGGATGTTGTAGTTAAAACTGCAGGAAAGGACGATGATGAAAAAATGAGGGCAAAATGAAAAAAAAAAGATAATCTTTCAACATTCCTACCGTGCTCTGAATAACAACTCAGAGGATGGGGCAAAGAATGCTATTCAGCCTCTATTCAGTGATTAGTGGAAATAGAAAACTAAATAACAACACCTATAATAGACATTCCATTAAACCAAACAAGGGTTTGTGGTGGGCTCATAGAATTGAGTTGTAATTACATTGAATCAAACATGGTGTTTATGAATGTAGTTTTTATACAATTAGTCAAATAGATAATTTCAGCATGGTGATTTAGATTTGCTTATGAGTCTTCTAGCTAGTGTTGACGTTGCAATTAGAAAAAAAGTGATGTTAAAATTTGAATTTTGGAAAACAACATATGTTATATTTAAAGGTATATATGTTTTTTTTTATTTTAATAAATTTAAAAAATTATATGTCTGGGATTTAAATCAAGACATCTTAATATTTATCTTCTGAATTTTATCATTTTAACCAAAAATGATATTTATTTTTTATACATAATGTGTTTGCCATAATTTAGTATTATATTAAAACCAAAATCATAAAAAAATATTTTATTAATAACATTACGAAAGTAGCATATGAGGCATTACTTTAGTTATGATACATGACATTAAATAAAAAGTTGCTTTGTAGGTTTATCTTGAATTGTCACATTAAATATTTTATGATAATTTAACCGTGATATTTGTAATTATGATAAAATTTTATTAAAATAATATTTAAAATAAATAATAATTAAATTATTATCAATTAAAAAATATTTAAATTACTTTATATATAATTCTACCGAAACAAAAATATTACTGAATCACTTATAACATTGTAAATAATAAATAAATATATTTAAAAAGCAGTTACAAAATACATATTATTTATTATAGAACTCAAAATAACATTATTTTTATTAAATTTATAATATAAATAAATAATTGATATCCATCTTTTAGATATCAAAACAAAAAAAAATTATATTATTGAAAGTATGGATAAGCAACATAATAATCTTTTAAATATTATACAAATATAATTTTTTAGAATGTTTTATATATTTTATTTATCTTTTAATAATACTTACCTATATAATTATATAATTTAAAATAAATAAATAAATAAATAAATATATATATGTAACATAGGTCACATTAAATAAAGACTTCAAATTAATTTAAAGGCCAGAGCATCTAGATTTTAGAGCATTTTAAATGTAGATACAAATGAGGAAAGTTGCTCGGCCCATATTCAATCCGCTTTCTTATATACTAATTACTAATTATTGTTTTAATTTTTTATTGGCTTAAAAGAACTTCCCCTCGCAAACTCGAAATCCCCATTACTCTCCGGTCACTGCCCAAAAGTTCCAAACCAAAAGAAATGGCCGAAACTGAGTCCACCACCACTGCTCAAGACTCAGCCACCGCAGAAACGGAGCCCCACCAGACTCAGGCTCAATCCCAAATAGATGAAACCGCCGCCAAGCTCAATAATCTTACTCTCCGAATTTGGCCCCCCACTCAACGAACCCGCGATGCCGTTATCAACCGTCTTGTCGAGACGCTCTCTTCCCAATCTGTACTTTCCAAACGCTACGGCACCATCCCCGAGGACGAGGCCGCCTCCCTGGCCAAATCTATCGAGGAGGAGGCTTTCTCAGCCGCCGGTGCGGCCTTCTCCCCCGACGATGATGGCATCGAGATCCTTCAGATGTATTCCAAGGAGATCAGCAAGCGTATGCTCGATACTGTCAAATCTCGCGCTGCTACTGCCGCTGCCGCCGATGCTCCGTCAGCCACGGAAGCAGCGAATGGTGAGGAGGTTTCATCGTCGTCCGTGAAGGCGGAGGCTTGAGTTTAAGGATCCTCATTTCTCTCTTTCTCTCTCTTTAGGGCTTTTCTTTAGATTGATGATCGGTCTTGCTAGGGTTTTTAAAGATCTGTCTGCTTGGCTCAGGATTTTTCGAGATGCTTAATTGCCTATATACGACGATAATAAAATCTGTAACTGTAATACCATTTCTTTATCTCTTCTTTTTTGAGGGTTTTCTGTTTTCTTGTGGAAATGTGCTTGATCTTTATGAGTTTCTTGGTGTTTGTTGCTTTATTCATTGATACAGTGCAAAATGCAGCTTAAAGGGTGCTAGAGATTTTCTTCATTAATGATTTTTCCCAACTAACTCATAAGTATTCTGTACCTTTATTCACTTAGTGTTCCTCCATGATCTGTTCAACAAACCAGAGCAATCAAGTTGAAACTTGAAAGTCTTGTACGAGTTGATGTGTAGATAAGGTTCTATGCAATAGAGGTTTCTGTATTTTATATAGATCTGATATATGGTCTTAAATCTTAATATTTCTTCAATTTGCTTTTATTGTAATCCCTTTTTAGAAAAAGAAGAAGTAATTGTTGATTCAAAATCTTAATGTATTAGGAAAGATTCTTAGGTATACTAGAGTCATCAAGATGTGAAAGTTAAAAGAGATATCTGCTGTGAGCTAGAATCTAACTTCCAAGGGATAGTATAAATGCTAAAGAACAACTATGAGTAGATCTTCATTGAAACTGCATGTTCTTATGAACTGGTATGTATAGGCTCTCGGTCATCTGAGCAAACAGTTGATATGAATTGAATATAGACACATGCTTTAGCGAAGCCTTCGTGTTTTTAGTTCTCAAGCTATTTTCACGTTTAGTAATTATGTAACATATGTTTACACTTCACAGTATGTAACATATGTTTACACTTCACAGTATGTTTCTTTGGGTGATTTGAATGTCATTTTCTTTTTCTCAATGGTGAATTTCTTTTCTTGCTGCATTTCAATGTTGAGTTGCTTCATACTTTTTTTCTTATGGTTGCTACCAATCATCAATCTGCATTTTTTGCATTTATTGAACATTTAGAAAAGCATATCAATGTAAATGTGTAGGATCTTGTTGCCATCACAATGCAGTCAAATTTCTGTCGGCTTTCTTGATCCAACACCTACAGCTACCATCTTGATTGAAGTAATATAAAACCCCTATTTCTCTTTTGATGTCTATAGTTTTGGTGGATGGCCATTCCAATTGTTCATTTTTGTAGGTAAATGAGATAATCTGTCTTTAAGTTGTTGATATCATGCTCCTCCTAGCTGGAGATTTCTTCACATTTGATACAGTACATCTTACTATATAAGCAAGGTTTTTGGAAATTAAGATTTCTGTAAGCTACTCTTCTCGAAATGCCTATGTTACACTTGTATCCTTTCAGTTCTTTTCTTGCATTTGCGTATATAGTTCTGTAGGAAAGGAGGAAATCTATATGATTCTTTTAAACCATGACTGCTTTGGACAGGTCATGGCTTTCCATATTACTGTGTGTAATCCTTGGCATGCGGTACTCATTTTTTGTATATCTATGAATAGTTATGTATCTACTAGCTATATACGTTTCTTGTGATAGGCGCACGTCACGAGCCTGCATGGTTTGTTTCCAAATTTCCTAGGAAAGTAAGAACACTCAGAAAAAGCAATTGCATTTATTTCTAGGAGTAAATGCTTTCTGAATTTGATTATTGAATGATAAATGATACAAAGGAGGGCAAGGAGGGTTGATTTTTTATTCAACTATTTATAGTTGAATCTCATCAGTACAAATTGATCCAACAACATAAGAAGGAAGTAGTGGTTAAGGTCTTTGTTGGCACTCAAGAACTAGAGTTTCAACTCAATTGTTGCCATCCGCTCTTCCTATTTGTAATGAGTACAAAAAAGAAATCGAATTACATTGACCAATTTATAAAATAGAGTTGACTTATTATTATCTCTTTGCTTATAATTCAAGTTAATCTAATATAAATCATAAGTACTAGAGTGTTTGTACTAGGGCTGTGACACTTGCTCATGGATTCTTATGAATTAATCATACATAACGAGCTGGTGGCTCAAGTTTGGTGCAGTGAATTTTTAATATGCATTATGTCTAGTGTTGATCATATTCTCAACACCAATAACATGTGTTTCTGCTACAACTTATATACATGAATATGTATGTATTCACTAAGAATCATGAAAGAAAGCAGTTCTGAGTCTGGGGAGGTTAATATTCAAATGTATGCCATTGTTTGCATGTCAACTCCTGGCTACGATATTATATTTCCACTTTCGAATTTCTTTCATCAAGTTTATGGTGATTATATAGTTCACCATTGCAAATTTAATCATTATATATCATAAATCATTCATATTTCAATTTTGATAATAAAAGAAATATTGAAAATTATATTTTAATTATATAGAGAAAAATAAGGGCACTAAATACATGGTAAAGATATCATGGAGGTCATTGTACTAGGAGTTACATTGCATTTTGCCCCCTTTAGCAAAAAAAAAAAAGAAGAAGAAGAAGAAGAAGAAGAAGAGCAAAATAGCCCTTGTGCGCTAGATTAAAGAGCAAATTGGTCATTTCTATTAAAATTTACATCCATTTCTACTATTAAAAGTTTGTGTGGTTGATAGAATAACCAAACAGTTATACTTGGATGTAAATTTTTAACAATAGAAATGGATGTAATATTCAACAAAAGGTTAATTTGCTATTTGATCTAATGTACATTGATTAATTTGCCAATTTTTTGAATAAAAAAAGCAAAATATAATTTGACTCTTAGTACAAGGGCTTCTATGATAGTTTTATTGTAAATATATTGATTTAAATTCCATTTGCCTATGCGGATAACTCTCTCTCCTATCTTTTTGTTGACAATGTCCAATTATATTTTTAAGACAACAAACAAACAATCATGTTTCTTGACTTGTCTGCTTGTTTAGTTTTACACTTGGGTCTTCTCTTGAATGGTTACATTCCGTAATAAGATTATAGGAATGTAAGATTACAAGTAGAATGTGAGATTACTTTATTTGGTTCATTTGGTTGGAATGTAAGATTCAATTGTTCGATTAACAAAATGTAATATTATCTAGAAGCACATTTTATTCAATTGTCTTTACTATATAGAATTTGTTTTTTTTAAACAAGTTTAGTTTGTTTAACATTTTTTAGTATCAATTTCCCTAAATTTATGATAAATTATTACAATTTTTACTTTTTATTACAATTCATATATTAATAAATATATGATGTTGAAATAAATTTATAAATGATAATTATAATAATTCATGAAAAGTGATTGCAATACCAACCATGATTATAATTATAACTATTAATATATTCATATATAAATTATTAAATAAAATATAATAGTTATAATTGTAATGTATGACATCCTCTAGTTTATTATTTTTAAAAAAGCCTAAATTGATTAAAATGATAAAAACAAAGGGCAAATTGGTCCAAAATTTAATATTACGCCCATAATCTAAAATAACCTAAGGAATAGACTGTAATGAGATTACACCCTATATTACGTCATCTTGACATTATTTCATTGTGTGGATTTACATGATGGCTGGAATGTTGAGAATCTAAACATTGTGATTTCATTCTGAAATATAACATTGCAAGTTGTAATTTTACATTCGGTGAACCAAACGCTCCATTACATATTAAGCAGATGTATTGTTTCTTTATTATAAGTAGGATATGTATTGTTTTGGAAATATCATCATTTTATGAAGTAAATTGTATTACTTTTAGGGTTTTATTCATTTTATATATTATATATAGAAAAAGTAGAAAAATATACATAAAAATTGAACCTAAGTTGTTGATACAAGGTCCAACAAGGGAAAAGAGTAAGGAGGAGACAAATAGGAGAAATGGGTGGCTCTGCAGAGGCCGATTCAGCTAAAGAGGTGGAGAGTTAGAAAGGAAAAAGAGGATAGGTTGATTTGGAATAAGGAGTAATCTGCTTAAAGTAACCTTAGGGTTTTCCAGAACTGATCATTTCTTCATCGTTGGGAGGGTATTTATAAGAAAAGTCTTATTGTCTACAAATGTGACGTGGCTGGATAAATATTTAGCCCCACAAAATGCATAAAGGATATTCATGGGCGTGAAGGACATGCACTGTGGGACTTATTATGTTATGCATTCAATCAATACGAGATTGTTACGCTTAAATGGGCCCCTTATTGTATTGAGAGCGTGTTAACATTTGAGGAGTGTTCACACCTAAAAGCGAGTGCCTTAAAAGCGGATGGTCATCTCATTATTGAGGAGTGGAAGGACTTGCCTGGAGTACTTGTTTAGTAGATGGTCCTGATAATAGAAGGGTTTTGTTCCTCCACATTAGAGTATGCCCAAAGACCAATCATGAAATGATTGTAATTACATACTCATTTTTCCTCGTTATTAATATAAGGTAATTACCATTGATATTTTAGTTTCTTTTTCTGTGTATATAAATAATCTGATCAATAATAATGTTCTAAAAATAATATGATTATTCTTAAAAGGTCCTTAGTCAAGTATCATTGTGGGTTTGGACAATAATAATGCATTGACACTAATGTGTAGTTGATTGATGACAAAGTGTTGTCATTTCAATAGGGACGTCAAAATACTGAGTCTGTGTTAGAGAACAATTTACTGGATTGACCTGCCATGAGTACGTTTCTTGGATTATTGTGTAATAGTAAAAAACATTACTCATAATGATAACTATATATATGATTCTCAGGCTTGAGATCATAATTGTCCCAACTTCGTGATTTGTATATTTTGATATAGTCAAACATTTACTGTAACAGGCTAAACTATAAAGACTAATGTTAGATATACCACAATCCATGTAGTGGGATATGATTGATCAAGATAGGATTTATCTGTAGCAGGCCAATTTTGGTAAAATCGAAACAGTGGTTTCGGGACCACAAATCCGAGCCAAAAATAAAATTTATTTTAATTTTATTATATGGTCCATATTATGTTAGAAATGTCGAGTGAAAATTTCGATAAGAAAATTTTACCGATTATGTGCTTAATTACGGAAGGACCAAATCGCATAAAATGCAAAAGTTGAATTCTAGTAGCTAGAAGGATTAAATAGCTATGGAATTCAAAACTTGATGTTCTTATATGGTAATTAGAGCATTAATAAAAAGTTAGTAGATATTTTTGGATGATTCATCCATGGAAAATTAGAAAAAGTCTAAGGGCTAAATTGGAAATCAAAATAATTAAAATATGATAAATTATTAAATAGAAATAAAAATAATTTTATATCATCTTCTTCCCCAAATATTCCATGGAAACCCTAGGAAAGAGAAACCAAGCTTTCTTGGCCAAATTGGGTAAGTTTTCTTGTCCCGTTTTTAGTAATTTTGATATTTTTGAGATCGGGATAGCTTAATCTATCTATTTGGGGGATTAATTTGAAAAGTTATCAAAGTATGAAAATTAGGTTATGGATTAATATGCTAAAAATATGAAATTTATGGTAGAAAATGAAAAGTTGTTGATAGATAAACAACTTTTACAAAGTGAATTTTGATGAAAACATGATTTAGGGACTAAAATGTCAAATTGTGAAAATTGATGAAAAATTATAAAATTTATAGAAAATATATGCTGTAAATTTTATCTTGAAATTTCGGTTAGGCTTGGAATAGGGAGTAAATTGCATGAATTTCATTTTCCGAGCTTAGGGACGAAATTGAGATTTATGGAAAAGTTAGGGGAAAAATGGTAATTTTTCCTAGGATATAAATTGAGTCCACTTGAATATGAAATGTGATAAATTTATGTTAAATTTACTCGTATATATCCGGATAGACCAAATTCGGAACTAGAACGAGGAAAGAGGAAAATGTCGGATTAGTAGATTTTACGTACACGAACATTGTTGAGGTAAGTTCGTGTAACTAAATTGTGTATATTTATATGCTTGAATCAAATGTTGTGTTTGTGAATTGTATAAATATCATATATATATGACATTGAAAATATATTTGACAAAGCCCGATCAATAATAATGCTGATAAATGATAAATGATAAAAATGTTACTTATATGCTTGAAATATGTTTAAATCCCAATTGAATAAATGAGAAATCGATGGATATGTGATTTCCCGAAATGAATGAGGTCCTGCATTTGTTGCTGACGGGATTTAACTCGGACGAGTAATCCTATTGACCTCATTACAGAAAGGATTTAGCTCGGACGGATAATCCTGATATAAGTCCTCTCGAGCATATGTTATGGATTGGATTTAGCCCGGACGGGTAATCCAGATCAAGCTCTTTAGAGCATACATCATAAAAAGGATTTAGCCTAGACTAGTAATCCTGTTGTATACATGTATGGCTTGAGAGTGTACACTCTGAAATAGTACCTTATGGGTACCATTGAATATGAATTGACGGATCCTGATTTGTACACCTTGAGTGTACTACCTGTGTATCCATTGATATTTCAAATAAATTCAACGGCTGAAAATCTGAACATGAGAAGATATGAATAATAAAATAAGTTATTACACGTATCCGTCTGAAATACAAGAAAATGATGATACATGACAAGTGATATATGAAAGTATGAGATGATGATATTTGTACATGAAATTTATTTGATGAATGTAACACCCCTAACTCGTAACCGTCACAAGAATAGGTTAAGAGGCATTACCGGACTTGTAACTCAATTCAAAATAATCATTTATCAAATGTCATCTCATTTCAGTAAATATCATTCATTCACATTCAATATGTACTTAAATCGGGCATACAAAGTTTAAATCATGCATTCGGGACTAAATCAGTAACATACAAAAATTATGGAAACTTAGAAAAATTTTAATATTTTAAGTGTCACACGCCCGTGTGAACAGGCCGTGTGCCTCACACGACTAATAGACATGCTTGTGTCAGACTGTGTGGAAACAGGACATACATACTGACTTGTGTCACATGGTCGAGAACACACCCGTGTGCCAGGCCGTGTGAAAACTGGAGAGGATACTGACTTGGGTCACAAGGCCAACCACACGCCCGTGTGTCTAGCTCGTGTGCCCTTCGAAATGGCCATACACACCCGTGTATCAGGATATGCCAAAACTGTAGGGTATACTGACTTATCAACAAGGCCAAGTCACACGCCCGTGTGCTAAGCCGTGTGCCATCTAGGGGGTATACTGACTTATACCATACGGCCAGTCACATGCCTGTGTATGAGGCCGTGTGGATCATACTGACTTCAATTCCATTTCAACACCAGAGGACACACGGCCGTGTAATAGACCATGTGTTACACACGGCTGAGACACATGTCCGTGTCCCTGCTCATGTGGACAAAAATGGGTTATTTACAAAGCCATTTTGCCACCCAATTTCACAAGCTTACACAAGCATAAATGATCACATTTCACAACTCAATTGGTAACCATAATAACCATTTCAATGCACATTATTTTCTATATCAAACCTAACATTTACATACCCAATTACCTAATCAACATCATGCATAATCCATTTATATACCAAATACATATCAAAATATCATTTACACATTTTCATTCCTTTAATTCTTTGCCAAAACATACCACAATTGAACACTTAAACTCAACCAAATATGATACCAAATAAGCCAAATCACATGGCTTAACTTATACACAAAATATACCAAAAGCATACTTTTCAAGTAACCATAACTAACATCTTTTAAACTAGCCTATACATGTCATATTTACATATATTCACAAGTTTAAAAGTACCAATCAGAAATTGGATAGTGTGATATGCAACTCTGACTTTTCTGAAATGAGTGAGCTAACGAACCTCTATAAAACATAGGAAAAGAAATAGAGTAAGCTTTATAGCTTAGTAAGTCCATATAAATCAAAATTAAACTTACCATTATACATAATCAAAGCAATACTTAAAGTGCAACAAATTCAATTAACAAACACCTAATCACAAGTCTTCATTACATGTTAGTCATTGTAAAAATACATGAAACCATCCATTAACACAATACTTTGCGTCATTCCAAATTCATATGTCATATATAACATTAATAACATTTATAAACCATAACTCATCCGTATAAACAGTATTTGTGCCCGTTGAACCTATTAGAAATTCAAAGGATACTCGGGTGAATAACATCAGTAATCCGTCAATTCATTATCATTTATGCTCTTTCAAGCCATGATCGGTAAGGTCTTCCCGAGCTGATGAACAGTAAGCTCTATTGAGCTGAAACAGTAAGCTCTATAGAGTTGAACAGTAAGCTCATACGAGCTGAAATGGTAAGCTCCAATGAGCTAAAAATAGTAAGCTTTTACGAGCTGATATATCGGTAAGCTCCTATGAGCTGTGGTGAGTCCGCAACAAATGCAGGAGCCCGACCAAAACAATAACCCTAGTGACATGTCACTCAGATCCTACGAATTCATACGGTTCAACCCGGGCTCGGTAACCAATAGATTATATCGATAATGCATTCATATCTCAAGTATATCAATTATACACATCCATTTCAATAATTATAAGTATATAAAAGTTCGATTCTAATAATACGAACTTACCTTGTATCCTTGGATAAAATTATCGGCTATTCGTCGATCTTTCCTTTTCCCCGATCTAAACTCGATCTCGGCTTATCTTAATCTATATATTATCAAATTCAGTATATTCAGCATTCAATCTATTCAATTTAAACCTTAATATATATTTTGTAAAATTTACACAGTTGCCCCTATACTTTTTAATTTTTACAATTTAGTCCTTATCACATAAAATTGCAAATTCATGCAATTTAGTACCAACCATGCCTAGCCGAATTCACTATATACTACTAGCAGCCCATATCTTTCATTATTTCACACTTTTAACCACATAATTTTACATTTTCTCAATTTAATCCCTATTTGACATTTTTATCAAAAATCACTTTACAAAACATTAAAATCTATCATCAAATTTTCAGTTTTAATCGTAAAAAATCTAAAAACTCAAATAATCATCAAGGGAACTTCACAAAATCATGAAAAAAATTCAAAAATTAAGGCACGGGCTAGCTAGAATACGAAGCAACGATCTCAAAAACGTAAAAATTATCAAAAACAGATCAAAAACTGTACCTTAATTGACAAATATAGCTTAGCCGAATGAAAAGAAGAAAAATATCTTCCTTTAGCCCTAACTTTCGGTTGAACAAGATGAACATAAGGCTAATTTGGCTTTTGTTTTAATTATTATAACATTTATTAACAATTTACCATTTTAACCTTAAAAATAATTCATAAACATCATTTAAACAATGTCCAAGAATGTCCACTTACAATATAAATGGACTAATTACATTATAAGTACTTCCATATTAATAATTCATAACTATTTAATACCTTTAACTTATAGAACTCAACTTTTATGCGTTATGCGATTTTGTCCTTTTTACCAAATTAAGCATTCAAATAGTAAAATTTCTTTACAAAACTTTCATATAATAATTCTATCATGCTGTAAACCTTCTTAAAATAAATTTCTTTACAAAAATTTCACATAATAATTCTATCATGCTGTAAACCTTCTTAAAATAAAATGATAGTTTAACTTCAGATTTGTGGTCCCGGAACCACTGTTTCGATTTGACCCAAAAACGAACTGTTACAATGAATATGTTCATCCTTAATTATAGATTTGTACACCTTGAGTGTACTACTTGTGTGACATTGATATTCGAATGATATGAGTAAAGTTCTGGCATGAAATAATCTAAACTCGATATGAACTATTATGAAATTATACTTGTAATATAAAGAGATGATTTATACATGTTAAATGAATACATGTTGTGGAAAGCATATGTGCATGGAAACTAGATTGCTGTTGAGCCCGTGTATGTTTTGATGTTATTATGGAAGATATGACTAACAAGGGAAATGAGGATATGTGTAAGGCTTGAGGTAAAATTGATTGAATATGCCTTACATAGTTACCTCAAAATAGAATAAATGGTAAGTTAAGTACCATGATATACGAACTTACTATGCAGTTTATACTTAGTTTTATTTCCCTGTTTTATAGTAAATCAGAAGCTCGTTGGATTGAAAGCTTGGTAGAGATCGCTCACACTATCCATCGACCTATGTCGATAGATATGGTAAATCAATTATGATTATAATGGCATGTATAGGTTAAATTGGCCATATTGGCATGTAAATGTAAATAATTATTGTAATCTAGCCATTGGAATGGCTAATGATGATTATGTTTTGGTATATGTATATATGTATTAAGTTTATTCTATGGAAATAATATAAGTTTTTATTATTTATTGATTGAGAAAGGTTAAATGAGTATGCTTATAAAAGGAAAGACTAAAAGCATGAATGCATGTAACAATATATCATATTAGATGTTATAAATTGCTTGAATTCAATGCTTGGATTGGTTGCTGTTTGGATGTAATTTTGGTACAGGAACTTAGTAAAAGATTTAAGTGAGAAATGAAGCTAGAAATGGCTTTATTTTGTTCACACGGACAGACACACGGGCGTGTGTCTAGACCGTGTGTGACACACGGCCTAGTACATGGGCGTGTGGTTAGGCCGTATGTCTTTTTCATCTTAAGTTCGAGAAAAAAGAATGCTCAGAATTGAGCACACGGGCAGAGACATGGGCGTGTGTCTTAGCCATGTCTGCTACACGGCCTAGAACAAGAGCATGTGTCTTGGTCGTGTGAAACCTGTACCTAATTTTGAAGAATTTAATTAACCACACGGCATAGCACACGTGCGTGTAGCCGATCGTGTAGCACAAGTCAGAGAGTTACACGGGGTCGAACACGGCCTGTAGCACGGGCGTGTGGGCCCTGTAACTTGGAAAAATTTTAAAATTTCACAAGAAATTTTTAGAGTTCCCAATTAAGTCTCGATTCGATTCTAAAGCTCATATTGGGCCTAGAGGGTTAATTTAAGGGACGTTACGAGTTTGGAATGTGAAGTTTAGTGGTATCAGAGCTATGGTTTAGTTAGTTTTTAGGCTGAATGTAGCATATGTGGAGTCTAGAAATATATGCTATTATATAACCTGTGATAGTGTGATACCTCCTGACTCTGATGAAAATTGTTTTACAAATAGACAGAGATGCTTTCCAACCGAGCTAATTTTGATACTGTCAAAAGTTTTTAGAGTTCCCGATTAAGTCCCGATTCTATTCTAAAGCTCATATTAGGCCTCGAGGGTCTATTTCAGGGACGTTACGAATAATTTTGGAAAGTGAATAGTAATTGTTGTAAATTATCTGAAAATGTTCTGAAAGTTTCGATAATATTCTGTAACTCTGTTCTGGCGATGGATACGGGTTTGGAGTGTTACATTTAGTGGTATCAAAGCTACGGTTTAGTCGGTTCTGTAATAGCCCGATTTTGGGCCTAGTCGGAACAATGGTTTCGGGACCACTATTCTGAGGCCAGAGAAAATTATTTTAGTATTATTTTATGTGTTATAATATAATTTTATAAGTGCATGTAAATTTTGGTAAGTTAATTTTAGCGATTTCTAGTCCAATTTCGAAAAAAGACTAAATCGCGTAAAAGGTAAAAGTTGTATTTTAGTGCCTAAAGGTGTTAATAGACTAGAGAACTAAAATTGGAGGCCTTTAAAGGGCAATTGGACCCCTTTTAAGTGTGTGGCCGGCCAAGGGGAGACAAAAATTTTAAAAAAGCCAAAATTTATGGGATATTAGGTGACTTTTGACCAAATAGGTAATAAAATAAAAATAGGATGATATCATCCCTTTTTCATCTTCTCTCCACCGATTTTTCCAGCCAAGAAATGGGTTTTGAAAGCTTCATATTTTCAGAAACTTTGAGGCTTAGCAAGTAAGTGATTTTAATGTCTTTCTTGAAGATTTTTACATTTTTGTAACCCCTAAATCATGAGCTTTCATAAGAGGGGACTATTGTGCAAAATGATGAAGAGTCTAGGGTTTTGCCATGAGAGTAAATGTGTTGTTTGTTGTGTTTTTATGGAAGATTATGAGTTCTAGTTGTCTAATAAACAACTTTTGTGAAAGAAATTGCATGAAAACACCTTAAAAAGGGCTAGATTGCTAAGTTGTAAAATGAGTTATAAATGTGTGAAATAGTTGAAATTATGAGTTGCTATAGTTATGAAAATGGTTCATCTAGACTCAAGGAGTAGAGAAGTGTGATAAAAATTATTTTACGAGCCTAGGGGTAATTTGGTAATTTTGGTAAAATATAGGGGCAAAATTATAAAAATAGCCCAAGTGTGTCAATGGACTAATTTGATCAGTACATTATTTTAATAAGTTGAATGTGATGTTTTAGATGATGAAAATCGGGATTTGGACCTAGAACGGAAAGAAATCGATTAAGGGATAATTACGTCTTTTTTTTTTTACCTTTGTGGTATTGAGGTAAGTTCGTATGTAAACAATACCATGTTGTACATGTACTTAAATGTTATCATTACATGAATTGTACAAATATAAATGTGTATGTGATTAATAGAAATATGATAAGACAAAGCCTTAATAGACGATGAAAAATCCCGTTTGAACATTTGGAATAGAATAGGATACGAGTGACATGTCACTAGGAATTATGAGTCTAGATGACTAGCTCGAGAGTGAGCATTGAAATGTCATGAGATATGAGGTAGCTTTAGCTACAATTGAGGCACTTATGTGCAAAGGCTTTTCTGAGTATCCAATTAGTATTCCAAGTGTTCAACGGGTAATCCAGGGAAAGAGTTGATGATGGTCCCAATGAGGTAAGTCATTGGTGAGTATGCACTTGAGTTATGTTACGAGTTGTGCAAGTATGTATACTAAGCCTATGACAATGCCTTGATATGTGATGATTTATGATGCATAATATGTGTTCTTACCATGATGGATGAAATGATGTTGTATTAATTTTGTGAACAATGATCATGAATGAGTAACTTAGCCTTGACAGATTTGAGTTACTGTAGTAGTATAACTTTGAAAATACACTAAAAATAGTGGAAAATGAGTTAGAGGCAGAACAAAATATGGGATTAAATCTTAATGAGTCTATTTTCACATAAAAGAAACAGGGGAAGAAAAGGAATTCTATATTGTGTGATATTTGAATTCTTGTAAAACAGGGTCTGAATGAATTCGAGATCCCCTATTCTTATTTTATAAATTCACCATAAATTGTAAAAAAATTATTAAGAGTCACAACTTACATGAATGGATTCCTTAATTAGTCTATTTTTACGAGAAACAAACAGCATGGTCATTGGAATTCTGTACAGGGAGAAATTCAGTTCGTAGTGTACAGGGGTCAGAGTAGTCATACCCTGAAACATGGAATACTTTAACTAATAAACTGTACTAAATGGCTCGACCAAAAATTTTGAAAATTTTATGGAAGAAAGATAAATGAGTCTAATTTCAGGAAAAATTTATGGAACTTAATTCGGAGTTTCGTAGCTCCAGATATAAATAATTTAGTGACTATTGTGCAGGAAGACAGCTTGTCGTAAACTTGAGAATATGTTGTAAACATTGATAAAACTGTTTGAGTTGCTTATAAGATATTGATTAGAACCATATGTGAATTTTGAATTGTGATGTATAGGATAGACTATAAGTAGAATGATATTTTGACTATTGTATATAAGCCATGCGAATATGGCATCTTATAGAAGTTTACTTTTATAAGTTTTAAATTCGATCTTTGTTTGTATCTATTAGTTATATATATAAATGATCTTTTATTTAAGAAAAGGCTCAAAATTTTACTGTTCTGATCCGATTCCTAATTTCTGGTAACGCCTCGTCCTATTTCAGCGACGGCTACGGGATAGGGGTGTTACATTTAGTTGTATCAGAGCTACGGTTTAGTCGATTCTAGGACTAACGTAGCACGTGTGAGTCTAGCTATACATGCCATAAAGTGATAAAATGATAGTGTGATGATTTCTGACAGTTAAAATGTGTTTTTCGTAATATAATGAATTCCAATCCCGATCAAGCTGTAGCAGATGGTATTGAGAGGATTGAAACATGCTTATGATGTGTCAAAATTGAGAAAGGTATGAATAGAAGTATGATATACATTTGAAGTATTGAAATGCAAAGTAATTTTGCTGAATGTGTTATGAAATAAATATGGAAAAGTATATTAGGATAATAGTGATGTATATTGTATGCATGATAAGTTATATTTTGGTTCAGGATTTTATGTAAATGGGCAAAATATATACATATATATGTCATCTATTAGAGATGGAATTGCTGTGTAGTTTATGCTTTGTTAATGTTATATATGATGTTATGTTTTAAATATGTGAATGAGAACTTTGAAGAGAAAATAATGTATTTGGAATGAGCCTACATGTAAATGATATCTATGATATAATGTCAAGGTGTATATGATATGTATATATTGAAACGAAGTAAGTGAATTACAAATATGATATGCTATATGAAATGTATTAAAATGTGAATAAATATGCATGAAACTCGGTGATGTGTATTGGGGCCTTCGTGCCTAGCAGGCTTCGTGCCGGTGATGTGTATTCGGGCCTTCGTGCCTAGCAGGCTTCGTGCCAATGATGTGTATTCGGGCCTTCATGCCTAGCAGGCTTTGTGCCGATGATGTGTATTTGGGCCTTCGTGCCTAGCAGGCTTCGTGTCGGTGATATGTATTCGGGCCTTCGTGCCTAGCAGGCTTCGTGCCGGTGATATGTATTCGGGCCTTCGTACCTAGCAGGCTTCGTGCCGGTGATGTGTATTCGGGTCTTCGTGCCTAGCAGGCTTAATGACGGTGATTCGAGCAAGGTTTAAGTGTTCATTACTATATGAATTCAAAGTTAAATGAAAGAATACGTTTAAAGTGTACATATATGATGTTTTATAGACTTGGTTAAGCCATTTTAATGTGTAATAACAAATGAATATGGGCATTATGTGTGCGAATGATTAGAGGCATTGTGTTTGCAAATTCCTTTAACCGAGCACTATGTGTGCGAGATCAGTAATTGAGGCACTGTGTGTGCGAATTCCTTTAACCGAGCACTATGTGTGCGAGATCGGTAATTGAGGCACTGTGTGTGCGAGTTCTTCAACCGAGCACTATGTGTGCGAGATCGGTCAGTGGGCACTAAGTGTGTGAAATGAGATTCATGTAAGACCTCATCTGGGATGAAGGCATTGATTTGAGATGTTGTGTAAGACAATGTCTAGGACATGGCATCGACTCGATATGTGATAACATGTAAGAACATGGTTGGACTATGGCTTTAAGTAAACGACATACTCAGACAAGTACGACGCTCTTTAAATTGACAAATGTTAGGAAGTAGAATTGAAGTTAGATGTTGAATTTTAATTAGATACTGATATTCGGTATTTGAGTTTGAATTGGGGATTAATAGATATAAATTGACGATTGATTATTATTTTTGCTGTAATTTTGTTATAAGTGGATACGTAAAAAAAATGGTGGATATGTTGTTAAGGAATGGATTTACGTTATATGTACACTTAAGTGCTTAGTTGAAAATGTGTTATGGATTTAGTCTATGAGATTCTCGGTATATGAAGTTATATGTGCTATTGCTGAATGGATACTGTTTTGTTAATCTTGTTCAAGAAATTATTTTGATTAAGTTTCGACATTCGAAAGTTTGTAAGAATTTTTGATGAATGCTGATAATTTTGGATATACGAGTTATGCGCTAGAATAAATCTCATGCCAATGTATTATATTAAGCTTTATGCCTAATCGACTGTATACGGGTAACGTTAACTATGATTGAATGTGCTAAATGAACTAAATGTTCAGGTAAGTGGAAGTTGACTTTTCTTTTGGAAATGAGTTAAGTTGAATATTGAGATGTGATAAAGTTATAAAAGATATTCATTGGGATGTTTGAGAATATGTGTACTTTCGGCCAGGTTACAGCTTATACATGAATGAAAATGTGGGTTATGAATATGTGAGTTGATGTTATGTATTATACATGTTAATATGTGATTTATATGTGTTTGAAATGCAAGTATAAATTCAATTAAGTGATTATTGCTTATGAAATCAAGAAAATGAGATGTATGTGTATACTTGTAGAAATGTTTATGTATTTGTTTTAAGATAAGAAAGTGATTTTGTAGATCGATGTGAAAACAGTAATGAATTACAATTTTTATTGATGAGCTAATGTTTATATGGACATAATTCAATAAGAGGACTAACCTAGTCGCTACTAAGATTTTCGGGGACGAAAATCCCTAAAGGGGGAAGAAATGTAACAGCCTGATTTTGGGCCTAGTTGGAACAGTGGTTTCGGGACCACTATTCCGAGGCTAGAGAAAATTATTTTAGTATTATTTTATGTGTTATAATATAATTTTATAAGTGCATGTAAATTTTGGTAAGTTAATTTTAGCGATTTCTAGTCCAATTTCGAAAAAAGACTAAATCGCGTAAAAGGTAAAAGTTGTATTTTAGTGCCTAAAGGTGTTAATAGACTAGAGAACTAAAATTGGAGGCCTTTAAAGGGCAATTGGACCCTTTTTAAGTGTGTGGCCGGCCAAGGGAGACAAAAATTTTAAAAAAAGCCAAAATTTATGGGATATTAGGTGACTTTTGACCAAATAGGTAATAAAATAAAAATAGGATGATATCATCCCTTTTTCATCTTCTCTCCACCGATTTTTCCAGCCAAGAAATGGGTTTTGAAAGCTTCATATTTTCAGAAACTTTGAGGCTTAGCAAGTAAGTGATTTTAATGTCTTTCTTGAAGATTTTTACATTTTTGTAACCCCTAAATCATGAGCTTTCATAAGAGGGGACTATTGTGCAAAATGATGAAGAGTTTAGGGTTTTGCAATGAAAGTAAATGTGTTGTTTGTTGTGTTTTTATGGAAGATTATGAGTTCTAGTTGTCTAATAAACAACTTTTGTGAAAGAAATTGCAAGAAAACACCTTAAAAAGGGCTAGATTGCTAAGTTGTAAAATGAGTTGTAAATGTGTGAAATAGTTGAAATTATGAGTTGCTATAGTTATGAAAATGGTTCATCTAGACTCAAGGAGTAAAGAAATGTGATAAAAATTATTTTACGAGCCTAGGGGTAATTTGGTAATTTTGGTAAAATATAGGGGCAAAATTATAAAAATAGCCCAAGTTTGTCAATGGACTAATTTGATCAGTACATTGTTTTAGTAAGTTGAATGTGATGTTTTAGATGATGAAAATCGGGATTTGGACCTAGAACGGAAAGAAATCGATTAAGGGATAATTACGTCTTTTTTTACCTTTGTGGTATTGAGGTAAGTTCTTATGTAAACAATACCATGTTATACATGTATTTAAATGTTATCATTACATGAATTGTACAAATACTAATATGTATGTGATTAATAGAAATATGATAAGACAAAGCCTTAATAGACGAGGAAAAATCCCGTTTGAACATTTGGAATAGAATAGGATACGAGTGACATGTCACTAGGAATTATGAGTCTAGATGACTAGCTCGAGAGTGAGCATTGAAATGTCATGAGATATGAGGTAGCTTTAGCTACAATTGAGGCACTTATGTGCAAAGGCTTTTCCGAGTATCCAATTAGTATTCCAAGTGTTCAACGGGTAATCCAGGGAAAGAGTTGATGATGGTCCCAATGAGGTAAGTCATTGGTGAGTATGCACTTTAGTTATGTTACGAGTTGTGCAAGTATGTATACTAAGCCTATGAGAATGCCTTGATATGTGATGATTTATGATGCGTAATATGTGTTCTTACCATGATGGATGAAATGATGTTGTATTAATTTTGTGAACAATGATCATGAATGAGTAACTTACCTTGACAGATTTGAGTTACTGTAGTAGTGTAACTTTGAAAATACACTAAAAATAGTGGAAAATGAGTTAGAGGCAGAACAAAATATGGGATTACATCTTAATGAGTCTATTTTCACATGAAAGAAACAGGGGAAGAAAAAGAATTCTATATTGTGTGATATTTGAATTCTTGTAAAACAGGGAATGAATTCGAGATCCCCTATTCTGATTTTATAAATTCACCATAAATTGTAAAAAAATTATTAAGAGTCATAACTTACATGCATGGATTCCTTATTGAGTCTATTTTTACGGGAAACAAACGGCATGGTCATTGGAATTCTTTACAGGGAGAAATTCAGTTCGTAGTGTATAGGGGTCAGAGTAGTCATACCCTAAAACATGGAATACTTGAACTAATAAACTATACTAAATGGCTCGACCAAAAATTTTGAAAATTTTATGGAAGAAAGATAAATGAGTTTAATTTCAGTGAAAATTCATGAAACTTAATTCGGAGTTTCGTAGCTCCAGATATAAATAATTTAGTGACTATTGTGCAGGAAGACAGCTTGTCGTAAACTTGAGAATATGTTGTAAACATTGATAAAACTGTTTGAGTTGCTTATAAGATATTGATTAGAACCATATGTGAATTTTGAATTGTGATGTATAGGATAGACTATAAGTAGAATGATATTTTGACTATTGTGTATAAGCCATGCGAATATGGCATCTTATAGAAGTTTACTTTTATAAGTTTTAAATTCGATCTTTGTTTGTATCTATTAGTTATATATATAAATGATCTTTTATTTAAGAAAAGGCTCAAAATTTTACTGTTCTGATCCGATTCCTAATTTCTGGTAACACCTCGTCCTATTCCGGCGACGACTACGGGATAGGGGTGTTACAGGTTCTTAGGCTAAACGTAGCATATGTGGAGTCTAGAAATACATGCCATTATATAACCTGTGATAGTGTGATATCTCCTGACTCTGATGAAAATTATTTTACAAATAGACAGAGATGCTTTCCAACCGAGCTAATTTCTATACTGCTAAAAGTGATACTTATGTGCCTGAGCAAAAATGTTACTTATGATGAAATGACACTCATAAAGGTATGAAATAAATGTTTTATAGTGAACATGTTAATGGTAAATGTTAAGTGATATGTGTGTAATTATGAAAGTTAAATTTTGAGGCTTACGATCTCTACCCCCTTACTAGTACAATTTTATACTATGAAAATTCACAAGATTTATATGGATTAAACTCATGAATGTGAAACTAAAGAGTTCAAAGGTTGAATGATTAATAATGTATTCAGAATTGAGAATGTGTTAGTAAGTAAATACGGTATTAAAAGATATATCAGGTTTTTTTTGAAGATTTTCCTGAATATGTGATGCCACTGTTAAAGAAGAAGTTATTCATGAGTAATAGTCTTATTCAGGTATGATATCTACAGAACGGATTAGCCGAAAATTTCTTTCGAATTGATTCTTTCAGTAATGTAAGATTATTGATAACTTTATTAGTCAATGGAATAGTGATAAAATTTCAAAAATATTTGAATGCAGCTATTATAATCTGGTATATTATAGCAATCTCTTCAGGGTACTCCATAAGTTCTGTTATTTTTAAAGGTGTATGAAATTGTTCATGTTCAGATGTAATATTTATCATATTGGAAGGCTGGCTAATTATATTAGATGGAATTATTGTAAGTTCGGTTGATTCATGAGCGGTATTGCTCTATCATACTTGAGTTTTCTAATTTATCATGATTGATATAAGATTTGATGATAAGGTTCATATAATATCATTTTCTACTTCTACTGATTGAAGCCCTGGATTGCGGATATGCAAATCATATTGTTTTATTTACAGTTGTTTCTACTGCGTATGTGTGTTATTACATTTTAGGATTTTTCTGAGATAACATCAATTACTTTATTATTTAAACATGATTTATCTGTGAAAGATATTCATTTGCCGGAGGTAATTATATTTATTACCGTTATAAATATTGACTCGATCATGAAGTTTGGTGATAGAGATTATAGATTATAGAAACTATATTACTGCATTGGTTATTATTAGGGCCACTTTCAGTTTTCCTCTTCTAATTTGAGGTGCAATATTGATATTGAAGCGTTTCTTTATCTATACGGTTGAAATGTCGGTCACATTATAGCACTATGGTTTTAAATCTATCTGATGGTTGTGGCTTTGGAAAAACTCAAAGCTTCAATGTTAATAATTGAAATAGCTACGTTGATGACCCAGTTATTACAGAAAAGATATAAGATTTGAATGGACCAATAAATATCAGTAAAGTTTTGACTAGTTGGAAGCTCTATTGATTAATATATTAATTCTGGTTTAGCCTGAATCGGGTAGGGAATTTGTTGTTATAGTGATGTATTATTGAATGAGATTAAGCAGTATTTTGATGTAGTAAGGAAAAGTAATAGCCTGTACTTGCAGACAATTAAAAATCATATGAAAAGAATTACCCGATTCACGATCTAGAATTGACAGCTATTGTTTTTGTATTGAAATCTTACAACATTACTTGTCTGGTGAAAAAGGTCATATATTCACCTGTTATAAAAAAAATTGAGGTATCTAATGTTGCAAAAAGATTTGAATCTGAGATAGTGTATATGACCTGAATTGTCGAAATATTATGATTTGCTAATTGAATATCATTCGGAAAGAGCGAATGTGGTTGCAGATATTCTGAGTAGAAAATTTCTATTTACTTTACAAGCCATGGATACCGATTTTAATTGTCTGATAATAACTTAATTTTAGCTGTGTATAGAGCTAATCCGATCATTCTACAACAGATCAGTGAAACTCAGAAAAGTGATAATGAGTTGTAAGCTAAGTGAATACAGTGTGAATTAATTTCTGATTCAGAATTTCAAAATAGATCTAATAATTGACTGTTATTCAAAGGTAGAATCTGTGTACTGAAGAATTTGGAGCTTGTACAAAAAATTTTACATGAATGATCACAGTGGAACTATGATTGTTGATCTGGGGAATGATAAAATGCATAATGATTTGAGAAAGATGTATTAGTAGCCCGGAATGAAATGTGGTATTTCTGAATCTGTATTTAAATGTTGGATGTATTAGCAAGATAAAGATGATACTTTCTGAATGGTTATAGCCATCGACGATACCGAAATGGAAATGGGACAAAGTTACTATGAATTTTATATCAGGATTCTCCCTGTCTATGAAAAAGAAAAAAAATACTATTTGCGTAATTATCAATTGTTTGACGAAGCCTGTACATTTTATCCTGGTATGAATGGATTTCTCATTTAATAGATTGTTTGAATTGTCTATTTTTGAGACTGTCAGATTATATGATGTGCTAATTTCTGTTATTTCTGATAGAGATCTACAGTTTATATTCCGATTCTGAAACAAGTTACAAGAAGCTTTGGGTATACGGTTACATTTTAGTACCGTATTTCATTTTCAGACGAATGATCAATCTGAACATATGATTTAGATTTTTGAAAATATGTTTCGGTGCTGTATTTTAGAATTCGAAGGCAATTGAAAAAGAAATATTTTCCGTTAGCTAAATTTATATATAGTAACAGTTAACAGTCAAGTATATTTACCGTATGAGACTTTATATGGTTATAATGTAAAACTCTGATGTTTTTGACTAAGCTTAGTGAGAAAAGATACATGTAGTTAGTTTCATTCATTGAAACTAAAGAAAGGTGAAAGTGATCTGAGACAATATAAAAATAGTATCTGATTGTCAAATCTGATGTGAATATAAATTGAAAAGAAATAGAGTTTCAGATTGACGACATAATATTTTTGAAAGTTTCACCATGGAAGAAAGTTATTCGGTTTGGTAGTAAAGGCAAATTAATTTTGTGGTTTATTGGGTCATATAAGATTATTGAAAGGAATTAGACCTGTTGCGTATTGATTGGTATTATTATCAAAGTTCTACAGAATTCACAATGTTTTTATGTGTATATGTGTTATGATAGTATCGATCAGACCCATCATCTGTTATTACTTTGATAAATGTTAAATTCAGCTTGACACGATGACTAAAGATGAACACGATGAACACCTCTGAGTTGTATTGCAGATTCTGGGGGAAAAACAACTGTACGCCAAGTTCAGTAAGTGTGAATTTTGGTTACGAGAGGTAATGTTTCTGGGCCACGTGGTATTTGCTAAAGGAATTAGGGTTGATCCTCAGAAAATTGAAGCTGTTTTAGATTGGAAACCGCCTAAGACTGTATCAAAGATTCGCAGTTTTCTGAGACTGGAAGGGTATTATCGACGATTTGTTGAGGGGTTTTCATTGATTGCTGCACCTCTAACGAAGTTGTTGCGTAAGGGTGTGTCGTTTAACTGGACTGATGCATAGCAAGAGAGTTTTGAAAAGCTTAAGAAAGTTCTGACTGAGGCCCTTGTCTTGATATAGTCAGAGTCTGGGAAAGAGTTCACTTCTACAGTGATGCATCACATGTTGGGTTGGGACGTGTATTGATGCAAGAGGGTAAGGTGGTTGCATATGCGTCTCGTCATCTTAAGACTCATGAGGCGAATTATCAGACGCATGACTTGGAATTAGCCGCAATGGTATTCGTACTGAATATTTAGAGGCATTATCTGTACGGTGAGAAGTGTATTATTTACACGGATCATAAGAGCCTCAAGTATCTCCTCACTCAAAAGGAGCTAAATCTTAGGCAGGTAGATGGATTGAGCTGCTTAAAGACTATGACTGTACGATTGAATACCATCCTGGTATGGCCAATATGGTGGCTAACGCATTGATCTATAGGGCTATGACTGATCTGAGGGCGATGTTTATCCATCTCAGCTTATTTGATGATGGTAGCTTGTTGGCCGAGCTCTAAGTTAAACCGACGTTGATTGAGCAGATTAAGGGTAAGCAGTTAGAAGATGAGTCACTGGGTCATCAGTTCCGGCAGGTTGAGAGTGGGGATACTGTGGATTTTGGGCTGAATAGTGAAGGGGTACTATATTTCTGTGAGAGAGTTTGCATACCGAAGGATACTGATTTGAGGCAGTCTATACTGCGAGAGGCGTATAGTAGCCCTTATGGTATGCATCCTAGTGGAAATAAGATGTGCCGAGACCTTCGAAAGATATATTGGTGGCCGGGTCTTAAGCGTGTGTAACACCCCAATCCCGTATCCGTCGCCGGAATAGATAAAGGGGCTTTACCAGTCTTGAAACTCATATCAGAACAGTAAATTTTTTTTTTTGGAACATTCCTTTAGATAAGTACTAGAGACAGTCAGGGATACAATTTAAACTTCTATAAGTACACATTCAAAAGATGCCATTTTCGCATGGCTTATATACATTAACCAAAATATCCTCTCACTACTAGTCTATTCTATACATGCCATAAGATAATCCAAAACGTAGCAGTACCAAACAATGGATAGTGATAGTGTGACTAGTTGCTGATGATCCCCGAGCCTGTAGCTTCGCAATGAGATCTATAAAATAGAGAAAACAAAGTAAACGGAGTAAGCATTACAATGCTTAGTAAGTTTTAAGCAGTGACAACAGATAACAATCAAATTATAACATAGTTGTTCATATTTTTATTTCACTCTTCCTTCGGGCATACCATCCCTTTACCGAATATGCACATCTCATCATATACAATAGGCAGATAAACTTTCACATAAAAGTGAGCTCATGTGACATAGATATATTGTATGATTTCACATATCCTCTCACACTGATCCGAAGTCACATAATCATAGGAATAGTCTCATAGATTGCTCTCATATGCTTCACATAACTACCTTATGATTTAGTTCAAATCAAGCTCACATATAAACTTGGAGTACATACCTGTTTAACCTTTCGCGTTGAATATATTTATATGCAATTCTTATTACGAAGTCTTATAGCTCTAACCTCTACTCGGATTATCGGCGAGACCTTTAGCTCAGACGAAATCTCCACATGAAGTTATCGGGTCTTACCCGGACAAAATCTCCACACGTAGTCATCGGGTCTTACCCGGACATAAACTCCACACGTAGTCATCGGGTCTTACCCGGACATAATCTCCACACGTAGTCATCGGGTCTTACCCGGACATAATCTCCACACGTAGTCATCGGGTCTTACCCGGAATATATTTCCAAGTTTCATGTACATTTAATCACATGTTACAACATTCACATCGACTGTCATATTTGTAATTCATTTGCCTCATCCAAAAATCTAATAATACACACATTTCACCGTTTGTCATTTGGCCACAATATATATATACACATCTCGTACATATCTCACATTAGCCATTTGGCTTTACCACATATCCATCTCATACATGTTTCGCATTAGCCATTCGGCCTTACCACATATATTCATGTTCACATTCATCACATTGGCCATTCGGCCTTATCTCATATATGCATGTTCACATTCATCACATTGGCCATTTGGCCTTATCACACATACGCATGTTCACATTCATCACATTGGCCATTCGGCCTTATCACACATATATATACGGGTTCACATTCATCACATTGGCCATTCGGCCTTATCACACATACGCATGTTCACATTCATCACATTGGCCATTCGGCCTTATCACACATACGCATGTTCACATCCATCACATTGGCCATTCGGCCTTATCACACATATATATACGGGTTCACATTCATCACATTGGCCATTCGGCCTTATCACACATACGCATGTTCACATCCATCACAGTGGCCATTCGGCCTTATCACACATACGCATGTTCACATTCATCACATTGGCCATTCGGCCTTATCACACATATATATACGGGTTCACATTCATCACATTGGCCATTCGGCCTTATCACACATACGCATGTTCACATCCATCACAGTGGCCATTCGGCCTTATCACACATACGCATGTTCACATTCATCACATTGGCCATTCGGCCTTATCACACATATATATACGGGTTCACATTCATCACATTGGCCATTCGGCCTTATCACACATACGCATGTTCACATCCATCACATAAAATCCTAAATCAAAATATAAATTTTCATGTATTCACATCACAATTATCCAAATATACTTCACATACCACATATACTTTCACGTATACACACTGTCTTGGCTGAATCTACATCTATCATTTTCCAATATCACACTTTAGAATTCACGTATGGGTTTAATCAATAGCTTATGAGCAACTAAAACAAGTTTATCAAGGTTTACAACATAATCTCAAATTCAGCACAAGCTGTTTTTCCTGAGCAATAGTCACTAAATTATTTATAACTAGAGCTACAAAACTCCAAATCACTTTCCGTTAATTTTTCCTGAATATAGACTCGTATATCTTCCATCCATAAAATTTCCAGAATTTTAGGTTTGGCCAATCAATACCAGATTTTTCTTAAAGTTTCCCCTGTTTCACTATTTGACTAATCTGACCACTCTTCACTACGAATCAAATTTCTCATTTTACAGAATTCAAAATGTGTTGTATTTGATTTCATTTGAAACTAGACTTATTAATGAGTCTAAGCATATAAATTTTATCTTATAACCATTTTTGTACAATTTATAATGATTTTCTAAAAACCGAACAGGGGATTTCGGAGTCATTCTGACACCGTCTCACACAACTTTAAATATCTCTTTATAGGAAATTTCTTTGCTCACAAGGTCTCTTTTATAAGAAACTAGACTAATTAAGCCTTGATTACATATTTTATGCAGCCTATAATTCCACACCAACAATTTATAGTGATTTTCTAAAATCACGTTACCGCTGCTGTCCAAAGCAAATTATTACAATTTGCTCTTAAATTTCCAAGTCCAAACACTTATGAACTTACCATTTGAGTTTAAGGCATATCATGGCCACATCATATCTTATTAAATCAACTCATTATATCCTATTATGATTGAATTTACTCAACGTTTAAAACTTACCTCGGATGTTGTCGAACGATTTCGGTGGCTATTCGATCACTTTTTCCTTTCCTTTATCCAACTTTGGTCCTCTAAGCTCTTGAGCTAATTCAAACAAATTTAACTTATTAAAGTCTCATTATGCTAGCTTATGGCCGAATATGACAATGAATTTGATAGGTCATATGGCCACCTTTAGCTCAAATACAAAATGGTCATACGCATTTTTAATCACATTAAGCAATTTAGTACAATTAATCAAACATTTCCTCATGTGTACCTTTATGACCAAATACACACATCATTAACCTAATATCAATTAACTAAGCACTTAACAAATTCTCCTTGAGCCGATTGTCTAAGTCAAGATAGGATCATCATTATGCTTACCTATAGCCGAATGTACAACATCAATCTATGCATTCATTCGTGTGGCCGAACATGCATGTCTATGTTGAGGCCGATTGCATACTTAATACATTCTATAAGTATGGTCACTTGTATTGACCAAATACCATTTTGTTTCAAGTTCAAAACTTGGCTAATACACATATATGCACTATTAAAACATCCTCTCCATTCCATCAATTCAACACATGCATTACTCATTAATATACAAAATTATATTCGGCCTTAGCACACCTCTTGCTGGCCGAATTTTTTCTCCATCTAGCAACATTTTATGTACTATGCCGAACCAAAAAGATCAAACACCTAGCTTAATCATTTCCAAAACACTTAACCGGCCTTTGACCAAGACTTTAAACAAAGTCTATGTTCGGCTATCACACATATGGGCATTATTAGTTCAAAGTTTTAACAAGGTTAATTTCTTTGATCTTAACCTAAATGACAACCCCCATTGTTCATCTAGATTTAGCATGAAACAAACACCAACCAAGAAAACAACACCCATGGCCGAGTATCATCTTCATCACATAGCAAGATTTAAACCATAGGCTAGGTAGAACTCAAACTAACATAAAAAATATGCATGAATCTCATGGAACAACATCAAACTTACCTTAACCTAGCTACAAGCATGGCCGAATCTCTTCAACATTTCCTCCTCCTAAACACCAACCAACCGAACATGAAGCAAGAACTCCTTCCTTCTTCCTTAGAATTTTCGGCCAAAAGAAATGAAAGAGGATAAACAAATTTTCTTTTTTTTTTTCTTTTCTTCACTCACGGCAATGGGGGGGGGACAATCACACACATCCTTTCTTTTCTTTTTTGTTTCTCATCCTACTAACACTAATATTTTATTGCCCATGCCCTTTATTTTATTAATCCTTACATAATGCACTACCCCAACATGTTTATGACATGTTTTTAGCCATAACATCTTGTCCACCCATGCTCATGGCCGGCCACTACATATTAGGGGGGGAAATTAACATGCAAGTCCTCCCTTTTGATTACATGCACTATTAGGTCCTTGTAGATTAGCCTATCACATTTCAAAAATATCACCCATAAGTCCTTTTGACTAAATTCACATGCAATTTACTAAATCAAAGCCTAAAACTTTCACACATTCATATTCACATATTTTAGACAATAATTATCATATTCAAATAATTTGGTGACTCAGTTTAGCGGTCCCGAAACCGCTTTCCGACTAGGGTCACTTTAGGGGTGTCACAACGTGAAGTTACTGATTTTGTGGGTAAATGTCTAACTTGCCAGTAGGTTAAGCTGAACATCAGTTACCTTCAGGGTTGCTTCAGCCAGTTAAGATTTCGCTTTGGAAATGGGAGAGAGTGACTATGGACTTCGTTAGTGGGCTACCCCTAATTCCTACTAAGAAGGATTCGGTATGGGTCATCGTGGATCGATTGACCAAGTCTACCCATTTCATACTAGTTCGTACCGATTACTCTTGGCAGAAGTTGGCTAAACTGTATGTGTCTGAGATAGTGAGACTGCATAGGGTACCATTTTCCATAATATTTGATAGGGATCTTCGCTTCACTTCTCGATTCTGGAAGAAGTTGCATGAAGCTCTGGGAACAAGGTTGGACTTCAGTATTACGTTCTATCCTCAGACAGATGGTCAGTTAAAGAGGGTGATTCAGATACTAGAGGACATGTTAAGGAGTTGTGTGATAGATTTCCAAGGAAGTTGAGAGGACTACTTATCGTTAGCAGAATTTGGGTATAACAATAGCTACCAGTCTAGCATATAGATGGCACCTTACGAGGCATTATATGGTCGTAGGTGTCGTACTCCTTCGTGTTGGACTGAGTTGGGCGAGCAGCGTGTTCTTAGCCCTGAGTTAGTTTTTGATATCGAGGATAAAGTTAGACTAATTCGGGATCGATTGAAGGCGACATTAGACAGACAAAGTTTGTATGCGGATCTGAAGCGTAATGAGATTGAGTATTCTGTAGGGGACTTCGTTTTTCTCAAGGTTTCACCATGGAAGAAGGTATTGAGATTTGGACGGATACGCAAGCTGAGCCTTAGGTTCATTGGGCCTTGCCGCATACTGAAATGTGTGGGACTAGTTGCCTATCAGTTAGAGTTACCTCCAGAGTTGGACCAGATTCATGATGTGTTCCACGTCTGTATGTTGAGGCACTACCGCTTTAATCCTGAGCATGTTATCTCGGTCGAGGAGATTGAGGTTAGGCCAGACCTGACTTTTGAATAAGAATCGGTTTAGATATTAGAGCGTGATGTAAAGATTGTAAGAGGAAGTCTATTCCACTAGTTAAGGTACTTTGGCGTAATCACAGTTCTGAGGAGGCCACGTGGGAACCTGAGGAGGCGATGCGACAACAATACCCTCATCTGTTCTGATTAGGTAAATTTTGAGGCCGAATTTTTTTGAGTGGTAGAGTTGTAACACCCTAAAATCCTAAATAATTATTTTTGTATGTTTGTGACACACAACTGTGTATTGGTTAAGTGTTCTAGGCAGTGTCTGAGAAGTCTTGGGTTCAAGCCTTGACTTGTGCAAAAGTTTTGTTCTTAGATGAATAAACCCTATCTCTAGTCAATAGGTCTTCTAAATTAATGTGTTTATAACATATCAGAAAAGGGCCTACTGGTCTAGGGGATAAATGGCGTGTGGTAGTTGCTTCAGGTCTGAGGTTTGAATTTTGGTGGGTACGGTGGAGTGTTTATTTTGTTGCGGTGCCGTGGGAGTGTTGTGGGTTGACCGAAACACTGAAGTGTTTGAATGGATTTTGAATTGAGTAGTTGAAAAGGGAGTGGACAACATGGAGGGATTTTAGGAGAAAATTGTGGGGAGTTAAGGTGAGAGGAGGTGGTGTGCCGAATTTGAACTTTAGGCGCTCAAAGAATTCGGTTTTGGGGAAGAATTTAGCTTTGGGTGAGTTTTAGTTTTGGTGGCTATGCACTTTTTTTTGGTTGCTTTCTCTCCTCACTTTTGGTTTTTGGCAATTGTTTTCGAGTTCTTTTCTGCACTTTTTGGACAGCCGAATTCTGCTAGAGGATCATTCGGGTACTTTTCATTTTGTCTATTTCAATTTTTGCTCTTTTCCCTCTACTCCTTTAGCAGTCGTTTTTCCCCTTGTTACCTTTTGTTTGGTCGAATATTTTTTTTCTCTCTCACAAATCCTTTCAGCTTTTGTTGGCTAATTCTCTTCTTCTTCTTCCCTCTTACAATTGATTCCTTATTAACCAATTGCTTCTCTTTTTCTGGCTTTCTCAATCGATTGTGCTTGGCTGAATAATACTCTTTCTTTTACCATCTCTGTACCGACTTTTCCCTCTTCTTCTCCGTCGATCTTGGTGTAATTGTTGCTATTTCATTTTTCTCACTCTTTTTCCCATTCTGTCATATGAATAGTTTTCATCTAACACCTTCTTTTGCTGCCGACTATTGCTAGGGTTATGGTTGTGCTAGCTCTGTCTCTGTCGTAGTGGGTGATCATTCTGGGGTTAGTAGGCCGATTGCTTCCGTTCCCTATTCTTGATTTTACACCTTCGTTAAGTGGTTGTGCGATTGGTTCAAGCTATGTGCGTGTACTATGTTAGTTAATAAGTTCATTTAGAATGCAGGTAATCTTTAAAGGAGTTCGTAATCGGTCTCATGTATCGGATTAAGTGTGTGATCTTCATTCGTTCAATCAAGGCAAGCATTAGTGAATATTTTGGGATAAATATTAAGAGGAGATGTTAACCCTATTGTCAAATGATTAATGGAGTATCTTGATTGAATGTAGGTTTTGGTCTTCGTGTGCTTTTCGCGCATTTTCGTAACAAGGTGTGTAAAAACATTGCCCTTAATCGTAGATCAGCAAAAGCTGAAATAAGTGATTGTTGATGCTACACGGGCGTGCGCTCGCTCGTGTGGTAGTCTGAATGCCTAAATATGGGCGTATAATCGTTAACACCGGCCATAAGCGATTTCATGGGCCAAGGTCATTTTGGGCTGAACTGGGTCGTGTGGGGCTCACGTGCACGAACGTGTGGATAATATTGGGCCAGGCTATGTAATCTACATGGCCAAGGCCATTTCTGGGCTATGTGGGCCATATGGGCCGCAATGTGGGCCGTAGCCCATTTTCATCGTTTGACAGTTAAGGTTGCACAGGTCACCCGAGATGACTGTGGACCTACTGTTGGGTCGGTAAGTGTGCTTAGGCCCCCTAATTGACAAAATGACTGAAATGCCCCTACATGGTAAAATGACTGATATGCCCCTATGAGATGTATGATTATGTTTGAGCATGTCATTTTATATATATTGTTTACATGTATGATATTATGACATTATCCATGATATGTTGCATGGGAATGGGATGATTATGTACTGGCAGCTCTGCTGCAATACTGATTAGTGCTGCAACGGTACTACTTGAGTGCAGGGATGGTAGGTTGATTTTATCCCCACATGGAGTGTAGGGTTGGACGAAGATGGAGTGTAGAGGCTGGTGGGGTAGATTTATTGATTGCATATCTGCACTGTACTGTTACTGAGATGGGCTCAGGCTCACACTGATACTAATACTGTAATGGGCTAAGGCCCTGACTGAAACTGAACCATGGTTGAATTGGCCTTAGGCCTAGACTATATATGCTCTCTGGTTGATTATCTGATATGGGATAACACACTGGGTTCTCAAAACTCACCCATCTGTTTATCTGTACAGGTAATCCCCAGGCTTAGGCAGGTTGGTGCTGCGAGGGACTCGAAGGTGGCCACACAACTGCATGGACTTTCTTATTGGGTTTTAAATTACAAATAGTTTTATTTTGGGTGTTGTAAATGTAATAAGGCCTGTATAATTTTTAATCTTTAAGTTTGGGGTTTTATTTATTTTGATTTATGTCTGCTAGTAGTAGGATGCAGGATTTCAGAAAGATAATTTTTTTTTCAAATCACCACATTTACACAACATGTTTTTAGAAGCTTCTGCAAGAAATAATGTTTTAAAATTAATAACAAATTTAATGTGGTTAAATTTTTTTCAAATGACTTGAGCTTGGAAAATAAACGGGATATCCTTAAATCTTTGTTGAAGATCACAATGAGGTTAAATATAGAACAGGTTTTTCAATGATATTATACTTTGCGAAAAAAATTTCAATGTGACATCGCCAGATTCAGCCATAACGTCTAGGCCGGGTTTGGGGTGTTACAACTATTATACTTGTAATATAAAGAGATGATTTACACATGTTAAACGAATACATGTTGTGGAAAGCATATGTGCATGGAAACTAGATTGTTGTTGAGCCCGTGTATGTTTTGATGTTATTATGGAATATATGACTAACAAGGGCAATGAGGATATGTGTAGGGCTTGAGGTCAAATTGATTGAATATGCCTTACATAGTTACCTCAAAATAGAATGAATGGTAAGTTAAGTACCATGATATATAAACTTACTAAGCATTTTATACTTACTTAGTTTTATTTCCTTGTTTTATAGTAAATTGGAAGCTCGTTGGATTGGAAGCTTGGAAGAGATCACTCACACTATCCATCTATTTCGGTACATATGGTAAATCAATTATGGTTATAATGGAATGTATAGGTTAAATTGGTCATCTTGGCATGTAAATGTAAATAATTATTGTAATCTAGCCATTGGAATGGCTAGTGATGATTATGTTTTGGTATATGTATATATGTATTAAGTTTATTCTATGGAAATAACATAAGTGTTTATTTAAATGAGTATGATTATAAAAGGTAAGATTAAAAGCATGAATGCATGTAACAATATATCATATTAGATGTTATAAATTGCTTGAATTCAATGCTTGGATTGGTTGCTGTTTGGATGTAAGTTTGGTGCAGGAACTTAGTAAAAATTTTGGATGAGAAATGAAGCTAGAAATGGCTTGATTTTGTCCATATGGGCAGACACATGGGCATGTTTCTAGACTGTGTGTGACACACAACCTGGTATATGGGCGTGTGGTTAGGCCTTGTGTACCTTGTATATTAAATTCGAGAAAAAAGAATGCTCAGAATTGAGCACACGGGTAGAGACACAGGCATGTGTCTCAGCCGTGTGTGCTACACGGTCTAGAACACGGGCGTGTGAAACCTATACCTAATTTTGAAGAATTTAATTAACCACACGGCCTAGCACACGAGCATGTGGCTGGCCATGTGACACAAGTCAGAGAGTTACATAGGGTCGAACATGGCCTACGGCACCGGTATATGGGCCCTGTAACTTGGAAAAAGTTTAAAATGTCACGAAATTTTTTTAGAGTTCCCGATTAAGTCTCGATTTGATTCTAAAGCTCATATTTGGCCTCGAGGGTCCATTTAAGGGACGTTATGAATAATTTTGGAAAATGATTAGTAATTGTTGTAAATTATCTGAAAATGTTCTGAATGTTCCAGAAATACTCCGTAACTTTGTTCCGGCGATGGATACGGGTTTAGGGTGTTACATTATCCCTTCTACATAATGAGAGTAATATCTTGTGTCACTTGATGAATTAAGACTAGAAATGCATGACCATGCTCAAATAAGTGTGTCACACTTATTTGCTTAACATAATCTACTCAGAAAATCAAGAAATATGAGATTGGACTTTACAAGTGTGACTATACCATGACTTGTGTCCAATCTAGATATAAAGGATAAAAGAAAATGATACATGAAAAGTTTATCATGGAATGGTTATGTCGAATCATGACTTCTTGTAACCTGTAGCAATATGCTCTCCCCCGCCTCACTATTCAAACGAACAAAGAAATTCCAACAGAAAAATTCTCTCCTACCTTTTCCTTCCACTATATGTTTTTTTTATTATATTTTATTTTTATTTTCTTTATCTCATTATCATTTTATAATATAACACACATATATACATGTTCTTTTTCCATCCACTAAACCTTCAATATGTTATAATTACCACATTGATCCTTAACCTAAGTTTCCACTTAAAAAATCTATAATAATTTAACTTTTACCATATTTATAAATTAGTCCTTGTACCTTAATTAATTACTAATTCGATAAATTATTTATTCAAATTTCAACTCACCAATAACATAACTCCATAAATATTTAATAAAAGTATTTACAATCTCGATTTACGAAAATAGGGTCTGAAAACTACATTTTTCGCTACCATTGACTTTATGATCGTTACACTTGTACTTTAATTAATTATCAATTACAAAAAATTGTTAGTCCAAACTTTTTAATATATTTTTATTCTATCCTCATAATGTTAAATTTATGAACACAATTTATGGAAATGGCATTTCGAAACTGAAGTTTTTGACACTACTAGAGTTTTCGACACCACTGGAAACCAGGTCGTTACAACCCCAATTGTCTACTCCACTACCTTAGCTTTCCACAGATAAGGATTTTCCGAAGTTCACTAATTTGGTAACCTTTGAGGACAATGTTTAACCTTACAAACTCCCTTAAGGTTTCTGCCCAAACCTTAAGACACAAGCCCTCTCAAAGAGATACAAAGAAGCAAACAAAGAAATAATCCTTACAAGATCAAAGTGTTTGCAAATTAAGCTCAATTACAAGGAAAAACACTTGAGCTAATAGAATAGCAATGAAGCTCACAAGTGTATGAAAGAAAAATATAGAAATATTTGGCACAAATGTTGTTTGATTGATTTTTTTTCTTGAATATACTTTCTTATTGTAGTAGGACCTTTGGAATATGGTATTTATACTCTTTACTTCATTTCCAACTGTTGGGGTTGTTGTGGAAATTAATAGAGCTGTTGGGATGAAAATACCAGATCATTAAATTCACCTGAAACAAAAAGTATCGATACTTTTATACGAGTATCGATACTACTAGTATTTAATGTTTGATTTAGTGATCATTAAAGTTAGTTTACAACGATATCAAAGATGATTTATCGATACCTGGTAAAAGGCGTCAATATATTTTTAATGGGTATCAAAACTTTTTGTCATTTTTTGAAAAATCATAGAAACAAAATGCAAAAGTGGTATTGATATAAAAAGATGATATTGATAAAATTCAATAGGTATCGATGTAATTTGAAAAGTATCGATACTTATAGCTTTTCTTAGTTTTTTTTATTCAAGACAGTAAGGAACTTTGGTATCGATAAAAATCATATGGATATTGATACTTTTTGTAGGGAGAAATTTTTCAATTGATTTAAAATTGTTTCAATCAAGTTCAATAGCTTAAAATTGTTTTTGAACTTAGTCCAAAATATTCTCAAAAAATTTTCTAAGATGTTTGGAAGTCTTAAAATAATTTTTATGCTTTGAACTTTATAAATTCTTTGTTAAAAGCAAACTTTATTCAAAAATATTTTTGTTTATTATATCAAAATAATTTATCAAATAAATCTAGTTTAACAATTTTCTCAATTCATCTTTTCTAATATTAACATTTTTCTCATTTTTTAAAACTCAACTCTTTCAACAACATCCTATGCCTTTTAACTTTTACACCATTTTAAAAATGCTAGAACCTGCCACCTTTCATTTCAAACCATTGCCAACTATTTCTTTACATTCTTCAATATCCATCCACCCTGATTCAAATTTAAATCTTCTAAGAGCCTTTTTTCCAGCATCCTCTGTCTTCAAAACAATAACAGAATGATCAGATCCTATTGCAGATTGAACAAACAACAAAGACCCTAGAAATTACTCTTTCCACTTCAGATTCATTGATTCCCTATCAAACCTTTCCTTGACAAGAGCTTCCTCCTTAATCCCCATCCATTTAAACAACTAAACTTTACAAAGAACCTCAAACAGTTTACATTTATCAACCATATTAGCAAAAGAAATCATCTTTTACCTCTCTTTTTCTTTCTTTCCACTCTTCTCTTCATCATTTAAATATCATTGAAATCCTTAATGCAACACCATGATTCAGACATACATCTTCCTATAATTGTTAAATCTTCCTAAACCTCTTTTCTCTCCCTAAAAATTGGAGCCCCCATAAACCAAATTAATTCCACAACTTTCCATTACTCTATCCTTACAAATTCTGGTATCAATATAATTTGTACTACTCTTCAAAATAGTAACTCTAACATTGTTCCTCCACCACAAAGCCAAGCCTTTGTCTATACCATCCGAACTCACATAAAACCTTCAAAAAAATATTCATCTTTATTCACAACTTTTCCAATTTATCATCACCCTTTAGTTGTCCCCATAAGGAAAATAAAAATAGGAATGAAATTTTTCACCAACTCCCTTAATACTTGAACTATCAAGGTTGATCCAATTCCTTGATAATTCCAAGCAATAACAATCATTTCTCTTTAGTGACTGTTTTAGGTAGCCACCAGAGCCCTTCAAATCCTAAACCACCTCTTTCACCTTCTCCCAGTTACCTTCACCAATACTTCCATCAAAACATTTTCCTCCCTAATTCCCTTATCGCTCACACAAAGACTTCTTGAAACCCTTTTTTGTACTTTATTTTGCCCTTATTTTTAACACTTTCCCTTACTTAAACATTTTTTTGTTCCCCAAAAACTTCTTTTTGTCTCAAGAATCTCGTAATGTCCCTCATTTATTTTTCTCCTCTAACATGCTGTCAAATCATCATCTTCCATCAAATTATCATTTACACCCCTCTTTAATTTCATTCTATTAAATATTAAAACCAAAACCCTTTCATTACAGACTCGACCTTATTTTTAGATTCTCTTTCATTCCCTCCCCAGATGGCAACTCAATAAAATAAGGACACAACTTCTCATTTCCAACTTCTTCCACCACAACTCCTTTAGCAGAGAACACCCTTACATCCTCATTCCCATCTTTTCCATTATTTTCTACCTAATAAATTTGTTCCTTCCTACTAACAGGTTTTAATAATTTTTTATAATTTTAACGTTGTTTGGACTTTTTAAAAAAATTTAAAAAATTAAATTTTTTTTTAATTTTTTAAAATAATAATTGATTATTGATGTGGCATACACGTATATTATCATATGGATGCCACGTCAACAAAGTTAAAGGTTGTTAACTTTTTTTTTTAAAACACAAGTTCGATGGTTAAATTAGGTAAAAGATTAAATTGAGGACTAAAATGACTTTTTTCTTTTTAAAGTTCGAGAGTGCCTAATTGGTGACATGTGGTAGAAAAGAACTAATCCAAAATTGAAACTAGCCAAAAGTGCCCTTTTTTTTTCCTTCTTCATATATCATACTAGTTTTTTTTCTTACCCGCGCGATGCATGGGTTTAGTTGTATATAGTAATTAAAATTATATTAAAATCATTGTATACTTTTATCTAAAATTTATAATTAATATATCAATAATTTGTAAGTTGAGTTAAAATTTGATTAAATCTTGAAAAGGAAAATAATTTAAAACTTAAATTTTGAAAACTTAAAAATTTGGAAAAATGAGTTTTAATCTCTGAAATGGGTATTTCAAGTCGTATTTGAAATATATGAGCCAAGAATGTCTCATATGTTGGTTGTTCATTAAGAAGGCGTTATACCACGCCATTTGGTAATCCCAATATGTGAAATATGGGTTGTGGTCAATTTTGGTGGTAAATTTAGTTGGAAATTTCTTTGGAGAATTTGGGTTTTCACTCCAATCCCTTGGTCAAAGAACTTTTAATATTTGGGCTGTTGAATGGGTAATAAAATTTGGAACTTTTGGGTCTGTGTAGTGCTTGAACAGTACTGATCCAGTTTGAACCAGTATGTTTTCATAATACTGTTAGGGTTTTTGAGAATCCAATGGCTTGAAATGCCATCTATTGAAAAGTTCTTTTGCAAGTATATATGAAGGATTTTCTAAAATTCTTCCTCCATAACAAGAATTCTTTCAAAATATTTGTTTGGAAAATATTGTGATGATTTTTTGTGTAGTAGTCTATGAAGACACTACTATTTCTTTTGGAAAAACATCTTGGAGAGATGTCTCTTTTAAAATATTTTTGAGAGATTTTGGTTTGTGTAAAACAATCTCTTTATTTTTTGAAATCTTTGCTGCTTCACCAGCAATTTGCTTGAGAGGAGTTTCCTCTTTCATTTGAGAAAAAAGTCAATGCCACTTCTGGAGATTGAGAAAGGGACTCAATCCATTTTTTTATTTGAGAACCAATTTCATTTGGATCTTGTGCATCTTGAACGATTGTATTTTTGGAGGATTTTGATGAGGATAATGATCTTTCATTTTCTTCTTCATGGCAAATTTCATACCATGACTTAATTGGTTTTGAGGAAATTTGAGTTTTGGAAGACTCTCCTATTTTTCCTTTTCCTTTGTCTCGGAGTTTGGGTGGCATTTTTGAAGAAACTCTCTGGTAAGAAAATAGGCAAAGAATTAGTTTCTCCTTTGATGTATTCAATATCAAAATCAAATATGCTCAAAATTATCTGTCATCTTGCAAAAATCTGTTTTGAGGTAATATTTTGAACATCTTTTTGTAAAACTTCTTTTGCTAATTTGCAATTAATTCGTAAAAGAAATTTTTGATTTAACAAATCACTTTGGAATTCTGTAATGCATAAAACAATTGATACAATTTCTTTTTTAATAGTACTATAATTTTGCTGAGTTGGATTCTAGTGTCTGGAAGTAAACTGGACTATTTGCTCTTTTCCCCCTTTAACTTGTTTTAGGATCCCATCGTATCCTATTTCAAAAGCATCTGTTTCTACAATCTTGGGGGAATTTGGATTAGTTAAATATAAATAAGGAAGTTTAGTGATTTTTTTTTATAATTTGGGTGATAATATTCGTGTGGTCATTTGTCCAAGGTTGTGGATTCTTTTTGAGCCTATCATATAATGGTTTACATAATTTGCTAAGACTTGGATAAAAGTCTATGACATACTTTAGGCTTCCTAAGAATAGTTGTAATTGGATTTTATCAAGGATTTGGTCTGGGAATTTTCTAGCAAACTCTATGGACCTTTCTATTGGGGAAATGGTTCCTCGGGTAATGTACTAACCTAAAAACCTTACTTTTGTAAAAGCCCGATTTTGGGCCTAGTCGGAACAATGATTTTGAGACCACAAATTCGACCTAATAAAATTTATTTTTATTATATTTTATAGTCTACGATTTCAAAAAATGATTTTTTGAAAATTTCATTTGAAAATTTTGACGTTTGGGCACTCAATTTGGTCAAAAGGACTAAATCGTAAAAAGTGCAAAAGTTGAGTTCTACATGCTAGAGGTGTCCAATTGTTATGAAATTTCAAATTGGAGGTCCTTATATGATAATTAGACCATTTGTTAATTTTTTGGACAAAAATGGACATGAAATAGGTGAAATAGAATATTTTTAAGCTAGGGGCATTTTGGTTATTTAGTAATTAAAATGAATTAAAAACAAAATTAAAAGCCAATTTTTGTCCATCTTCAAGCTATGGCTGAAACTTGCATGGAGAAACCATGGCTAGGGTTTTTCAAGCTTCCAAGCTCGATTGTAAGTTCGTTCTAACCCCGTTTTAAATAATTTTTACGTTTTTGCAATCCCCATAACAAGATCTATCTATTTCTACCATTTATTTGAGCTAGGGTTGATGTTTGAAAATTTACCCATGTGCTACATGTGTGTATTTTGATGTTTAAGGGAGGAATATGAATGTTTTTTGTGTGTTAAATGACTTTTGCTAAGTAGTTTTTGGTGAAAACGCTAAAAAGAACTAATTTGTAAAAGTTATAAAATTTATCATAAAAGTGTGACTTAGTGGAAATTGTGGCTGCTATAGTTATGAAAATGATTCGGTTAGGCTTAAAGTGAAAAGAAATTGAATAAAAATCATTTTACGAGCCTAGGGGAAAAAGTGTAAATATGATAAAGTTTAGGGGCAAAACGTAATTTTTCCATAATATGATTTTTGGGTCACAATGAATAATGTGACTAATAAGTGAGCTAAATGTGATATTTTCGATTAAAGAAAATGAGATTCGGGCCTAGAATGGGGGAAAAGCAAATATTTGATGGTTAGGTCTTTTTCACCATTTCTCGTATCGAGGTAAGTTTGTATGAAAATAATGCAACATTTTATTTTTATTATATGTTTAATGCTTAAATAAGCATGAAAATGTGTTGATTTGAATGTTATGTTACATTGATTATGTATGTAAATTATATGGACATTGCAATGAATGAAATGATATATGTTGGAAATTATTAAAAATGATTATATTCCATTTGAATATTGAATTGTATGAAAATGTCCATAATCCTGAAATTGAGTGAAAAGAATTATAATCCATTCGAATACTGAATTTCGATGGATAAGTTATTTCTCATGTGAAATGAGATCCTGCATGTGTTGCAGAAAGGATTTAGCTCAGACGGGTAATCCTGAAACGAGCCTATCTATCATATGTTTCAATTAGGATTTAGCCTAGACTGGTAATCCTAATTAACTAGATTTAGCCTGGATTGGTAATCCAGATTAGACTATGTAGGGAATCCTTTGTCATAAAGAGGATTTAACTTGGACTGGTAATCCGAAAAAGCCCTTAGAGTACATGGCACAGCTAGAATTTAGCCTGGACTGGTAATTCTGCTGTGAAATATGTGGCTCGAGAGCGTATCGAAAGGGTACTATTGAATATGAATTGACGGTTAGTAAATTGTACATCTAGAGTGTACTAAATGATGAAATATCCATCGAGAATTCAATGATTCAATGGATAAAGTACGTGTAAATGACTTGAGAAATATGAATTTGAAGGTGTACATGAAATAATGAGCTCATCTATGCATATGATATACATGTGACTAACTTGTTGATTGAGTGTAGGTATTTAGTAAAAATTACATTGATCGATGGAATGTATGGTTAAGTATGCCCATGAGAAATAACGACTTTTATATTGAGCTCTATTGTGTAAATGAGTATGAGATCCATGAAATGGTGAGTTCATGATTAGTTGGAAACAATTTTATGATAGTTATCATTGTATTGCACTAAAATAGTTTTGGACAGCAGCAGTAGTCCGACTTTGAAAATCCACCAAAACTTTTGGAAGTTGAATTAGAGGTTTAATAAAATATGAAATTAAACATTATCAAGTCTAGTTTCACATAGAAGAAATGGTATAAGAAAAAGAATTTCATATTATGAGATATTTGAACTTTCGTGAGACAGGGTCAAAATGATTTCGGATTCCACTATTTTGATTTTGGAAAATCATTAAAAATTGTATGAAAATAATTATGGATTATAATTAATATGAATAAATCCTTAATGAGTCTAATTTCAAGAGAAATAGACGGAAACATTATCCAAATCCCATACTAAGAGATAATTAATTTTTATTAAAGAAAAGTCGAAGCTGTCAAACAGCAGAACAGGGGTAAGTTTGAAGAATAAACTGTACTTATTAGCTAATCCATAAATTCTAAAAATTTTATGGAAGAAAGATATATGGGTCTGGTTTCAAATGATTTTAATGGATCTTAATTTAGAATTCTTTAGCTCAAGATATTAATAATTTAGTAACTATGACGAGAGTAAATAGCTTGACATGAACATAAGTAAAAAGTGCAATTATGATTGTTTTACCTTGAGATCATGATGTGAGAATTGGTAGAAGCATGTTAATAAATTGCTTATTATTTTAATACGGACTTACTAAGCTATATAGCTTACCCCCTCCTTTTCATTTCTTTAGTGTTTCCAGGTTAGCTCGGGGTTGGAGATCGTTGGAGGCAGCATCACACTATCAAATTATCAATTTTGGGGTATCGATAAATCTTAAGTATTTTCAAGTGAGCGGCATGTATAGAGACTTAGTCCTTTGTGCTATGTGTTTAATGGTTTGGCCAAATGTATTGGTTTATAATGATTCAAGTGTATATAGCCATGAGATGTAGCTTATATTGGTTATGGGTTTGTAAACCTATTTATCCATGTGCAATGTGCTAACACCTTGAAATGTGATCATGTGCTTATATGTACCGAGATCTTGTGTGACGTTGTTATACTTGTTTGCTATAATTAAGTTGAAGTTAATTAGTATGATGATAGCCGTGGTATAAAAGTATAAGTGGTATTATAATAGACAAGGTCAAATGAGTATGAGAAACACAAGTATGATAACATGCAAATGTTATGTTTGTAACTTAATTGAGGATGTTTAATTTTAATTGGAAACCATGTTCTATGCCTTTGATATTGTATAAGTTTGTGAGGGATTAAGGTTGACCAAGGCTTGGAAAATAGCCTAAGTGTTGGCCACACGGACAGAGACACGGTCGTGTGTCTTACCCACGGCCCAGCACATGAGCGTGTGTCTTAGCCGTGTGACCTTAAAATATTGCTGACGTCATAATAGAGAGTTACATGAGCTGAGAACATGGACGTGTCTGAGCCATATGGGCGTGTGTGACCACACGGCTTACCCATACGGGCATGTGACTCTCCAAAACTAGAAAATTTGCTTAGTGTTGTAAAAAGTTCGTAAGTTCTCGGTATAGTCTCAAACCATCCCCGATGTATGTTTTGGGCCTCGTAAGCCAGTATAAAGGACATTATGAATATGAATGAATGTTTTTAATTTGAAAGAATTTTTTTTGTAGCCCGATTTTACATAACGTTTAAGTTCGGTAATGCCTCGTACCCTATCCCGACCTCGGATTCGGGTAAGGGGTGTTGCAAATTTTGTTTGGAACAAACTTATCTTGGGTTTAGAAACTACTAAACCATTATTTTTATGAATTTTATAAAGATGGATAAATGTTTGAAGTGTTTTTCTAAATTTTCTGAAAACACTAATACATCATCGATGTATACTATTGTGAATTGAGAATATTGGGAAAAAATATCATTCATTATTCTTTGAAATTTGGATGGAGCATTTTTTAATCTAAAAGGCATTACATTCCATTCATATTGTCCAAATGGTATAGTAAATGCCGTTTTATATCTTTCTTCTTCTTTTATATGGATTTGCCAAAATTTAGATTTCATGTCAAATTTTAAGAAAATATTTGCATCACAAAGTTTCTGTAACAAATCTTTCTTATTTGGTATTGGGTACCTAATCAATTTTAAGGCTTGATTGAAAGGTTTGTAATTAATTACTAATCTTACCGTTCCTCTTTCGAGTTCTGCATTTTTTATTACATAAAATGTTGAACAACTTCAAGGAGAACTACTTTTCCTAATTAAATTTCTATTAAGATCTTGTATTTATTTTTTAAAAAATTCTTCCATTTCTTTGTTCATTTGTATTGGTCTTGCTTTTATGCGTATTTTTTTTCATCAAAATTACTTTCATATGATAATGTTACTTTGTGTTTTTTCCTATTCCAAAAAGCATTAGGCGTGTCAGAACAAATTGTTCATTCTATTTCTTCTTTGATTTGATTTATCCTTTTTTGTACTTCACTTTTTTCTAATTGTTCAGTCAATTTTTTAAAACATATTTCTTCTTTTAAAAAAGAGATTTGTTTCTGTTTATAATTAATTAAATTATTAAGTTGCCCATTATGGATGGATAAAGATTTTAATAAGTTGAGATTTCTTATTTTTGGTTTTTTTCCAAAAAGAAATTTTACTTTTGTGTTTAAAACTTTGGTGGAGATAGAATTATCTGTTACTTTATATGGTTTGAGTAAAGATATGAATGGGGTTCCTAATATGACGTATTGGGTTTACCATTAAAAAACATGTTTAATATTTTATACCTTTGTTGTATATTTTTGCATTGGGAATTTTGTAAGTAATTTTTAGTTTTTTACCATTTGCAACATTAAGAGATTCTGATGTTTTGTCATAATATTTTGTTGGAATTATCTCTTCTCTAATACAATTTTGGTTTGCTCCTATATTAAAAAGGGCTATTATTTCTAATTGAAATTCATTATTTATGACAATATTTATTTTTATTAAATATCTTTGGATAGATACTTTAGTTAGAACCATCATATATTCCTGTGTATTTTTTTCAGGTTCGGATTTAGTTTCTGACGAACTATTTTCTAGGATTTCATGTTTTAAGGTTTGCATTTGTTTTTTCATTTCTTGTTGTTCCATTTTAAGCTAAGAAAGTTCTAATTTAATTTGTTTTATTTCTAATTGTAATTCAGAATTTGTAATTTGTCTGGGTTTTATTTTTTCATATTTATTAAATATTATATCTTGTATATTATACATTTGTGATTGACTAGAAATAATTTCTTTTTCTTTTTCTGGTTTATCTTTTAATAAGGATTTTAATTTCAAAAGGTATTCTCTTTTAAGTTCTGGGCCTTGAATTTTATCAATAACTTCAATGATAAATTTTTGGTCTTTAGTTAACATATTAATTGAGGGTTCATTTTCATCATCAGAAGATTGAGATGTTGTATGTAATTCACTTATTTGTAATTCATCTGTTTTGGTAGATGTATCATTTTCAGAAGAAGTTGTTTCTAAGAGAATCTCATTTAATTTTTTTGTTCTATTTCTTCATCTAGATTTAAATTATTAATTTTTCTTTTAATTTTGCAATATTTTGAGATGTGTCCTGGTTTTCAACATCTATAACATTTATTGTTTTATCTATTTTGTTTTTTGTTTTAGTTGTTTCTTTTCTTTTTTGTATTTTCTATATTTGGGGTTTTTATAATATTCCGAAATATTCTTTCTCCTATTTTTGGGTTTTACAAGGTAACATGTTTTTGAAGAAAAGGGTTCATTCCTAATGTCAAATTGGTGGCAAAATGATCCTAATTCCTTTCTATATTGATATCTTTCTTTCTTAAGTTTTTTTTTTGTAATTTTAAATCTTGACAAATTTTTAATCCTTCTTTATGGGTGAAACTAATTAGTTCACCATATGTAAGTTTTTCATATAGAATAATACGTTTGTAATTTTCTCTTATTTGATATTTAACTTTTTCTCCTAGTAAAGTAGGAAGTCCTAGTAGAAACTTTTATTTCCAAAATGGTTGTTGGTTATCAGATCTTTGAATAACTCTAGTCATAAAGACATCGTTATACCATTTAAAATTGGTTAATTTTTTTCATTTTAAATTCAATAATAATTTTGAATTTCTATTGATGAGAAGGATCTCCTATAAAGTGTTTAAAGATTGAGAATATTAAAGTTGTTATTGCATCTTGGATTTCTCTTCCTTGTTCATCTAAAACAATTCTTCCTTGATCATCTTTTTTTATTGCTTTTAAGATTTCTTCTTGTTGGATGTTAGTGAGTGCATGGTCGCACCATCCTTTTAATTGACCAGTAAATCCAACAACTAAAAGACTGGCATAGCATGATCACTGATTAATCCATTTTGGTTTTGGGTTTTAAAAACATTTGAAACCATTGTAATTTGTTGTAATAAACTAAGAATATTGTATTAAGACATTCCGTCTATATTCCATTCATAAATTGTACTAGTATTGTATTTATTCTGGAAAACAGGTTTTTCTTCTATATTAAGATTAGGTGCAGTGGTTTTTGGATAATATAATTTTTTTGGTTCTTTCCAAGCCATCTTGTTAATTTTTTGATCATCTGATTGATCAGAGTCAGATTGGGAGGATTGGTGTAATGTATTTACTAAATGATGGGCTTGCATTGGGGTATCATGTGCAATTAATTCAGACTTGTAACTTTCTAAAGCACCAAGTCTATTTTGGATTTCTATTAAGAATTCATTTTGGGATTTTTGGAAAGGTTTTGGAATCTCATAATGTGTAAATATTGGTTCTTTAGAACTTTTTTCTGTTACCTCTTTTACTGGTTCTTTCCTAATCGGTTGACTTTCTACCAAATTCTCAATATAATCTAATTGTATTCCTATTGTATGAAGACTGATATTTGTATAGTTATTTTGTTCTACTATCATTTTAATATCTTTTGATGATATTTGTTCTCCTGCATCAAGAGCTCTCATTCTTAAAGGATTTGCTTTTATTCCAGTATTTTTGTGAAGGTATTGAACCTCCATTAAATGGGGATGTTGAGATCCAACTTCTCCTTTATTAGTCTGCCATCTAGTATTATGTTTTATTGTATTAACAGATTTTGAATAATATTCTTCAAACCATTCAAAGAATTTTATATGAATTTTATGGGTATTCACAAATTCTCTTGAAGAATGCTTTTTTTTTATCATTATAATTTTTAAAGTAATCTTTTATTTTTTGCTTATTTTTTTTTGGAATAGAAGTGTTTTCTACATCATTCCTTATTTATCTCAAATTTTTTTTTAAAAACAAATATTTCTGAATTTTCTCCATATCTTGCATTATTAGTCATTGATGAATATGTTGGTGACATATTAGGTGAATTTTGGGGACTCTTTTCTTGTCTGGCATAGATAGGTTGAGCTATATTTGAGGAATTATCTATTCCTTGTAAATTGTTTCTAAATGTTGTTGGAATAGAAGAGACAGAGTCTAGCTGTCCTAAAATCTGTTGTTTGTGCTTCGGGATTTGACTCTTCTTCTAAATTTAACCTCCTAAAAGCTATGCTGGTACTTCTTATTTTGAAGGAATGTCTTGGAGGCATTCTTTGTGGCCTGTTGAATGTTAATTCAACTGTGCCATCTTGGTGTTGAGAAATTTCACTTAATGAAGTGTTTCTTATTGGAGTTGGTACTATTGGGTTTGTAGCAAACTCAAGTTTTCACCTATTAGGAAGGCTTATTTCATGCCATTATATTGTTCTTGGGATTGTGGTGTGAGATCTTGAAGTATCTGTTTCTATTAAGAGTGTAACACCCAAATCTGGCCTAGACATTATGGTCGCATTTAACGATGTCACATGATAGGGTGTTTGAAATCCATGTCATCGCGATAAAACTGTTTCCATTAAATTACTTTTCCTTTTCTCTTATTAGTTCCAATTTGTTTTACTCGTTTAATCAATTGATTAAAACGCGACTCGTTGTGGAAGCTTTAAAAATCATTTACTCTATGAAAATAGAATTAATTAAATAAATCCGTCCATTTTAAGAAAACCCCTTCATTTTAGAGAAAACTGTTTGTTCGTCGAGTTTTGTAGTTTAAAAACCCATAATCAGTCAAAAATCCAGCAGAAAGTCAAACAGTCCAAAATGTCTCGAAATTACACAAAAATATCCTAAAAAATAATTGAGCAAAAATAACCTTAAATCATACTGAAACAGAAACAGTCTCTAACAAATGTGTGGCCACCGCTGAGTCCTCCGTTACACCGATCCATCTATGTCCATCTATGTCTGGGGATTACCTGTACAGATTAAACAAATAGGGTGAGTTTACGTAAACTCAGTGTGTAATCCCCCCCAAAAACAAACATACAGTCAATCATAGTAAACAATCATATTAAGCCCATAACAGTCTCAGTAGCAGTTTGGGCCATAGCCCAACTCAGGTTCAATATTCAGTATAAGTTATGCACTAGAGTCGTAGCCCATCACAGTATAGGCCATGCATACAGTAATCAATAGCAAAGTCCTACCCAACCAGCCTCTACACACCATCTCTATCCAACCCTACACTCCATGTAGGGATTAAATCAACCCACCCACCCCTACACTTTAGATAGTACCGAATGCGGCACAAACAGTAGTTTGTAGCTGAGCTGCCAGTATATTAGGCTTAAAAGCCTTTTAGTACACTTTCTCCAAATATCTTTATCCCCACCTAATGCAATGCAAACATACAATATGTCATGCTTTATGCAACCATCAGTCATACATATACATATCCATATCAGTAATCATGTATATTTTATCACTCATCACATACACTCAGATCATACTTATAGGGGTCTAGAAAACACTTATTGACCCTACAGTAGGTTCATAGTTGGCTTGGGCGACCTGTGTAACCCTAGGAATTATTTTAGATAAATGGGCTTACACACCCATGTGGCTTGCCCGTGTGGCCCATACGACCCAAATTTTCCTTGGGATCACACGGCCTAGCCTAAAATCCTACACGCCTGTGTGGTTTACTCGTGTAAGCCCACACAGCCCAAATTAATTTAGCTCGTGTATAGCACACGGCCTGTCTGGCTATCACACGACCGTGTCAGGTGCGCACGACCTGGCCTCGTCAATCACACGCCCGTGTAAGGGCACACAGCCTACCACACGGGCGACCACATACCCGTGTGGTGTCAATAGTAGGGTTTTCAGCTTTTTCCAAAACCCCGTTTTTTGTATTTTCGAGTACACACCTGGTTTTGATTACAGCTAAAACGAACCCCGAGCCTTCTAGAAGCTACCAAACGACATATCAACACCCAAAACTTGATTAATTCCTATTATTAAAGTCATACTTACCAAAACCCCCAACGAACAACTAAAAAACTATGTCAAACGACGATTCGAAGTCTTACTGAGATGGATACAATAACCAGTAGTCACCACCCATTGGGAAACTCATTTACAACCTTCGTGCAACACTTAAACGTGAGTAAAACAAACTTTTTATTACTCGCTTAACCAAATCAACGACAAAACTCAGGAAAATACCACTTAACGAACAAGGGAAGACAACTGCAGTACGTCAGAAATGGATTGAACAAGGAAATAAAATAAGAAAAGGGGAAAATCAAAAGGAAACTGGCAGCAAGTGGGGAAAAGAAATGATAGAAAGAAAGGGAGAAGGAAGAGGGAAAAATTCCTCAGAAAACTTGGGAGGATGAGGAGAGAAATCCGAATGCAACAACCAACAACAACAGGATAACTCGATAACTCTCCAATCCCTTATTTTTCTCCCCACATCCCCATTACACACAACCACTATAGAATTTCGGGTAAACCAAAAGTCTTTCAGTTCCTAGAGTAAAAATATACGCTCAGGCACATGCAGGGATTCGAACACAAGACCTCTAGCATATTAACACTCCATTTAACCACTAGACCAGTAGGCCTATTCTGTTATAAGCTTATCAACAATTAAATAAAAGTCTATTGACCAAAGATAGGGCTTTATTCATAAAAATACCAAAGTTTGCCCAAGTCATGGCTTGAACTTGAGACCTCACACACACACCCAGAACACATAACCACTGAAGCAGATAGATATTTATGTCACACATTCGCAAAAACAAATAATTTAAATTTTTGAACGTTACAAAGAGGGTTCTCATTTTGGGCTTTGAAGTAAAGCCTTGGTATTAACTACAGAATACATAGCTTTGAATTGGAGTCTATAGAGTAAAGTTAGTACTTCCGAACCAGGAAGCATTTTGTAGTTATAGGTATGTATTTGGAGGGTCAAAGATTGTAAAATATTTTTGTCAGTCAAAGAAACCATAAAATTTGGATAATAATTAAAATGTATTAGGCCAGTACATAGGCTTGTTTCTATAGTTCCTAATAATAAGTCATTAAACATGATATGTTTTTTATCTCTTAAGACAATTAAAATTGATGTATTTTTAGTGGCTTCAACACTAAGAGGTTTGACATCAACTTGGACTAGTCCAAAATGGACATATTTGTATTTTTGTTCTTTGAGTTTATTAATGACGACTTTATCTAATAATTGGATTGTTTCATATTCTTTTTGAATAGGTAAACTCCTTTCTTTTGTTTTTATAACGTAACTGCAAAAAGTATTTAAATTTTTAAAAGTTGTTTTCCTGTAAACTTGGTTTGTTGGAACTTTTGGAAGAGTCCAATTATCAAATCTTTGGGGAATATTTTCATAATGTTCTTCTTGTTCATTAGCAGTGTTGTTTGAGGTTTGGTCGGACTCTTGGGATTGATTGGAAACAAAGCTTGTAGAAGAATTGGTTCTTTTAAGGAAGGGAAACATTCTTTGTTTTCTTATTTCCTACAAGGGGGTTCTACTATCAGGATTTTCGGATTATTATAGTTGCCTACAAGGATACTTTGTCCTTGACACACCTAACCCATGGCTAACTGGAATGGGTATCAATACTCAGTAAAATAATAATACATTAATGAAGGCAATTAAACCAGAACTTGGAAATATAGAAAACAAATTGAATATTTTTAAAACTTAGAAATACCTGCTCCTCCTTGGCTCTAATACTAGATTGTCCCGAGGATCTGAGGATGAAATTTGAAATGTGATAATCGTAATCATAGTTTGTAAGTTGAGTTAAAATTTGATTAAATCTTGCAAAGGAAAATAATTTAAAACTTAAATTTTGAAAACTTAAAAATTTGGAGAAATGAGTTTTAATCTCTGAAATGGGTATTTTAAGTCGTATTTAAAATATATGAGCCAAGAATGTCTCATATGTTGGTTGTTCATTAAAAAGGCATTGTACCAGGCCATTTAGTAATCTCAATATGTGAAATATGGGTGGTTGTCAATTTTGGTGGTAAATTTGGCTGAAAATTTCTTCTTCTTTTTTTATATTAAATAAATTTATAGTTAATATAATTTTGAAATTTAAAAATAATTGACAACTAAGATTTAAAAAACTAAAGAATGTCTTGAAAATAATATTTAAAAATCTTTTTATCATGAAAATAATATTTAAAAATCTTTTTATCTCTATGTTAAACAATTGGTGAATGTATATGGGAAGTACCTATATTGTACATTAAATTAATCCTTGTAATATTAAATGACTCAATTTAGTCCCCGTACTATTAAAAAGAATCAAATAAGGCTAAATTAAAATAGAGTTAAACATTTACTATATAAAAAATGTCATTAACTATTTAACAGAGTTAATATGTTTAAACTATTTATAGTTTTTTAAATGAATTTTTTTTATTCTAAATTGAATTGCATTTGGAAAAAAAAAATTCATGATATTTTTTATTTAGTAAATGTTAATTCTATTACAATTTAGACTTATTTTATTCTTTTGAATAGTATAAAAACAAGATTGATTGATTTAGTAATAAAGAAGCTAATTTAATATAATTGTTATAACTTTAACCTTAAAAAATTTATAGCTAATATATTAGTAGTAATCACCAAAAAGAATCAACCTAAAATCTTGGTGGTAGATCTAAATTTGCTCATGGAACTTCATATATATATATATTATATGATATAAGATTAGTAGTAAATTACAATTCAGGAAAGAGGATTGAGGATGAATAATGTAAATATAATTGAGAAGTTATTTAGAATGTTTAATAATTTGGATTTTGTAATTAATGTAATAACAAAAAAATATATATTTAAAACTTAATTTTAAATGTGGAACTCACTTTAAATAAAACTAAAAAAGAAAATGTTTTAGAACTTAAAGAATTTATTTAGAACTCAAATTTTTTATGGTTCCGTACCTTCTTTTATATTATATATATATATGATAACATAGTAAAAATATGTTTTTAAATTATTAATTAAGTGAAATAAATAAATTTTATTGTTATATTTTATTTTAAATATAATTATTTATAATATATATAAAAGTATGAGTTTAGAAATTTTTTTGAATTGACGAGAATATCCTTTATTTTTTTTATCATATTATAAAATTTACATTTAAAAATAATTATAATCTAATTTATAGTTAAAAAATTGTTGATTTAAAAATAAAGTTATTATAAAAAAATTCAATTATAATATTTAAATTGATAAATTAATATATTTTTAATTATATTCAATAATTAAAATAAAAAATATTATTTTAAGTTAGTTATTTCATAATATTAAAAAAATAATTAAATATTGAAAGCGAAACTAAAAGATAGTAAAAAAATAAGAATAATTGAAATACAAATATTAAAATTAATTTAAAATGTGGAAATTATATAAATGGAGATTGGTGCTGAGGAGAGGAGTTTGGGCGCCGCGAAAGTGGATTTGTCGGTAGCTTTCACACACTTTCTCATTAATCAATGGAACTCTTACAAATAATAAAGTGTTAAAAGAAAAAACAAGTAGAGGATATAATATTTTAGAAGATTTGACCCATTTCTTGCTAGTTTGCTATGATCCTTTTGTGAAGTGAGAAAATTGTTAGTTCAACAACATAAAGTTTCAACTTTCAAGCGGTCCAGTTTTAGGTTTGGGAGGGTCAAAGTATTCTTAAAAACAATGTGGAGAAGATTTCTTTACAAGAAAAATGTTAACATCACTGCAATACTAACACTTTTCTGTTGTTCAGATAAATATGATTAAGAATAAAAAAAATGATTTACACATAAATGAGGGTTAGTGCATTAAAAATTAATAGCTGAGTGCTTTGTATGATGTAGCTTAAAAAATAAAGAGGAAAATTATAAATGTTGAATTTCAATTTAGGGTTATTAGATAATTTTAATTGCATAAATGGCTCAAATCTATCTTCTTGTTGAAAGCTAGTTACACACATGCTGTCACCACTTGACAAACTTAGGGATAAAATATTCAGCTTGTCTGCAAATTATAATTATAAATCTATTCGAAACTCAACAGACACAAAATAACAGTGGTTTTGCTGAAGATCACAGAATCATCAAAAGAATTGATAATATGGTTTCTGTTCTTTCATTTCATCATGAAAACGTACAAAGATTATCCCAATTCTAATCAAAATTATTTCACTAACATCTCTTTCAAATGAATGAAAAAAATAAATAAATCCCCCTATTATCCTGGATGAAGAAGATTAAAGAGAGGGAAAAAAAATGGCAAGCTTAATCTAAACAATGGAGTATTTAATGTTAATGTCCAGGACCCCTTTTGCTTGGTCCGGAGGCTAATCTAAAACCCAAGCTTCTAAACGAATTACGACTATTGCTGGAATGGTTTGCTGCTGATAATGCACCAAATGATAATACCCCCATCCTTCCCCCTTGTTCTTCGCATCCTCCAACAACCATCGTTGTTGATCGAAGGGTTCGGCCATGGACAGCGATGACCAACTCTGTTGAAACCAACAATGCCAATACACCCATCATAAAAACAAGACGCTGCATTGATGCCGAGCTGTTCTTAGTCATCCTCAACATATGAAATATATGTATAAAACTTATTTGAGCTCTCACAATAAAGGCTTTTGCCAATTGTTTTAAATTGGGTTGTCGTTGGAATATTGCTATGGGTTTGCTAGCTATCGCTATATAATTATATATATAAGCGTCGAACTGGGTTGATGAGACGGTGATGAGGTTTGCGAAAGTGGGATCTTTAACAGGATTGATTGACTCAGCCTCATCCTATACAAGCATTGCTAAATACTATATTTTAGGCTTACTTTTTCATGGGTAGCTAAGGCAAATATTTACTTTAAGAGTAGCTTTTGTATTCTTTGAGTTGGGACTTCAAACATAAACTGATAAATATATGTATACAGATTTAATAATAATAATAAAATGATATTCACATATTTATATACCACCTCACTAATAAAATTTAAAAATATACGACGATATAAGTAAATCATAAATTTAATTTTATTACTTTTGATTATTTGATTTATTAGTAATATGTTATGGTGAGGTTCAACCCACACGTTTTTGGGAAGATGAGACGCGTGTGGTTACATCTGGTACGCGGTCTTTAGACTTCCTTGTAGGTTGACACATTATTAAATCCATATATGTATGGAAAGGGCGGAGAGTTTTGAATGCGTTCCTTTTCTTACTTTTGTGAAGGGAAAAAGTAGGGAGGTTCGTTGAACTGTCATTTTCCTTTAGTACAAGGACGGTACATACAAACATGAAAAGAAGTTTACAATACTAGTTTTTGACAAGTCTCCATTTCCATTTTAATGTATTTGTTTATTTAGCTACTCTCGAAATTAAAGCATACCCCAGTATATGTACTTCACCCAATTATCTCTTCTTTTAAATCAATATTCTTGATATAAGATGTGAGCAATTTACACAACTATTAATGGTGGTTCGGAGAATGTAAAGTTTATATAGATGAAAAACTTGATGTGGGTCTCCTACATTTTCATTGGGTCACTGCTACCGTCCAATTCACCAAATATACATTTTTATATTTAAATTAAAAATAAATTAAATTTGCAATATAGAGATAGAGATTGGACTAACTAATTTGAATTTCTAATAACTAACATTACACAAATCTAAAAAGAGATTACAACTAATCTAAATTAAATCTAAATAAAATAAATAAATGAAAACTCTAGCTTCAAACTAATTCCGTACAATAAATTTCCTCTTCTAATTGATAAGTTAATTATAGAGATCGAGGAACAACCTCAAACCTCCTAATTCTTTTTTATTAGTAGATTAAGTACGGAAATAACCCAACAACTAGCCCTTATCAAGCAAATAACCTTAAAAATATCTTCCACAATTTAATTCCTTGGCAACCTTATAAACTAAAAGAACCTGGTTCAAATCAACGGTTTTAACTGCACGAATCATTTAAACTTGATCGTTAATTCCCTTAATGGGCCCGATCACTCACTCAATTGGTCACATCAAATTGTTTTTCGATGGACTAAATATGACAATTATGAATCATACCAATTCACCAACGGTATGTCATTTAAAACTAAATCGAGAGATATCCTTTCTTGATTTAATGCTAAAACAATGTTGTGAGACGACTGAATTTATCTTTTAAATCAAAAAATTAATAAATACCAATATAAAAAATATTAAATGCAAATTTAAAATCTCACAATTTAAACACAGAATAAATTATCCGCCTGAAACTATCTCAAATCAACTACCAATAAATTGAAGGAGAATAAAATATAATAACAAAAGGATAAACTTTATGTAAAATAAAAACTAAAAATAAACAAAATAGTTTGATGGAGAATGTAGTATTCGCCTCCGTTATTAATCTAAACTACAACTTTATATAATAATAAAATAAAAACCTAAAAAAATGCATAGGAATGGCTGTGCGCCACTCTATTTTCTTTCTATTCACGCATATATACATATATAATAATAACTTAAAATTAATAAAACCCTAATATAAATAGACATGCTTAAAAATAAAAAAAATGTTTTAATAGAAATAATAACAAAATATTCTTCAAATTTTCGTCTTGTACATAACTTGAGTTTTCGTGTCAAATTTTTTATGCAATCCACGTATTCGCTCATTTCCAATACTTTAAATAATAATTATACCTACATAAATAATGATTAATTACATGTCAAATTAAGTAAAACTCATTTCCAAAATTAATTAAAATAAAAATAAACTTATGCCGATGAAGTGCATTATCAAATTTCCCCCACTTAGTTAATGTTTGCCCACAGGCATTATATGCATTCATCAATCCGACAATCCTTAATTCAATCAAACAAATAGATATTAGTAAAATTTAGATCCTACAATCATATTCGTCAAGCTAACATGTCAATTCGTAATTTGATTAAGTACACAATTTTTCGAATAATCTCATAATTAGACTCCATAATTATCAATTCATCCTAAATTATCAAGACACCAAAATTAACAAAAAGTTGCAACCATAAACAACCAGTTCTCTCATCTATTGTGCTCATTTTTTTCTTTCTCTTTTCTTTTTTTTCCTAATTAAAAAGTTTATCTAGAGTATCTCTAAATCCTTTTACGTGAAGAAGGATGAAATGTAATGATCCAGTTTCTAGTGGTGTTGAAAAATGCAGTTTTAGGACCTCTTTTTCGCAAACCGAGTTCGTGAATATTAAATAAAAATATTTATAGAGTTATTATATAGATTAATTGAAATTTGGATAGTCAATTCAACCGAAATTATGATTAATTAGGGCCTAGAGACTAAATTGTAAAATCCAATCACTATAGATTTTTAATTGGTAAATGGCTTGGAGACTTAAATTGAAATTAACCAAAGGTTCAAAACAACAATTAGACCATATTTAAGTGTATATTAGTGGACAGTAAGATGAAATGGGCATTAACTTAAACAAATTAAGATTTATTTGATTAAATTAAGGTTAATTAACTTAATTTAAAAATTAATCCCACTATATAAGTGGGGTTTGGGTGGGAAGAGAGATAAACTCATGTTCTTCAACCAAATAAAAGTAAAGAAGAAGAAGAAGAAGAAACGCCATTAAATGGTTTTCAAGCTTTTAGCTTCAATTTCAAGTAAGTCCCTAGCCATTTTTCTTTGATTTTTATAGATTTTTTTTTAATATTGGAAGCTTGATTAAGCTAAACCAAGGATCAATTTCATCAATTGGTGAAGTTTTGATGAGATGTCATTGTTGAGAATTGAATGTCTTAGGTGTTAAATGATACACATTAAGCTTAGATTAAGAAAAGAAATTAATTGTAAAGCTTAATTGTTTTTTTATTATAGAAATGGGCCGGAGGCTATGTAACACCCCTTACCCGTATCTGAGACCGGGACAAGGTACGAGGCATTACCATACACAAACGGGACACTTCCAAAAAATACAGGCTATAAAAATTTTATTTCAATTTAAAACCGATCAAACAAATCATATTATCCCCATTATGGACCTACGAGATCCAAAACATGCATTAAAAGCGATCCAGAACTAAACCGGTAACTTTAGGAAACTTTAAGAAATTTCTAGGTTTAAGCCTCACATGCCATTGTGGAGGCAATGCACACACTCGTGTGCATTGGGACACGCTCGTGTCCCTTATCCGTGTTGAATTATTGGAATTTATTTTACATTTCGAACCTACAGGGGTTTTCACACGGCCGAACACACGCTCGTGTCCCTGGCTCGTGTCCCTCACATGGCCTAGACACGCCCGTGTCCAAAAACTCAGACATTTTGTTTATGACATCATCATTGATCTAGAGGCACACGGACAAGGCACACGCCCGTGTGCTAGACCGTGTGCTCCACACGGTTGAGACACACGGCTGTGTCTCTGCCCATGTTTTTACTACCATGCAAACTATGTAACAGCCCGTTTTTTGGGGTTAATTGGAACAGTGGTTTCGGGACCACAATCCAAAGTCAATATATTTATTTTATTATTTTAATAAGGTCTACAGTATGATAGATTAATTACGTGAAAGTTTCGTAATGAAATTTTACTGTTTAAATGCTTATTTCGGCAAAAAGAACTAAATTGCGTAAAATGCAAAAGTTGCATTCTATTAGTTAAAGGAGTTATATAGCCTTGGCTTTATAATATAGTGGCCTTGAATGGTAAATAGTCCATTAGTAACATGAGTGGAAAATGATGGACAACCATTATGTGTTTTAATGTTTTAATATTAAGGTTAAATATGGTATTTGGTAAATGGTTAATAAATGATGTATTAAATAAAAACAAAAACGAATTTTGTCCATTCTATTTGCATTTGGCTGAATATTGAGAAATAAGAAAGCCATTTTTGGTGCTTATGGGTTCGGCACTTGCATGATTAATTTGGTAAGTGTTTTGACTCGGTTTTTGATGATTCTTACGTTTTTGTGATCGTTACTTTAAGTACTAGCTAGCCCGTACTTTCAATTTCAAAATTTTCATGATTTTGTAAGATTTCATTGATGAATATTCATGCTTTTTGATGATTGATGATGAAATATGGAAGTTAGAGGATAGTTTTACATATTTTACAAAGTGATTTTGAGTAAAAATGTAAATTATGGCTAATTTGTGAAATTATGAAATTTTGTGGTTAAAAGTACGAATAAATGAAAATTGAGGGATGCTATAAGCATGATAAATATTCGACTAGGCTTGGGTTGTGATAAATTTGAATGATTTTTTTTACGAGTCTAGAGACTAAATTGCAAAAAATATGAAATAATAGGGGTAAAAATGTAATTTTTCCAAAAATGTGTAAATTGTGTTAAATTGAATGAAATGTTGCTTAAATAAGTAAATTTTGATATTATTTAGATTGAGATAATCAAGAATTGGATCTAGAACAAGGGAAAACAAAGTATCGGACTAATCGATCCATTCCGTCGTTTTAACGATCGAGGTAAGTTCATATGTAATAAGCATTGTTAAATTTATGCTTTTAATGCTTTGATATTGTATAAATTGTATATACGTGATTCTTGTTATGTTCAATGACATATCGACTAAGAATGACACTTAGTGTGCAGTTTGAAATAGCTTTTGCTAAATGTGGCACTTGGTGTGCTATTTGTGATAACTTCGGCTATATATATGTGGTACTTAGTGTGCGAAATATTGAGAATGACACATGGTGTGCAAGATATTAAGTAAGGCACTTAGTGTGCGAGACAACGAAGATGCAACAACATTACGTGTATGTATGAAATGGTAAGGATCGGTACATGTATGTATGCAAAACTCATTAGAAATGATTTCGGTTTATGATGCATCTTTGTAACGAAGTAAATAAGTAAGTCATGCCTATGAGAATGATTTTTTGATGACCTTGTGATTTTGGGTCCATGCTTATGTTGTATAAATATGTATTTATACCATGATGGTTGAAATGATTTGTAAAGGCGTTATTAACTTTGTTATCATTATTTTACACTAAAACAATTTTGGACAGTTGCAGCAGCCTGAATTTGAAAATTCACCAAAAATAGTGGAAATTTAATTAATGGTTGAATAAGATATGAAAATAAAGCTTATTGAGTCTATTTTCATATAAAGGAAACGATGTAAGCAAAAAAAAATTTATATTATGAGATATTTGAATTTTTGTGAGATAAAGTTAGAATGATTTCGGAATCCCCTATTCTGATTTAGGAAAATCATTAAAAATTTTACAAGAATAATTATGGGTTATAATTTATAAAACTAAAATAATTAATGAGTCTATTTTCAAAAGAAACAAACAGGAACATCATTTGAATCTCGTATGAGGAGATAATTAATTTTTAGTAAAGAAAGGTCGAAGCTATCAAACAGCAGAATAGAGGTAACTTTGAAGAATAAACTGTATTTATTGGCTAATACATAAATTCTAAAAATTTTATGGTGAAAATATATATGAGTTTAGTTTTAAGGAAAAGTAACAGACCTTAATTTAGAAATCTTTAACTCAAGTTATAAATAATTTAGTGACTGTTACTCGAGTAAACAACTTGGCTGAATTATGTGCAATTATGATTGTGCTACCTTGAAAACATGTTGTTAGAATTTGGCAAAAGCATGTTAATAAGTTGCTTATTATTTTCATACGGACTTACTTAGCTATATAGCTTACTCCCCTTCCTTTCCCATCTCTTATAGGTTTATTTAGCTAGCTCGGGTTGGAGATCGCCGGAGATTCAATCACACTATCAAGCTACCATTTGGGGTATAAGTATTCAAGCACTTGAGTTTATGGCATGTATAGGGGCTTAGTCAATTGTGTATGTGTAATTTTATTTGGCCAAATGTATTGGCTTATGATGATATATTGATTCCTTTTGTATATATAGCCATGAGACGTGACTTATATTGACTATTTGGGTTGTAATGCCTAATTATATGTACTTACATATGCCAAAGGTCATGTGGTGTGATAATGTTGTTTAATATGGATGGGTGTGTGGTTATGGTTTAGGTGCTTGATAATTGGTTGATAACATAATTGGCATAAGTATGAAATAAGAGAATGGGTTAATGATAGTCATGGCATGAAAGTTTGATAAGTTTAAACTAAACAAAGTATGGTACCTTATGCATGAATAAATTGATATGAAATTGCCATGATCATGACTTGTTTGATAATTTTTAAATGCTCAATTATGCCATGAAAAGTGCCATTAAAGTTATGTTTGAGTATGTGCAAATGAGGGTGCCAAATGGCTTGGTAAATAGCCACTTTCTTGGCCACACGGGCAGAGACACGACCGTGTGTCTCAGCCGTGTGGAGGGCTCGGCCTAGTACCTAGGTGTGTGACTTAGCCGTGTGAATCTATTTTGTTGCTGATGTCATAAACAGAGAGTTACACGGGCTGAGGACATGGGCGTGTCCCGAGCCACATGAGAGTGTCCTGAGCCACATGAGCGTGTTTGACCACACGACCTACCCACATAGGCGTGTGACCCTGTTTCATGATGAAATTTTCTAAGTTTTCCCAAAAGTTTTCAAAGTTTCTGGTTTAGTCTCAAATCATCTCCAATGCGTGTTTAGGGCCTCGTAAGCCCGTTTAAGGGACGTTATACATATGTATGAATATTTTTAATTTGAATGAAATTTTATAGCCCGATTTTATGTGATTGTGTATGTTTAAGTCCGGTAATACCTCGTATATTGTCCTGACCTCGGATACGGGTAAGGGATCTTACATTTAGTGGTATCAGAACTATGGTTTAGTCAATTCTCAAACTAACCTAGCGTATGTGAGTTTAGCTATACATGCCATATTACTAATCGTGATAGTGTGATATCTCTTGGCTCTAACAAAATTATTTTGTTAAGACAGGGATGACTTCCAACCGAGCTATTTTTCGATATTACTGAAAATGATATTAAGATGATTGAAATGTGCCTATGATGTGTCAAAATTTGGAAAGGTATGAATAGAAGTTCATGATATGTATGTGTTAATATACGAAACGAAGTAACCATAAGTTGAGAAATGTGGAAACGTGGAATGAAATAAAAGTTTATGCTGTGATAAGTTTATCCATATGTGTTGGTATTTGTATGATGTTATGTGGCCAACCTATCTGATTAAGTGAATATGATAGGCTAATTAATTTACTCAAGTTGATGGAATGTGTATTTATGTTCGCTTATCGAATAATGTCTAATCAGTATGTTCCTATAGTTGACTCTTATGTTTAAATTGCGAAATTAAAGGTATTATAATGTTATGTTTTATGGTTTTGATATGAAATCATAAATAATATGATAATATGAAATTGAGTTGAAAAATCAAATTGAGTAGAACGTAGGAAATGAGTACGATTGTTCGATGATGAATTGACGAATAAGACCATGGTTGGACCATGGCAATACATGTGAGTACGTGTAAAACCATAACTAGGCTATGACATTGTAATAGCCTGTAAGACCATATTTGGGCTATGGCATTGTGATACATGTAAGACCATGTCTGGGACATGGCATCGATATGAAATTATGTGTAAGACTATATCTGAGATATGGCTTCGGTATGAGATTTCGTGTAAGACCGTGTCTAGGATGTGGCATCGATATGTGATTTTGTATAAGACCATGTTTGGGACATAGCATTGATGTGAGACTTCGTGTAAGACCATAGTTGGACTATGGCATTAAGTAAACGATGTACTCAGACCCGTGAGACACTCTCTAATTTGACAAATGTTGGTAAGTAAAATTGAAGTTAAATGTTGAAATTTAATTAGATACTGATATTAGGATCGAGTAAGTAAATTTACTGTTTGAAATTGTGGATGACAAAAACATTTATAAAATAAATCAGTATGTTAATTTGCTTGGAGTGAACTATGTGATTGTGATGATATTATATTGACGATGAATGTTGAGTCATATGTGTGTATTTATGAGAGTCAAGTTAGAGGCTTTACAACTCCCCCTCACAAGTGTTGCTTTTGTGATGAAAAATTTATGAGAATTATGTTGAATAAGTTCACAAGTATGAGATTAAAGAGTTCAATGGTGGGATAATTAGTAATGCAAACAGAGTAGAGTACAGAGTAACAAATGAACTCAGTTTTAGAAGAAATATAAGATTGTTTTAAAGATTATACAAATTATGTAATGTCATGGTTAAAGAAGAAAATTAGTCTCGGTTGTTCGACTCAATCGGGTATGAAGACTAGAGATATGCTTACTGAAATTTCTTCCAAAATGGTTTTCGTTAATGATTGGAATACTATGGCGTTCATGATAACAAAATTAGTCAGAGAAACGATGTGAGTTGTAAAGATGTCTGTGTATAACAGTTAAGATTGAATAAATTATGATGACTTCTTTTGGGTGTTCCATATATTCAGTTGTCCCCAGAGGTTTATATGATCGTTCTCTTTCTGATGAAATTCTTATCGTGTGAGAATATTAACTAACTATGATATTAGACAAAAGTACAGTTGGACTGGTTGGTTTATGATCGACATTTCTTTATACTCTTTTGAATTCTATTCTATTAAGTTGAAATAAGGATGATGGTAAAAATTTATGGAAAATAATGAAATTCTAGAATAGATAAGTATTGTTTTCTTTTGGGTTCTCTGAGAAAATCATCCGGATCTTTATTATTATTTTCTTATGAGTTATGTCCTCGAAATTCTGGTATGGTATCGTATCTTAGATCTTTGTATTTTGGATTTTTCCTATCACTCTTATTTCATAAATTATCAATCATGGTTTATCCTTAAAGTGTGTTCTTAGACTTGTGATAACAATGTCTATTATGATTGTATTTCCGAATTCGATAACAGGAATGTGATAATTCTAGTATCCAGATTTCTCTAATTTTGTGTAAGGAATTGACATTGGCAAAGATATAAATGATGGAAGCTCAGGCTTAAATTGTATGGTGGTTTTCCCTTCTCAAGTGAGTTTGACTAAGGTTAGTGAGTTCAATCAGGATATCTGTTTCCTAAAGCTAAAACAGTTGAAAAGATTTGTGATTAGCTCATTAAGAGAATTTTGAAGGATTGTGTGTTTGAGTTGTTTTGTCAGCATGAAGAAAAGAGTATTTTTATATGTTATTATTTGATAGTTGAAACCAACTCAGTTGTTTTGTCAGAGCAAGCTGGTCGGTTGAAATGTGATTTGAGTGTATGTAAAGTATCCTCAGGTATGATAACAAATTTTGTGCATTCGCGAGTATATAGATAGATAGTCTGAATGAAGAAATTATATTCTAGAAATTTTGATGCAGAGATGTGCCTATTAGACTATTCTAACCGAATGATGTTATTACGAGTTAAAGCGTTCTGATTGGTAAAGTTATCACATTTGTGAAAGTTTGAATGGTTTATTACATATGAATAAAGTTGGAAACAGTGGAAAGAATTACTAACCGAAGCTTTAATTCTGAGTTCAGTTTGAATTGAGGAAAGAATTTATGAATTTTAGTGATGTACTATTGAACAGATTCGATCAAGCTTTAATATGAGATTGTAAAGAAGTGGTTTTTACTTCCAGATGGTTAAAGTCATAATAAAAGAGAAATTTTAAAGACGGCCACTTTTATGTCTGTGTTGTGAATTCGATGATATCATGTGTTCAACAGAAAATGTCATATGCTTCCTGAATCCTAATGGGTTAAAGTATCTAATGTTACCGAAAAAGATCTGGAATTAAGACAGTGTCAATGATTTGAGATATTGAAAGACTCCAAGCAGTTATCCATTAATCGCTGAGAAAGTAGATATAGTTACAGATGCCGAATAGAAAGATCTTTGCTTATTTTTGTGAAAGTTGTTACTCGATTGATCTTATTTGATGATGGTCTGTTGTTAGCTAAATAAAAAGCTAAAGTGACGTTTTTTTTGCGAGTTTGAAAAACTTTGAAATGTGTTAACGAATTGCAAGCTAAACGGGTACAGTGTGAAACAACTTTCGATTCTGAATTTTAGAAGTTTTTGTATGAGGCTTAGTAGTAGCTTATCTATTCTTCTGAGAGTAACAAAGTGTACAATTATATGAAGTAAATGTTTTGGTGTATGGGTATGAAACCCGATATTTTTGATTCTGTGTTCAAATGTTGATTTATCAACAGGTTAGATCCAAAGATCAAGTGTATTCAGATCTAATATAGTCAGTGATGGTACGGATGTGATAAAGAGATGAAGTCACTATAGACTTCGTATTGGGGTTGTCATTATCACCAATAAAGGAGATGTTATTTGTATTGTGGTTGATTGTTTGGCCAAAAATCTGCATGATTATTTTAGTATATACAGAGTTCCTATTTGACAGATCAACTGAACTATTTGTTAAAGTTCAAAGGCTATAGGAAAAAGATATGCGAGGCTGAAACCGATTTGTGACCCTGAGAAATTAGTGAAAGTGATTCATAAGATTTGGAAGCAACTTTGTCTGGTAAGATTTTCGAGAACGAAAATCCCTAAAGGGGGGAGAGTTGTAACAACCCATTTTTGGGGTTAATCGAAACAGTGGTTTTGGGACTACAATTCAAAGTCAAAATATTTATTTTATTATTTTAATAAGTTCTACAGCATGATAGATTAATTACGTAAAAGTTTCTAAAGAAATTTTACTGTTTAAATGCTTAATTTGGTAAAAAGGACTAAATCGCGTAAAATGCAAAAGTTACATTCTATTAGTTAATGGAGTTATATAGCCTTGGCTTTATAATATAGTGGCCTTGAATGGTAAATAGTCCATTAGTAACATGAGTGGACAATGATGGACAACCATTATGTGTTTTAATGTTTTAATATTAAGGTTAAATATGGTATTTGGTAAATGGTTAATAAATGATGTATTAAATAAAAACAAAAAAGGATTTTGTCCATTCTATTTGCATTTGGACGAATATTGAGAAAAAAGAAAGCCATTTTTGGTGCTTAGGGTTTGGCACTTGCGTGATTAATTTGGTAAGTGTTTTGACTCGGTTTTTGATGATTCTTACGTTTTTGTGATCGTTACTTTAAGTACTAGCTAACCCATACCATTAATTTCAAAATTTTTCATGATTTTGTGAGATTTCATTGATTAATATTCATGCTTTTTGATGATTGATGATGAAATATGGAAGTTAGAAGATAGTTTTACATATTGTACAAAGTGATTTTGAGTAAAAATGCAAATTATGGCTAATTTGTGAAATTATGAAATTTTGTGGTTAAAAGTATGAATAAATGAAAATTGAGGGATGCTATAAGCATGATAAATATTCAGCTAGGCTTGGGTTGTGATAAACTTGAATGAATTTTGTTTTACGAGTCTAGGGACTAAATTGCAAAAATGTGAAATAATAGTGGTAAAAATGTAATTTTTCCAAAATGTGTAAATTGTGTTAAATTGAATGAAATGTTTCTTAAATAAGTAAATTTTGATATTATTTAGATTGAGATAATCGAGAATTAGATCTAGAACGGGGGAAAACAAAGTATCGGACTAATCGATCCGTTCCATCGTTTTAACGATCTAGGTAAGTTCATATGTAATAAGCATTGTTAAATTTATGCTTTTAATGCTTTGATATCGTATAAATTGTATATAAGTGATTCTTGTTATGTTTAACGACATATTGGCTAAGAATGGCACTTAGTGTGCGGTTTGAGATAGCTTTGGCTAAATGTGGCATTTGGTGTGCAATTTGTGATAGCTTCGGCTATATATATATATGTGTGTGGCACTTAGTGTGCGAAATATTGAGAATGGCACTTGGTATGTGAGATATTAAGTAAGGCACTTAGTGTGCGAGACATCGAAGATGCAACAGAATTACGTTTATGTATGAAATGGTAAGGATCGGTACAGGTATGTATGCAAAACTCATGAGAAATGATTTCGGTTTATGATTTCGTCATAAACAGAAAGGTACACGGGCTGAGGGCACGAGCGTGTCCTAAGTCACACGGGGGTGTGTGACCACACGGCCTACCCACACAGGCGTGAGACCCTGTTTCATAACGAAAATTTTTAACTTTTCCAAAAAGTTTTCAAAGTTTCTGGTTTAGTCTCGAATCATCTCCGATGTGTGTTCAGGGCCTCGTAAGCCCGTTTAATGGACGTTATACATATGTATGAATATTTTTTATTTGAATGAAATTTTATGGCCCGATTTTATGTGATTGTGTATGTTTAAGTCTGGTAATACCTCATATCTTGTCCCGGCCCCGGATACAGGTAAGGGGTGTTACAAACTAACCTAAAAACTCTAGGTACAAGGGACACACAGCTAAGCAACACGCCCAAAGAGGCTGGCTGTGTGTCTACCTGTGTGGACTATTTTATAGGATTTTTTTTCCAAGCCTTTGGTTACCCTCAAACATCCATTCACACTCACATGTTCCTTAATCAACTAACATGACATAAGTGTGCCCATAAAACCTTCTTGGCCAAGGTCATGCATGTTACTTCATATCTCATTTTATCTTATGATAATATTACCTTCTTTGTGTTAGGGTTACCATTTCAACCATCACATGTTTTGTACTTGGCTCATTTTATAACTCATTGCCAACTATGACCTAACCATCTTCAAGTGATTTGGCCACATTTCACACGTTCATTCATGATAAACCACATTTAACCATCACATGAAACATTTAGGCATAACCATGCACAAATACTAGGTTTACAACCTATATCAAAATGAGCCATATCTCATGGTCATAAACAAAATGAATAACTATATCATTCAAGCCCTTACATTGGCTAGCCAAATAACACATATAAGAAAAAAACCAAGTATCCTATACATGCCATTATAACAAAATAAAAGTTTCTATATACCAAAGCAAGACAAGTTGATAGTGTTGACAATGCTCCAATCGTCTTCCAATCTTCACGAGTCCACGAGCTCTGCAAGACAAAAGGAAAAGAGAGGGGGTAAGCATTTACATGCTTAGTAAGTTCGGATAACGGGAAGGAAAACTTACTGGTTATTTAGCATACATCCATAATGGATATTCATGCCAAACATACATAATATAATTTCCCTATCACATACACTCAACCTTCAAGTTAGTTTTGTACAAGTACATTATAGCATTGGACTTAGATTAGCTCATCATTTCAAGCATTTCTATTTTCGTTCCTCATTTTAATCCCATTGAGTTTATTAGAATCTCGATGGATATCCCATTTACCACCATTTCATGTAAGTGATCATTTCAAGTATGCACTCCCGTGAACCTCGGTTCTTATGGTGGGATTACTAGTCAAGGCTAAATCTTCCTTAACATAAACTCACAGAGCAATGTCAGGATTACCTGTCTAGGCTAAATCCCTTATAATGACATATACTTCTATGGGTTCGGATTTGAATTACCAGTCCAGGCTATATTCAGATCCTAAATCGAATTACCTTTCCGGGCTAAATCCACTACCACACATATTCTTCGGGAGGCTCGATCACTAAAGGAACACTCGTCCGTGCTAGATCCTTTTACCGTCAATTCATTTCGAGAAATCCATTAGACATCCTTTTTATTCAACCGGGACATTTATCAACACAATATTTATCAAACCTTGTTTCACAACAATTTCCAATATTATACTGCATACATGAATATACATTTTAAGTATATTAAAAGTCTACTTCGAGTTACACGAACTTACTTGGTAATTACTTTGGGTTAGTATTTTTGTTATTTTGAAATCTTTTATTTTCCACGGTTGACCTCCGGAATTAGTTCCTCAGGGTCTATATCAGTAAAAATAAATTATTAATACCTCACATTGTTCATTTTCGGCTTAAGACTCACCCCCGAGCAAAATGACCAATTTGCCCCTAACCTTTCACACTTTCTACAATTTAGTCCTAAAGCTCGTATAATGAAATGCATGAAATTTCTAAGTTACTTAGGCCTAGCTGAATATTTTTTTTGCTTATAACAGCCCACATTTTCTTTCATTTCAAATTTTTCTACCCATTTTCACAACTTTTACAAAATGGTCTCTTAAGTCATTTCCATGAAAAACTACTTAGTAAAAGTTGTTTACTATCCTTTAAACTCTCATATTCCTCCAAAATCATCAAAACACAAGCATCTCATGCATGGGTAAATTTATAAACATGAACTCTAGCTTGAAATTGGGTAGAAATAGAGAGAGCATGTTACGAGGATCTAAAAAATACGAAGAACATTAAAAACGAGGCTAGAGAGCACTTACTATTAAGCTTGAAAATGTTGAAAACCGTAGCTATGGAGACCTTTTAATTTTCAACAGCCATGGAGAAGAAATGGTTGAATTTTGCTTCCTTTTTCCATTTTTATTAATTTTATTACCAAATTACCAAAATGCCTTTCCTTAATAACCTTTCAAAATTTTCCATGCATGCCCATTCTTGTCCATAAATTTAGAAATTAGGCAAATTGCTATTTAACACCTCCTAATTAATAATCCATAGCAATTTCATACTAATTTCTTCTAGAACCCATGTTTTGCAATTTATTCGATTTGGTCCTTAATTTCCAATTGGACACCTTATACTTAAAATTTCTTCATGAAACTTTAACACATGCTTATTTTCATATTGTAGACCTCATAATAAGTCAGATTTGTGGTCCCGAAATCACTATTCTGACTAGGCCCAATTTTGGGATGTTACATTTCTCCCCCCTTAGGGACTTTCGTCCTCGAAAGTCTTACCAGTAAACAGGTTCGAATATTGACTTCTCATGGCTTCTTCAGATTCCCATGTCGCTTCTTGCACTCCATGTCTATGCCATAAAACTTTCATCAAGGCTACATTCTTGTTCCTCAACTGTTTGACTTCTCAAGCCAAAATCTTAACCGGCTCTTCACCATATGTCATATCCGGTCTAATCTCATCTTCAGTCGGTGAAATCACACGAGAGGGGTCCAATCTATATCTACGTAACATAGACACATAGAATACATTGTGAATCTTTTCTAATTCGGATGGCAATGCTAAGCGGTAGGCTAATGGTCCAACTTTCTCAGTAATCTCGTATGGTCCAATAAACTTTAGACTCAGCTTGCCTTTTCGACCAAATCTCAAGACCTTTTTCCATGAAGATACTTTTAAGAACATTTTATCCCTAACTTGAAATTCAAACTCCTTTCTTTTCAAATCATCATATGACTTTTGCCTATCCAATGTCACTTTCAAACAACCACGTATCACTTTACCCTTTTCTTCAGTCTCCTTGATCAAATCAACTCCATGAATCTGGTGTTCTTTAAGTTCTGTACAGTACAATGGTGTCCGGCACTTTCGGCCATAAAATGCCTCATTAGGTGCCATTTTTAAACTCTTCTAGAAATTGTTGTTGTCAGCGAATTCCACCAATGGCAAGTATTTTTTCCAACTACCCTGAAATTCTAGAACACAGCACCGTAACATGTCCTTAAGAGTCTGAATCATTTTCTCTGACTAACCATCAGTCTGTGGGTGGATCATACTAAAACTCAACTTTGTACCCAAGGCTTCTTGTAGTTTCTTCCAAAATCTCGAAGTGAATCTTGGGTCCCTGTCTAAGATAATTGACAACGGTACCCCGTGTAATCTTACAATCTCGGATATGTATAAGTCGGCCAATCTATCAAGAGAGTAATCTGTTCGCACCAGAATAAAGTGAGCCGATTTCGTTAGTTTATCAACTATAACCCAAATAGCATATTTCTTTTTCGGGGTCAACGGCAATCCAGTCACAAAATCCATGGTAATTCTATCTCATTTCCATTTGGGGACCATCACAGGCTGTAACAAACCTGAAGGTACTTGGTGTTCAGCTTTAACCTATTGACATATCAAGCATTTCGATATAAATTTAGAGATATCTCTTTTCATATCATTCCACTAGTACATTATTTTTAAATCATTATACATCTTGGTACTTCCCGGATGAATAGACAAATGACTATCATGTGCTTCTTGCAAAATCTTCTGGATAAGTTCATCATCTTTAGGTACGCAAACCCTATCTCTGAACATCAAGCAACCATCGAAACTAATCTGAAAATCTGATTTAACACTCGACTCACATTGTGCTCTCTTGACTTACAAGTCACTATTATTGATCTAAGCTATGCAAATTTCTTGTAAGAATGTTGGTCTAGCTCTTAACTCTGCCAAAATCGAACCATCATCGAACAACACCAATCGTGTGTTCATAGCCCTCAATGCAAACAAGGACTTCCCACTCAAAGCATTAGCGACCACATTCGCCTTTCCCGGGTGATAATCAATTATAAGCTCATAATCTTTAATCAACTCTAACCATCTTCATTGTCTCAGATTCAATTCCTTTTGAGTCATCAAATACTTCAAACTCTTGTGATCTGTGAATACATGACAAGCTTCACCATACAAATGGTGTCTCCAAATCTTTAAGGCAAAAATAATGGCAGCTAGTTCCAAGTCGTGTTGGATAATTTTTCTCGTGTAGCTTCAGTTTCCTCAAAGCATAGGCTATTACTTTGCCCTTTTGCATAAGCACGCAACCCAGTCCATTCAAGGACGCATCACTGTAAACCAAAAATTCCTTTCCCGGCTCGGGTTGTACTAAAATTGAAGCTTCGGTTAGCAACGTCTTCAATTTCTTGAAACTCTGCTGACACTTCTTTGACCATTCAAACTTAACATCTTTTTGCAGCAACCTTGTCAAAGGAGTTGCAATCATCAAAAATCCTTTTTACAAAGTGTCGATAGTAACCAGCTAATCCTAAAAAGCTTCTAACCTCAGTTACGTTCTTCGGCGGCTTCCACTCGACAATAACTTTTTCACGAATAATACGGGAGCACCCCAAGGCGGAAAGCTTGGTCTTGCGAAACCCTTATCTGTCAGTTCTTGCAACTGTGCTTTTAACCCTTTCAACTCGATTGGTGCCATCCTATACCGGGAAATAGAAATAGGTGTTGTTCCTGGCACTAGCTCAATACCAAACTCTACTTCCCTAATAGGAGGCAAACCAGGCAACTCTTCCGGAAACACATTCGGATATTCACGCACTATTGGTACTGGTTCAATCTTCAACTCCGATTCTTTAATATTCAGTACAAAAGCAAGGTAGGCTTCATACCCTTTTCTCATATACTTTTGAACCCTCATTGAGGTAATCACAACTGGCGGTGTATTCAACTCACTTGAATCAACTTAGAGAATTTCACGATCTGAACATTTTAATTCAATATACTTGCTACCACAATTTACTATCACATCATGAATGACCAATCAATCCATGCCAAGTATTACATCAAATTCATCGAAAGGCAAAAATATAAGGTTAGGCAGAAAACAATGACCTTGAATTGTCAAAGGACAATTCTTACAAACTTTATCTACTAACACAAACTTGCCTAAAGGGTTTGACACGTTGATTACAAATTCTATGGGTTCCACAGACATATACATGCTAGACACCAATTTCATGGAAATGTATGAATGAGTTGATCTCAGGTCAATTAAGGCAATGACATGAGTATCATAAATAGAAAATATACTCGTAATGACATCAGGAGCTGAGGCCTCTTCTCTAGCTCATATGGCATAGATTCTCGCTGGAGCTCGAGCCTCGAATTTTACAGTAGTATCCTTGGCCACAATTCTGCTGCCACTTGCACTTCCAGGATGTCGTAGAGGTCTACCTTGGAAAATAGGAGCATTCAACTTCGGAGCTAATTCAACCTCTTTATCAACTCGCTCTGAAAAATCTATAAGGAAGTGGTCAAGAGAACCACATCTATAGCATGCTCCGCTCCTCATTCGGCATTCTTAGAAATGAAACTTGTTGCAACTTTTACATCTCGGCTTTTGATCATCTACACTTCCCACACTAGTCACCATAGGGGAAGAAGACTTCGGGTTGTGACACTTAGAACTTCTTGTCCTACCTGAATATCCCACCGATGCAGTGGAGTGTTCTTGTTGACCTCTCGATTTCTTCGTAAGGAATGAATGCATCTTACCATTGGATATTTTACTTGAAACTCGAGCTTCTCTCTTTGCTTGTCTTCTTTCATTATTAAGCTCTTCGGCCTTTTTGGCCCGATTAGCTAATGTAGCAAATTTTTGTATCTCGAGGATCCCGATTAACAACTTAATTTCTTTATCCAGACCTTCCTCGAAGTGTTTGCACATTTTTGCCTCTGTTTGAACCTATTTATTTGCATACTGATTTAGCCTTACGAATTCTCTTTCGTATTCTAACACGGTTCTATTTCCTTGTTTGAGTTTCAGGAACTCCTTTCGCTTCTGATCTAAGAACCTCTGGCTGATTTACTTCTTTTTAAACTTAGCTTGGAAAAATTCCCACGTAATACTCTCCCTCGGTGCTATACAGTCTTCCACCAGTGGTATACAGTGTCCTTCAATAGCGACACTGCACATTTCAAACTCTCCTCAGGAGTACACGACAATTCATCGAGAACCTGCATGGTATTCTTAAGCCAAAATTTAGCACGTTCCGAATCATCATCAATCGTGGCTCTAAACTCTTCGACTCCATATTTCCTAAGCTTATCCACTGGAGCCTTACCAATTCTCACTGGTGCCATACCTTGTGGCACTTCCTCTTCCAACCGAGTAGGGGGTGGAGGAGGTCATGGTATATTGGGGCAATTTCTTAGGTAATCCCTAAACTACTCATCCATTATCTCGAAAAAGGCAGCCTTCGCCTCTTCCAGGCCCTCAGACATAGGCCTTCTACTATTACTAGAAGTAGCTCATTGTACGGAAGCTGGAGGATGGCTTTCGGCTCCCTTAGACTTATCTTGGGCTTGATCAGAAGACATTTACTATATCCAAATACAATTAAAAGGGTTAGGAGATGTCACACTATCATAACTTGTATAATGGCATGTATAGCTAGACTCATCACATGCTACGTTAGTCCGAGAATCGACTAAATCGTAGCTCTGATACCACTGAATGTAACACCTCTTACCCATATCCGACACTGGGACATGGTACGAGGCACCAAACACAAACGGGACACTTCCAGAAAATACGGGCTATAAAAATTTCATTTCAATTTAAACCGATCAAACAAAATCATATTGTCCTCATTATGGATCTATGAGGTCCAAAACATACATTAAAAGTGATCGAGAAATAAACGAGAACTTTAGAAAACTTTAAGAAATTTCTAGGTTTAAGCCTCACACGCCCGTCTGCATTGGGACACGCCCGTTTCCCTTACCTGTGTTGAATTATTGGAATTTATTTTATATTTCGAACCTACAGGGGCTTTCACACGGCCAGACACACGATCGTGTCCTTATCCCGTGTCCCTCACATGGCCTAGACACACCCGTGTCCCTCACATGGCCTAGACACACCCTTGTCATAGTCTATGTCCAAACATTCTATTTATGATGTCATCATTCATCTAGGGGCACATGGCCAAGGCACACGCTCGTGTGCTAGGCCGTGTGCTCCACACGGTTGAGACACATTGCCGTGTCTCTGCCCGTGTGTTTACTACCATGCAAACTGACCTAAAAAACTCTAGGTACAGGGGACACACGGCTGAGTGAAACACCCAAATATTTTATAGGCTATTTTTTTTCCAAGCCTTTGGTCACCCTCAAACATCCATTCACACTCACATGTTCCTTAATCAACTAACATGACATAAGTGTGCCCTTAAAACCTTCTTGGCCAAGGTCATGCATGTTGCTACATATCTCATTTTATCTTATCATAATATTACCCTCTTTGTGTTAGGGTTACCATTTCAACCATCACATGTTTTGTACTTGGCTCATTTTATAACTCATTGCCAACTATGACCTAACCATCCCCAAGTGATTTGGCCATATTTCACATGTCCATTCATGATAAACCACATTTAACCATCACATGAAACATTTAGGCATAACCATGAACAAATAGTAGGTTTACTACCTACATCAAAATGAGCCATATCTCATGGCCATATACAGAATGAATAACTATATCATTCAAGCCCTTACATTGGCTAGCCAAATAACACATATAAGAAAATAACCAAGTATCCTATACATGCCATTATAATAAAATAAAAGTTTTTATATACCAAAGCAAGACAAGTTGATAGTGTTGACAATTCTCCAACCGTCTTCCAATCTTCATGAGTCCACGAGCTCTGTAAGATAAGGGAAAAGAGAGGGGGTAAGCATATTTGGATAACGGGAAGGTAAACTTACAGGTTATTTAGTATACATCCATAATGGATATTCATGCCAAACATGCATAGTATAATTTCCCTATCACATACACTCAACCTTCAAGTTAGTCTCGTACAAGTACATTATAGCATTGGACTTAGATGACCTTATAGTTTCAAGCATTTCTATTTTTGTTCCTCATTTTAATCTCGAGTTTATTGGATTCCCAATGGATATCCCGTTTACTGTCATTTCATGTAAGTGATAATTTCAAGTATGCACTCCCGTGAACCTCGGTTCTTATGGTGGGATTACTAGTCAAGGCTAAATCTTCCTTAACATAAACTCACAGAGCAATGTCGGGATTACCAGTCTAGGCTAAATCTCTTATAATGACATATACTTCTATGAGTTCGGATCTGAATTACCAGTCTAGGCTATATTCAGATCCTAAATCGAATTACCCGTCCGGGCTAAATCCACTACCACACATATTCTTCGGGAGGCTCGATCACTAAAGGAACACCCGTCCGTGCTAGATCCTTTTACCGTCAATTCATTTTGAGAAATCCATCAGACATCCTTTTTATTCAACCGGGACATTTATCAACACAATATTTATCAAACCTTGTTTCACAACAATTTCCAATATTATACTGCATATATGAATATACATTTTAAGTATATTAAAAGTCTACTTCGAGTTACACGAACTTACTTGGTAATTACTTTGGGTTAGTATTTTTGTTATTCTGAAATCTTTTATTTTCCACGGTTGACCTCCGAAATTAGTTCCTCAGTGCCTATATCAGTAAAAATAAATTATTAATACCTCACATTGTTCATTTTCAGCTTAAGACTTACCCCGGGCAAAATGACCAATTTGCTCCTAACCTTTCACACTTTTTACAATTTAGTCCTAAGGCTTGTAGAATGAAATGCATGAAAGTTCTAAGTTACTTAAGCCTAGCCGAATATTTTTCTTGCTTATATCAGCCCACATTTTCTTTCATTTCACATTTTTCTACCCATTTTCACAACTTTTACAAAATAGTCCGTTAAGTCATTTCCATGAAAAACTACTTAGTAAAAGTTGTTTACTATCCTTTAAACTCTCCTATTCCTCCATAAATCATAAAAGCACAAGCATCTCATGCATGGGTAAATTTCTAAACATAAACTCTAGCTTGAAATATGGGGAGAAATAGAGAGAGCATGTTACGAGGATCTAAAAAATACGAAGAAAGTTAAAAGCGGGGCTAGAGAGCATTTACTATTGAGCTTGAAAATGTTGAAAATCGTAGCTATGGAGACGCTTTAATTTTTGGCAGCCATGGAGAAGAAATGGCTGAATTTTGCTTCATTTTCCCTTTTTATTAATTTTATTACCAAATGACCAAAATGCCCTTCCTTAATAACCTTTCAAAATTTTCCATGCGTGCCCATTTTGGTCCAAAAACTTAGAAATTGGGAAAATTGCTATTATGGCTTCCTAATTAATAATCCATAGCAATTTCATACTAATTGCTTTTAGAACCCATGTTTTGTAATTTATTCGATTTGGTCCTTAATTTCCAATTGGACACCTTATACTTAAAATTTCTTCATGAAACTTTAACATATGCTTATTTTCATATTCTAGACCTCATAATAATCATAAAAAAAATATTTTAATGTCAGATTTGTGGTCCGAAAACCACTATTCCAACTAGGCCCAAATTTGGGATGTTACAGGCTATTACCTCAATCAAAATGAATCAAGAATTACAAGTTGACGGATATCGCTAGGATACTCCAATTCAAACGACAAGTTACAAGAGTTTTTCATTGCCATATTACAAAGTTTATCAACAACTTTGTTTTTATCACGGCTAATCCATCTAACCTCAACCTCAGTGAAAAGATCAATTATGCTTCTGACCTCATCAATACAGTGGCCCAAAATTGTAATGCCATCGCGGTGTTTGCGGAGGCGGTTAACATTACTAGCACAATTAGACTCAAAAATAACATGATTAAAATTAAACGTGTGAAGAAAAGATGATTTATATGGGGACCATTCTGACTAGCCTAAATACCCTGGATATTCCCCTCATCTTGGGCACAAAGAAGCATTCCGGAGAAAACCTCTATACAAGAAAGAAAGAGATAAGAAGAAAGTAGACCCCTTGCCAAAGGCCTCTCTTCGGAATGATTTCCTCCGAAAGAGTTGAGTTACACTTGATGACATATACACTAACCGAACACATCTCATAACCTTTTCAATCCAACCCTCAGAGAAAACCATTCGAATCATAACCCTTTCGAAAAAGTCCTACCTGACTCGATCGTATTCCTTACTCGTATCAAGCTTAATGACAGCTCATATTCGGCCCATTTTTAAATCTATGAAGATAATACATGAGCTCATAGGTGACAAGAATGTTATTATGGATCCTGAGCCTTAGAACGAACGCACTTTGATTTTGACTAATGTAAGCGGGAAGCAAGCCTTTTAATCTGTTTGCCAAAACTTTGGACAGCATTTTAAAAATAACCCGACATAAACTAATAGGGAAAAAATGAGTCATGTTTTTAGGATCCTGAATCTTTGGAATGAGAATCACAATTGTATCATTAATGTCGACAATATTCCTTCTTCCATTTAAAATCTCGTGACAGAATTGAAACACATCCTTACCAACAATGTCTCAAATTTCCTTATAGAGCATACCCGATAAACCATCAATTATCGGAGCCTTTCTAGGGTCCATCTGATTAAAATCCTCTATGATATCTTTATCTGTAAACTACTTATCCAAATCCTCATTCACCTAAGGAGTTATGCACCTTTGAATCTGACCTAGAATTCTCTCATCGTTCCTGTAACATCCTGAAATAGGGCCTAGTCAGAATGGTGGTTTTGGGACCACAAATCTGACATCAAAATATTTAATTTATGATTATTATGAGGCCTAGAATATGAGTATATGCATGTGTTAAAATTTCATGAAGAAATTCTTTGAGTAAGGTGTTCAATTGGAAATTAGGGACTAAATTGAATAAATTGCAAAACTTGAATTCTAGAAGCAATTTGTATGAAATTGCTTTGGGTTATGAATTAGAAGGTCTTGGAGAGCTTTCCCAAATTCTAAGTTTTTGGACAAAAATGGGCTTGCATGGATGGAATTTTAAGGAAAAGGCTTAAGGAAATTTTGGTCATTTGGTATTTTAATGAAATAAAATGGGAAAAATGAACCAAAATCAGCCTATTCTCTTCCTTGTCCAGCCAAAACTTCAAGGGTTTCCATAGCTAGGGTTTTCAAGCTTTCCAAGCTCAATAGTAAGTGCTCCCAAGCCCCGTTTTTCATGCTATTTGTTTTTTTGAAATCCCGATAGCTTGCTCTCTCCATTTCTACCCATATTTCATGCTAGGGTTTATGTTTAAAAATTTACCCATGCATGAGTTGCTTGTATTTTGATGAATTATGGGGGAATGTGAAAGATGAATGTGTATTAAACATCTTTTCCTAGTTGATTTTCATGAAAAACCCTTATAGGGACTATTTTACAAAAGATGTAAATGTGTGGTAGAAATGAGAAAATAATGGAAAATGTGGGCTACCATAAGCATGAAAAGTGTTTGACTAGGCTTGGGTAAGATAGAAAATGCATGTGTTTCATTATACGAGCCTAGGGACTAAATCGTAAAAATGTGAAAGGTGAGGGGCAAAACGGTCATTTGGACCGAGGGGTAGATATTAACTTGAAATGTATAGTGTAGCGTTTTAGTGAGTTAAATTTTGTTGTTATAGACCCTGAGGAACAAATTCTGGAGGTCGATCGAGATAAATGCAAGGTTTCGGAATAACCGAAACACAACTCCGAAAAAAATACCATGTAAGTTTGGATAACTTAAAGTAAACCCCTAATATGTATAATTGAATGATTTATGAATGCATGATGATTGCATTTATTATTAGCATAAAATATCATAGAAATACATATTTGATGGTAACATGTGAAAAATGTCTCGGATGAGGTTGACAAAGGGAATTCGATGGATAAACCCTCATTGATATGTGTAAAGAGATCCTGCATGTGTTGCAGTAAGGATTTAGCCCGGACGGGAAACCCGTGATCTCAAGTATGAAAAGGATCTAACCCGAACGGGTGTTCCTTGAATGATCAAGCCTCCCGAAGAATATGTGTGCATTATGGATTTAGCCCGGACGGGTAATCCAATTAGGGTCCAAATTTAGCCTGGAATGGTAATTCAGATCTGAGCTCATTAAGGGTGTTTTTCGTTATAAGGAATTTAACTTGGACTGGTAATCCCGACATCACCTTATGAGTTCATGATATGGGGGATTTAGCCTGGACTGGTAATCCTGCCATGAGATGTGAGGTTTGCGTGAGTGCATATATGTGTGAAATGATCATTTGTAAGAATTGACGGATAATTGGTATTCCATCAAGATTTCCTAGAAACTCAACGGGATTAATATGATGTATGTCAATAAGATGATGAATGATGAGCTCCTCTACATAAATTACATGATGCTTTGTTATGTAACTAACTCATTGATTGAATGCATGTGATAGGGAATCGTTTCATAATTGATGATGTCATGATTTAAATATGGATGTATGCTAATTACTCGGTAAGTTTACTTTCTGGTTATTCGAGCTTACTAAGCATGTAAATGCCTACCCCTCTCTTTTTCCTTTTCTTACAGAGCTCGAGGACTCGAAAGGATTGGAAGATGATTGGAGAGTCAACACACTATCAACTAGACAAGCTTTGGTATAAAGACTTTGTTTGTTTTGTTCAATGGCCTGTATAGTATTTTTGAGTATTTTGTTATATGTGTCATTTGATTTGCCAAATGAAGGCATGTAAGAATATGTTTATCCCCTTGTATATGGCCACGAAAATTGGCTTAATTGAAGTAGGCTATGACCTACGAATTTATGCATGATTTTATTTACAAGTGATGGGTCGTTACCAATTGGCAATGAGTCGCATGAACGAGCCAATTTCAGATGAATTAAAGTGACATGGGAACCCATACATACTAAATGGGAAATTACCTATCATGTATAAAACCCATGATATGAGGTTTCCATACATCTAGTTTAATCAAGATTATTTACAAGTGTATAATTGTGTTTTACTTTGAATTTGGTAACCATTATTTACAAGTCTATAATTGTGTTTTACTTTGAATTTGGTAACCACTAAGCACAAGTAGTAGAAAGGTGTGACTAAAGGCTTGGAAAATAGCCTATTAGAGTCCACATGGTTAGACATACGGGAGTGTGTCTAGGCCGTGTGTGACACATGGTTCCCTCCCATGGGCATGTACTATGGCCGTGTGTCCCCTGCACTTAAAATTTTAGCTCAAAGTTGTACATGGATAGGCCACACGCGTGCACCATGGCCGTGTTAAAAAGATAGTGTCGTCCACGGGCAAGCAACACGGGTGTGTGCCATGGCCGTGTTGATAAGTCAGTGTTACCCACGGCTGAAGGGCATGGGCGTGCCCCAAGTCACACGGGCGTGTGAGTCCACACGACCCACCTACATGGGCATATGACACTTTATGATAAGGAAAAATTTCCTAAGGAGCCTAAAGTTTATCGAACATACCCGAATGTGTCCTGCACTGCCTCTAGGTATGTTATAGGCCTCGAAGGCCTATATAAGGGACGATTTGTTCATGGATGAAAAGCTTAAAACCTGAGTAAAACTTGGTGACCCAGTTTGGTACGTTTCAAAATGTAAAGTCCTAGTAATGCCTCGAACCCTATCCCGACGTCGGGTACGGGTGAGGGGTGTTACAGTTCCCATTAGCATGTGATTTAAAAAGTGTATGGAAATTCTCCCAAGCCACCCCACAAACCACACTCATCCCTTCCACCCAATTACCATTAGCATCTAACAATCCCTCAATCCTATTCCTTTTATACCAGCTAGTAGCACGAACATGGAAAAATTAAGTATTCATGTCTTCTTTTTAATCCACTGGATAAGAGATCTTTGGGCCCAATAAGTTTCCTCCTCATCATATAAGCACCCAAGCTTAGTGCAAGTGGTCCTCAACATATCAACGCTCATATCCGTGTAATACCCATTAATAAGTCTATCAATCTGATCAACCAACTGGCAGATACGACTTTTCATTCTCTTGAACTGATGATGTTGCCACAAACTAAGCTTGGACCGAACCCTCTCGATACCATCCAAAACATTCGTGTTTCCTCAACCCCATACCTTTTCAGTAACCTTTTTAGCTTCTTTTTCTTTTGCCCAACAAGATTCAAACTTGAAGAGCAATCTCAAATCCCTCACACTCTCCTTTGGCTTACAGCCCAATGTGTCCAAAAAAATAACATCATGATCCGAGCAAGCTTGACAAATCACCTAGGTGGATAAAAATGGGAGCCCATCCAACCATCTAGTCAAATACAAAAATCTATCAATCCTCTCCTTAACTAACCTTCCGCCTTCATGATTGTTAGTTTATGTGAACCAATTCTTATTCGTTTTAATATCAACCAAGGCTAAGTCCTCAATCACTTTTCAAAAATCATCCATCATAACCCTCAACCTACGCCTCCCCCCACATTTCTAAAATCATCAAGAATCTTATTAAAATCCACTCCTACAATCCATTCTTTCCTAATTGAGTCCCCCACTTTGCTAATTAGATCCCAAGATTTGTGCTAACTGACTATACATGCTATGTTCAGATCGAGAATTGACTAAATCGTAGCTTTGATACCACTAGATGTAACACCCTTAACCCATATTTGTCACCAGATTAGGGTTACAAAGTATTTTTATACTAACAGAACATTTAAACTTAATGTCATTCAATAACATAAACATATCATAAATCAATCATACATATACATATCGTGTCTAAATCGAGCATTCGACGCCCTAAAAATACATTAGAAACAAATCAGGACCAATTTGAAATCATTTGATAAGTTTAGGAAAAATTCACAAAATTTTGGAAACAGGGGTCACACGGTCATGTGGCCAGCCTGTGTGCCTCACACGGCAGAGACACACACCTGTGTAACTTTCAAACTAAGGACACATGGCCATGTCCTAGCCTATATCCTTACCTGTGTAACTCTTTAAGTAGCGTCACATACCCATGTGTCAGGCCATGTAACTCTCTGAGTTGTCCCACATACCTATGTGTTAGGCTGTGTGCTAGGTCGTGTAACTCACTAAATTGCATACAAAAGAACTCTCAGATGACACATGGCTGTGTCCCCAGGTCGTGTGGACTTAAAATGAATCATAAACAATAAGTTTACCAATTCAATCTTACTTGGAACCTAAGTAACCATTTACCAGCCAAAATACCTAATCAAAGTAACCTTAAGCAAGCTAAAAACATGTTAAATCATCCATCTAACATTCAACCAATATGCCACTCATAGGCACCTCAAACACATACAAATAATTCTTATTAAACATGCCAAAAATTACCACAAATTCATGCATCATATCTCATTTCATATTAAGCTTAAAAACACAACATAATCTACCATTCTTACTCCATCACTTTGTACCAAGATGCTTGATAAGTCATAATTTATACATATTTTTATCCCATGCTTAGCACATTTTTGGATGAATTATCCTTGATTCGGTGAATTCGATACTTCTAATCCTTTAATTTCATGTTTTATACTTAGGTGAGCATAGGAGAGTAAAAAGAGAGAGAAATGGGCCGAAAATGGAGAAAATGGACCAACATGGGAAATCAACATGGCCTGGACTTCCTTACAAGGGTAGATCACATGCCCGTATCTATTCAACTGACTCTAACACGGTTTAAAGCACTTTCACACAGGCGTGTCACATGGGCGTGTCGCTGTCGAGCCCAAGTTTAGTTTTATTCAGAAAAGACCACTTTGGAGGGCTTTGAGGCATTCTAAAGCCTATTTAAACACACTAGAGGAAGACAAAAAGGGACACACGGAGTAGGAAGCAAGGAATTACTTGAAGAAAGCCGATTAATCCATCTCAGAAGCCGGATTATCCTTTAAGACTGAAGATCTCTCTTCAATTTCCTTCAGGAGTTTTTGGGTTTTCTTTATGTTTTGTTATCATTATTCTTTTGAGATGTTTTATTTTACACTTATGAATTAAATCCCCTAAATACCAAAGGGGGATGAAACCTAAGACGGATCTTGTTATTATTTTCTAAATTATATGATAAATACTTGATTTGTTCTTAATTACGAGTTCTTAATTCTTGCTTTAATATTCCAGGATATTGATTCAAGTACTGATGTGCTTATTTGGAGAAGTAAAAGTCCCTGTCTAAGAGTAGATCTAGCGTAATTAAGCGGAGTTGATTGCAACCCTAGACATAGGGCGACATAATTTTTTCGGATTAGGGTGAAACCTAATAAGGGAATCTATAGATTGAGTTAATGCAACACTAGGGGCTTTAATTAGAAAGAGATTTTAATTAATTGACCTAGGGTTAGACGTTGTTAGTCTTAAGAGAGATAATAATAAAACTTAAGGATTTCTACGGATCAAGTCAAGTGAATAAATCGTTTGATTCAGAGTCAAATAACAAGTGAAGTCTAGGTGGAATTTCCCTTGGGCATTGTCCAAATCAATCAGTTTTTCTCAAAAGTATTTCCCCAATTTTCTTTCTATGCATTCTTAGTTTAGTTAATTAATTTAGATAAAACAAACCCCTTTATTTTTTAGGATAGATAATAAAAAGAAAGTTAATACTAGTACTTTTAGTTCCTGTGGGTTCGACAACCCAGTCTTGCTATAAACTATACTACTGTTCGATAGGTGCGTTTGCCTTCATCGTGATAATAGTTAGTTTTCAAGTACGGTCAATTATAAATTTAAAACTTATCACGATTTGATGATCATTAAGTTTTTGGCGCCGTTGCCGGGGAACTAAAATATTAGGAACAGTTAATTTTTATTACTTTAGCCATTTATTCTATTGCAATTTAAATTTATTTTTGTTTATATTACTAAAATTTCTTTTATTTTATTCTGGCAGGTTTTTATAGTTTATGACTAGAAGAAACCCGTCAGGACCATTACTTTTTATAGTGAGATCGAACACACAACTCTCAAAAACTGAAGAGAAATAAGGCAAAGACTAAGATACATAGAGGAAGGGTAAGGGGACGATATTCCAACCACAACCGAAGAGATGGCTGAAAATTAGGAAAATCCGCTACCTCCTGCGATTGCTGCTGATCCAGTAAATCAGAATCCTTCTCCATGCACTATGTATGATTATCCTAAACCTAATTTAATAGGAACTGAGTCGAGTATAGTTAGGCCTGATGTTGCTACAAATAATTTTGAGCTGAAACCTAACACGATTCAAATTATACAACAGTTTGTTTAGTTTGATGGTTTGCAGGATGAGGATCCAAACACTCATTTGGCGAATTTTTTAGAACTCTAAGACACATTTATAATCAATGGCGTTTCTTATGATGCCATTCGCCTTCGGTTATTTCCATTTTTATTAAGGAATAAGGCTAAACAGTGGTTGAACTCGTTACCACGAGGGTCAATCACTATTTGGGAACAAATGACCAAAAAGTTTTTACTTAAATACTTTCCACCAGCTAAAACAACTAAATTGAGGAATGATATCTCTTTTTTTGTGCAGATGGATTTAGAACACTCTATGATGCATGGGAGAGATACAAGGATCTTATGAGAAGGTGCCCTCACCATGGGTTACCATTCTGGCTACAGCTTCAAACTTTTCACAATGGCCTGAATCCTTCGACTAGACAAATGATTGACACAGCTGCTGGTGGGACTATCAATAATAAGACACCTGAGGAGGCTTATGAATTTATAGAAGAGATGTCACTAAAAAATTATTAGTGGCAAGTCATGAGGACAAAGCCAAAAGAAATAGCCGATGCTTTTAACGTCGATTCGGTCACCATGCTTTCTAATCAGGTTGAACTTTTGAATAGAAAAATTAATGGTTTAATTGGGTCTTTAGAGGTTCACCCAGTAATGCAATGCAATGCAATGCAAGTGGAGAAGGAATGAACAATTCAAAATACCCACCTTATGGCCACAACATGAAAAACGAGCAATTAAATTATATGTGTAATAATCACCGAACTCAAAATAATCCTTATAGTAATACTTACAATGCAGGATGGAGGAACCACCCAAATTTCTCATGGGGAGGCTAAGGGAATTAGAGACTACCACCTCCTGCAGGCTTCCAACAACAACCTTACCAGCAAGAGAAAAAGCCAAACCTTGAGGAGATGATGTCAAAATTTATTTCAGTAGCGGAAACCCGTTTTCAGAACACTGAAACTACACTTAAAAATTAGCAAGCATCGATCTAAAGACTCGAGAATCAAATTGGGCAGCTGGCTAAGATGATCTTAGAAAGACCACCAGGAAGTCTACCTAGTAACACCGAACCCAATCCAAAAGAGCATGTAAAAGTAGTTACACTAAGGAGTGGGAAAGTGTTAGCTGAATCTGAAAAGAATCCACCACAAGAAGCTGACAGAAACAAAGAGGAGGTAAAACCCGAAAATAATGACAATCCAATACTAAAGGAATATAAACCACCAATCCCATATCTAGCAAAGTTGAAGAAAGACCGCATGGATGCACAATTTGGTAAATTTCTTGAACTTTTTAAACAACTGCATATTAACTTATCTTTTGTTGAAGCTATATCGCAGATGCCTACATATGCAAAATTTTTAAAGGAGTTTCTAATAAACAAAAGGAAGTTTGAAGACTTATCTACAGTGGAACTTAATGAGGAATGCTCAGCCATACTCCAAAATAAACTGCCAACCAAACTGAAAGGTCCAGGAAGTTTTACTATTCCCTGCTTAATTAGTAGTTTGAATGTTGATAAGGCACTAGCTGATTTAGACGCTAGCATTAATTTGATGCCATATAAAATGTTTAAACAACTTGGTATTGGAGAACCTAAACCCACTAGGATAAGTATTCAATTAGCTGATAGATCTGTTAAATATCCTAGGGGAATTATAGAGGACGTACTTGTAAAAGTAGATAAATTTATATTCGCTGTTGATTTTGTTGTGCTTGACATGGATGAGGATGTTGAAGTGCCTTTAATCTTAGGTCGTCCATTTTTAGCCACTGCTAGGGCTGTTATTGATGTGGGTGATGGTAAATTGGTACTTAGAGTAGGTGACGAAGAGATTATTTTTAAAATTTATGATCTCATGTTATTTTATTGACTCTATTGATCATGCTACTCAAGGTTCTTTTCAGGAAATCGTACATAAGAACACGATGGAACTATGTCTTGCCTAAGGAGAGGGGGTGGATGATGATTCTGAGATAGGAACCGAACTAAATTCCAATGAACCCTCCCCAAGTCCAGCAGAATATGAGGGTATTAAGGTAAACGATGAACTTAAGCAAAAACCCTCTATTGAAGAACCTCCCAAACTTGAATTTAAACAATTGCCGAATCACTTGAAATATGTATTCCTTGGAAATAATTCTACATTACCGGTAATTATTGTATCTAACTTGCAACCCAAGGAGAAAGAGGAATAGCTCTAAGTATTAAGAGAGCATAAAAGGGCCATAGCTTGGAAAATTTCTGAAATTAAAGGGATCAGTCATTCTTTTTGCATCGACAAAATTTTAATGGAAGATGAATATAAGCCATATATGCAAGCCTAAAGACGACTGAACCCCAACATGAAGGCAGTTGTTAAAGCTAAGGTAATTAAACTCCTAGATGCTGGAATTATGTATCATATTTCTGACAGTTCTTGGGTAAGTCCAGTGTAGGTTGTTCCTAAGAAAGGAGGCATGGCTATTGTTGCCAATGAGAATAATGAATTAATCCCAACAAAGACAGTCATAGGTTGGAGAGTTTGCATTGACTATAGGAAGCCGAATGATGCCATGAGAAAAGATCATTTCCCCCTTCCATTCATTGACCAAATGTTGGAAAGATTATCAGGGTACATGTACTACTGCTTCTTAGACGGACTCTCTAGCTATTTTCAAATCCCAATAGCTCCTGAAGATAAAAAAAAGATGACATTTACATATCCATACAATACGTTTGCTTATCGTAGAATGCCTTTTGGATTATGTAATGCTCCTGCTACTTTTCAGCGTTGCATGATGGCCATTTTTTACGAACTCGTAGAAGACATCATGGAGGTATTTATGGATGATTTCTCAGTTTTTGGTAACTCTTTCCATCTTTGCCTTAAAAATTTAAAACGAGTCTTAATAAGATGCGAGGAAACAAATCTTGTGCTCAACTGGGAAAAATTTCACTTTATGGTTCAAGAAGGTATTGTGTAAGGACATAAAATTTCTAGTAAAGGGATTGAGGTTGATAAATCTAAAATTGAAGCCATTGAGAAACTACCTCCCCTTAAATTGGTGAAGGCTATTAGAAGCTTTTTAGGACATGCTGGGTTTTATAGAAGATTTATTAAAGATTTTTTCTAAAATAGCTAAGCCTTTGACTAAATTACTAGAAAAAGATGTGCCTTTTAATTTTGATCAGGAATGTTTAGAAGCATTTAATACTTTAAAGGATAAATTGACTAAAGCTCCAATTATAATTGCACCTGATTGGAATTCACCTTTCGAACTAATGTGCGATGTGAGTGATTTTGCAGTAGGTGCAGTTTTGGGATATCGAAGAGATAAGCATTTTCAACCAATCTATTATGCTAGCAAAACTTTGATAGCCGCACATGAAAACTACACCACCACGGAGAAAGAGCTACTAGCTATGGTTTTTGCATTCAATAAATTTAGGCCATATCTAATATTGTCTAGAGTTGTCATTTATACTGACCATTCTGCTCTTCGCTACCTTTTAACTAAGACTGATGCAAAACCTCGACTCATTCGATAGATTTTTTTATTGTAGGAATTTGACTTGGAGATTAAGGAAAAGAAAGGATCTGAAAATCTCGCGGCAGATCATCTTTCCAGGCTTGAAAATTAAAGTACCAAAGAGCTAGATGAAGTTGAAATAAATGATTCATTCCCTTAAGAACAATTTTTTGCTATACCTGATTCTGAGGTACCTTGGTTTGCAGAAATTGCAAATTTTTTAGCCGCTAACATTATCCAAAAAGGGTTGACACATCAGCAAAAGAAGCGATTCTTTACTGATGTGAAATACTACTTTTGGGAAGACCCTTTCCTTTTCCATATATGTGCAGACCAAGTCATTAGGAGATGCGTTGCAAGGACAGAAGCATTGAAGATCTTGGAACATTGCCACTCAAGACCGAATGGAGGACATTACAGTAGGAATAAGGCCGCACATAAAATACTCGAATCAAGTTTTTATTGGTCCACTCTATTCAAAGATGCCAATAGGTATGTTACTTCTTGTGACAAAATGCCAAAAGACAGGTAATATCTCCAAACGTGATGAAATACCTCAGACATATATGCTTTCATGTGAAATATTTGACGTTTGGGGTATCGACTTCATAGGTCCATTCCCTAGTTCATTTGGGAATAAATACATCTTAGTAGCTGTCAATTATATGTCCAAATGGGTTGAAGCCCAAGCTTTACCTACTAATGATGCTAGAGTAGTAGTACATTTCCTTAAGAAACTTTTCTCTCGATTTGGAACACCTAGAGCAATCATAAGTGATAGGGGTACTCATTTTTGTAACGTCAATTTGACAAGATCCTTAAAAAATATGGAATTCACCACAGAACAACTACCCCTTACCACCCTCAAACTGGTGGCCAAGTTGAAGTGGCAAACAGAGAGCTTAAACGTATCCTAGAAAAGACAGTAGAATCGAATAGGAAGGACTGGGCGATGAAAGTAGATGATGCTTTATAGGCTTATAGAACTGCTTTTAAGACCCCCATAGGAACATCACCTTACAGACTTGTTTATGGAAAAAGTTGTCATCTGCCATTTGAGTTAGAACACAAGGCGTTCTAGGTTATAAAATTTCTATACCTTGATCCCAAACTTGCAGGTGAAAACAGGTTGATACAGTTGAACGAGTTAGATGAGTGGCGAACCAATGCATCTGAAAATTCATGCCTATACAAAGAAGTAACGAAGCACCACCACGACGCTCGTTTAAGACAATGCAAGCAATTTGAAGTTGGAGATCTTGTCCTATTGTATAACTCAAGGCTCAAATTGCTCCCTGGGAAGCTTAAATCACGATGGTCAGGTCCTTTCATAGTCCAAATTATCTTTCCATATGGCACAGTAGAGGTAAGTCACCCATCACAATGCACTTTCAAGGTAAATAGACATCGCTTCAAACTATACAACGGTGAGAATTTCAAAGAAGATAGAGATGAGCTACGGCTCCATGAACTTCCCTAAATATACCCACAAGGTAGAGTCAAGCTTAGACTCTAAATAAGCGCTTCTTGGGAGGCAACCCAAACACTAACCTCACTAAATAGGGTTTAATTTTTCTTTAATTTTTCATAGTTTAACTGCAGGAAATTTTGACATTTGACAGGGGCAAACATGGCCTAGCCCACGGGTGTGCTTTAGGCCGTGCTCATACCATGGGTGGCGATACGACCGTGTGATACGGCCGTGTGAAAATAGAGCAAAAATTTTCCCAAAATACGGGATTCGATACATTGCCATAACCGTGTGACATGGCTGTGGGCAATCCTGTCAAATAACACAGGTGTGCGCCACACTCGTGGAAGAAACTGAGAAATTAACACGGGCATGCGACACGCCCATGTCACCACCCGTGGTCAAAACTTTCAAAAGAAGACGGGCATGCGCATATATACACGGGCGTTGGAGAAAAAAACCACATCCACACGGTCGTGTGATACGATCATGTGACCACTCGGCCTAGACACACGGGCATGTTCTCAGGCCGTGTGGCGATTTCTCATTTCGCGATAAACATAGGCTGGACGCGAGCCACACAGGCGAGTGACATGGCCGTGTGAGACCAGTGTTGGTCGACACGGCCGCGCCTCTTTTTAAACTCATTTTATTTTTATTTTTTATTTTTACTTTTATTTCTATTTATTTTTGAAGACTCATGTTTTATATTTTTAAAGTCTACCTATCCTTATGGTAATCATCAAATTATTCCCTTAATTCTCCTTCACAGTAGTGTCTTCTCATTTATGCCTCAGAATCATGCCTTTCCTTCAGCTTTATCTTCAATTCTCGCTCTAGCTAATCCAAGGATTTCATCCACAATCTTAGGGCAGTTTCACTTCTCTTCCTCTCTTTCGATATTATATTTATATCACTATTATATATCTTTGTACATTGAGGACAATGTACATCTTAAGTGTGGGGGGTTATTTATATCTTTATCATAAAAATCCCTGAATTTTGTCTTATTCACAAGTGACTCACTCATATCACTATTAAAATGAATTTTGATTAACTTATGATTTTTATTGATATGTCTTGGATTAAAACATAAGCATTCATGCATTGATTGTTTAAACTTTAAAGAATTAGAGAATCAAGCATGATAAGTTGATTTTTGAATTAAAAAAATAAAAATAAAAATTTTTTAGGTTGTTTCCCCAAGTTTAGGTATTATCTTGAGTTGAAATTCACATGTTAAACAACAAAAAGCCATAATTTTTGTGAGATCTTGAACCTTTAAAGCATATATTATTTCTCTCATGCTCACTTTTATTGTTGCTTTGAGTGCGTCAATATTGAATCATTATTCTAGAACTTTATTGATTATGCATGTAAATACCACACCTTTGATTTGATATGTTGAGATGATAAAGGCACTCAGGTTTAAACCACTCACTCCATAAAAATCTGCCTTCATAATTAACCCTTAGTGAACCCTCTTGAGCCTAATAAACCATTCATTGATTTACCCTCAATATTAACCCATAACCCATTATTGTTGAAATCCCCTCATTTAATCCCTATTTTTATGGAGATTTGATTTGAATAAATTGCTTAGCTAAGTTTTATTTTTGATAGTTAGCAAAGTTCTATGTTAATTTGATTTGTTCTTAAAAAAAATACATACATTCATATTAGTAGTAATTTTTTGTTTTTGAGCTTAAGTATTTAATTCCATATTCCATGAAGAAAAACTCAATTCTAGGATCTTCTAATTAGGAATGTAATTTGTCATTTTTAGTATTTTTCTAGTTAGGTAATTTTTCAATTCAATCTCAATTCTAACCTTTTCTTTCAGCTTGTGATCACACCCCTTAACCAAAGCCATGTTACAACCCTCTAAAGACTTTTTAATTGATGTATCATCTCAATATATAGTGGTGGAGATTTGATTTTCACGCAAGCCTATGGTAATAACTTTTCATATTGACTGTTGAGTGCTAAATTTCTTGTCCTTAAACACCTCGAGTGATTTGAGTGAATCTTTAGTGAGGATGTGAAACTCTGTGATATTTTGAATCAAAAGTGATTACTTAGATGAGGGGAGACACCTATGTTTCCGTGATAAAAAGCTCAACTTAGAATGTTTGAAACTGTGATGTTCTTCGAGTTGAATTTGCGATGTATGATTACTTATGGATTATTTTGAGATACTATTGATGAGAATTATAAGTTGAGAAGAATTTATTATGATTGTGAGTTGAGGACAAGCAAACGCTTAAGTGTGGAGGTATTTGATAAGTCATAATTTATACATATTTTTATCCCATGCTTAGCACATTTTTTGGATGAATTATCCTTAGATTCAGTGAATTCGATGCTTCTAATCCTTTAATTTCATTTTTTATACTTAGGTGAGCATAGAAGAGTAAAAAGAGCGAGAAACAGGTCGAAAACAGAGAAAATGGGCCAACGTGCAAAATCAACACGGCCTAGACTTCCTTACACGGGTAGACCACACGCCCGTGTCTATTCAAGAGACTCTAAACACGGTTTGAAGCACTTGCACATGGGCGTGTCACACAGGAGTGTCCCTGTCGAACCCAAGTTTAGTTTTATTTGAAAAAGGCCACTTTGGAGTGCTTTGAGGCATTCTAAAGCCTATTTAAACACACTAGAAGAGGACAAAAAGGGACACACAGAGTAGGAGGCAAGGAATTACTCGAAGAAAGCCGATTGATCCATCTTAGAAGCCGGATTATCCTTCAAGACTGAAGATCTCCCTTCAATTTCCTTCAGGAGTTTTTGGGGTTTCTTTATGTTTTGTTATCATTATTCTTTTGAGATGCTTTATTTTACACTTATAAACTAAATCCCTTAAATACCTAAAGGGGATGAAACCTAAGATAGATCTTGTTATCATTTTTTGAATTATATGATAAATATTTGATTTGTTCCTAATTTTGAGTTTTTAATTCTTGCTTTAATATTCCAGGATATTGATTCAAGTATTGATGTGCTTATTCAGAGGAGCAAAAGTCCTTGTCTAAGAGTAGATCTAGCATAATTAAGCGGAGTTGATTGCACCACTAGACATAGGGCGACATAATTTTGCTGGATTAGGGTGAAACCTAATAAGGGAACCCATAAATCGAGTTAATGCAACACTAGGGGTTTTAATTAGAAAGAGATTTCAATTAATCAACCTAGGGTTAGACGTTGTTAGTCTCGAGAGAGATAATAATATAACTTAGGGATTTCTACGGATCAAGTCAAGTGAATAAATCGTCTGATTCAGAGTCAAATAACAAGTGAAGTCTAGGTGGAATTTCCCTTGGGTATTGTCCAAATCGATCTGTTTTTCTCAAAAGTATTTCCCCAATTTTCTTCCTGTGCATTCTTAGTTTAGTTAATTAATTTAGATAAAACAAACTCATTTATTTTTTAGGCTAGATAATAAAAAGAAAGTTAATACTAGTACTTAGTTCCTGTGGGTTCGACAACCCGGTCTTGCTATAAACTATACTACTGTTCGATAGGTGCACTTGCCTTTGATCATGATAATAGTTAGTTTTCAAGTAAGGTCAATTATAAATTTAAAACTTATCACGATTTGACGATCATCAATGTTTTATACATTTACCATTAGAAAGTGTTTCAAAAAGACTTACCTAGTCATGCAACATGAGTCTATTACCATTCATTATCAACAAGCATAAACATTCTAAAATTTTAACATTTACATATTCACCAAAACATCATAATACTAAGTATTTCTCCTATTACATGCCACTTTAACCAACTACTAACAAGTACCATAATGACTACCAAGATGACGATGATAGTGTGTGAGCTTCCGAGCCAGTCCAATCAAAGCAACGATTCTAAGAGTCCTACAAAATCAAATAAAACTAATAAGCAAAAACGAGCTTAGTAAGTTTGATAAGTAAACTCATTTGCCATCAAATACCAAATTTTCAAAGGATGTTAACTTTTATTACACCGACAATAAGCCTGCTATAAACTAAGCCTGAATAACACCGGCACTAAACTTGCTAGGCACAAAGCCTAAATGATAGTATAAATTCAAAACATCATTTCATATCAGACTTTAAAGATTTAAATCACTAATAAGGTATTTAATTTGATTTAAATTAACTAAAAATGAACATAAAACGAACTTACTAGATTAGTTTGTAGAAATCACCAAGCATGAGAATTACTCTGAAATCTTTCTTTTTCCACGATTGTCAACACATTCATGATCTAAAACAACAGTTTCATTCAATTGAGTACTTCTAAACTTCAATTTAATCCATAATTCATTTTTATGTTAATTATATTTTTCCCCTAACATTTTAACTTTTTTACAATTTAGTCCTTAAGCTTATAACTTAAAATCTAACCACTTAAAACAAAATCCATGTTAACCAAACATGCAAGGGACCTTGAAACAACCTATATTATCATCATTTCACACTAAAACCCTAGAATTTATACCTTTAACAATTTAGTCCCTAATTTTTAAAATTCAACAAAAATCACTTTACAAAACTTATTTATTTCTCAACAAAGATTTATAATCTACCATTAAAAATCAAAACTCATTCAATAAAATTCATGGTAAACCCCTCAACCTTTAAAATTTTTTATAAATTAGCCCCTGAGCTAGCTAGATTAAGCTAAAACGACTTCAAAAACATAAAAATTATTAAAAACGGGGCAAAATTACATACCATGCACCCAATGTTAGCTTGGCCGAATATCTCCCTTTCTTTAATGGTGTTTTTTGGTTTTCAAATTACCAAAAGATGAAGATGACAATATTTACTCATATTTCGTTAGTTAGTTTTCTTTTTAATTACCAAATGATGAAATTAACCTTTTAAAACCATTAAAATTTCAATAAAATCATGCCATGTATATCCACTAACTTACTAAATGTATAATTACCATTCAAGTCCTTTAATTTAAGATTTCATAGCTATTTGACTCCTTTAGCTATTAGAACTCAACTTTTATACATTTTAGTCCTTAAAACTGTGAAGCTAGTCTATTGTTTTCAAGGTCGTGAAATCGTATCAAGGGAGTCGCGACTCTAGCCTGAAAAGTTTTAAAACCTTGCAGTTTAGTCCTTCATTGGTCTTGGGTTGTTAGAACAACTTTCGTAAGCTCGAATAAACCCGAACCAGATTATATAACATAACTTAGAGATACAATGATCATGTTAGTGAATATAAAGTATTGAATTGATAGAAATTATAACAGTAATTGTTCCAAAAATGAATGTGGAATCTTATAGTTCAGACCTGAAGATCGTGTTGAATATGGGGTGTTACAAGTTAGGGGTAATTTATTTGACAGAATCAAACCACAAGTACCAATTTGAGAACAAAAAAAATATAGGTACCATATTAAGAAAGGAGGTATAGTTTAAGGGGACAAATCACCATTTAATCCTTTTTTATTTGATTTCAATTTCAAATAGAAAATTTAAAAAAAATATTAAAAATATAAAAATTTTAAATAAAATAAAAAATAGTTAAAAATTTAAGTCAAGAATAAATCTGGACACATGGTTGTCCAGATTCATTAGTATCTAGACAACCATTTGTCCAGATTCATTTTGGACTTAAATTTTTAATTATAAAAGTTTTAAAAATATTAATAATTTGATAATTATTCATTCTTCTATCTTATTTGTTTCATATTTTTTATATTTGGTATAAAATATAAAAAAAGTTATATCTGTTAAAAACGTGAGTACTTGGTACACTAGCAGTGTAATTTTTTTATTCCACAAGCAGCATTAAAAAATTGACATGAGTTTTTTTTAATATTTTAGTATACCCTTATAGTACACTTATAACCTGGATAAATAAATAGTTTTAAATTTATTAAATTTTTTGCAATTTAATTTTTTAAAATATTTTTATAATTTCAAAAATCATTCAAAATAAATTTGGACATATAATTGCCATGTAGATTTAAAATTTCAAATACTTTTTTATTTTAAAGATTTTTAATAAAATTTAAAATATTTAAAAATTGTCATATAATATATATCATTAATCATTAAATGTGACGTTTATTTGTTTTCATCATGTTTGTTTTATATTCAATGAGGTTATTTTAAATATCTCTTAAAAGATTCAACAGTTTCTAGTAGTTTATGCAACAAATAAATAAATCAGGATGTTATATAAAGTTAAACAGTTAGTGAGGTACATAATCAACTTTTAGTCATGTAAGTGCATGTCACTATATTTTCTTCATTGTAATGATAAATCAAAAGGGCCATTGGTAAAATATGATAATGTTTCCCATGATCTTTTTTCTTTCTGTAATTCTTGGAGTCAAACATTAAGTGACATAATTTCATTGTGTTTTTTAAAAGCGTTATATAAAATATAAGAGACATAAAAAAGAATGATAATTTATTGTGTTCATCACGTTAAACCTATTTTCTATGAAAAAAATAGCATGTCACCTTTTTATATATTATAAATATGACTATTCAAATGGTTACGAACAAAACTTATTAATAATTAGTAACATAAAGATAAAAACATTTTCTAAAAATAAAAATTATAATATTTTGTAATTAAAAATTACACTAATGACCATGAAAATCGTTACAATATTCATGAGAAGTCACAAAAACATTTCCCACTTAGGTTTTTAGAGGAAAATTTTGGTGCCAAATACATACTAGCGTGAACATATGACATTTTTTTAAATATTCATTTAAGATATACTACCAATCATTAAATATGACAATTAGTTATTTTCTTCACACTTCTAGTACATTCTGTAACGATATTTTAAGTGTCACACAAAAATTATCACTAATTGATAAATTTGTTGAAATGAGAGAGAGTTTGTTCGGAATCTTTTTTCTTTATGAAGTTTAGGCTTAGTACTTGTGTTCATGTTTGGAATGATGCCAATAGTTGTTTGATCCATGAGTTAGAGAATAGTGGAGAAGATTCGATCTGTTGAAAGCAAGGATTGAAGTTATATGAGAATCCAAAGCTAATCACAAGATTCCATAAGATCAACTTCAACTAGACTTTTTGGGATGTTTCAACTAGATTTTGCGTGATTTTTGTACCTAAATCTTAGAGCTTCGAGTTATCTTTGAAATAGATTCTAAATCATCTAATTTTGAGGTATGTAGTTTGAAATATGGCCGTTTTCATAAAGTAGTACAATTTATTATGTGAAGTTTGAGATTTTCACATGATTTCATAAGGGTACTTCAAATAGACTTTCCAAGACCTTTTGACCACCTTTTTGTGCAAATCTTGTGCCCAAATTGTAGATCTTTGAGTCTTATTTCCATGATTTTTGAACCATTGAATTTGTAGTTCTATAGCCTAAAATATGGTTGTTTCCACGAAGAAGTGTAGTTCCTTGTATGTAGTTCAAGATTAATTGCAGATCAACTTCTTCAACTTGCGAAAGTAGATCATAGCACATCCAAGTACTAAATTAACTATGATTTGTTGTTCTTAACTAACCGAAAAATTTTAAAATTTCGTCACACACAAAGAAACAAGGCTTTGTTAGCATAGTTAAAATTCTGACAAGTGATGCAATTTAATATTTACATAACCTTATTCAAAACTATACATTTTATAATAAAAAGGTAAATTAACTAATATTATAAAACATTTTATAATCAATAAATAAACTTAACACCAGGTAATCCTTATTGACCAAAATCTAAGGAAAGTTAAGATTAAATTGAAAGGATTAGCAGATTGTCAGACTCCATCGAGAAATTTAGAAATTTTAGTGTTCGGATTGTGATTAGTTGGATCTCAATTCTGGTTTGGTTGGAATAGAATCGGCTGGTTCCATAGTGGGAGGCAAAATGATTAAGGATGAATGGTTGTGATGATCGGTGAAGATCGTGCCAAAGGAGTATATAAATAGTTGTGTGTGGAGATAATTTTCTCAATTCTGTCTACCAATTTATCTCTCCATAGCATCATATTCTTTAGTCACTCTGAAGAAGAATAGGATAGAGCTAAAGGAAGCTCTGCATGTCTTAGTAGTCGTGTGAATTGAAGTCTGGTAGTAGAGGAATTAAGGAATTGATAAGTTTCCTTACCTCTCTATACTTGTGGATTAAAGAAAGAAATAGAGTAAGAACTCTTAAAAGTTTCCGAATAATTATAGATTTTGAGTTTTAGGCGTTGAACACCTTTAGTTTAACCGATAAATGGTTTTCATGCTAAGCTATCAATGAGGCTCTAACGTTTGGACAAGCTAAGCTATCATGGATAAGAAAGCAAGGGAAATTTTTGTACTCCATCCATAAAATATTGCGTGTTGGCATGATTCTATGTTGAGTACTATGATGATTTATGAATTCTATTGATTATAAATGCTAAGTATGCATAAGATTGAGTAGGTATATGAGTATTTGTTAGTGTATTGGTATGTATGAAATGGTTGGGATTTTATGTTTGAAAAATACCGTACTATATGATAATATGTTCATGAATGTCATGTATTGCATGTTTAAAAGGTGAGGTACGAAGGAGAGATTATTGACGAGTTAGATAAAGTTAGGACTAGGAATGGACATTTTGCATACCGCTATACGGGGTTGCTCAGTGCAACCGTGATGTGTGAAGATCCCAGCCTTGCGGAGGGGACACTTCAGTGTTTGAGCATCAATGTTAGAAGTGGAAAATTAGAGGTATGGGCGATGAATAGGGAAATAAAATTCCGTTAAGATACCACCATACGGGGTTATTGAATGCAAGCCATGATGTGTAAAGCTCTGGGCCTTGCAGAGGGTACACTGTGGTGTAAAGCATCAATGTTAGATATTAGATGAATCAATATTGATGGTTATTAGGCTTCATAGAGCAACACTGTAACACCCCCTACCCGTATCTATTGCCGGAATAGGTACGAGGCATTACCGGAGTTTACTAAACATTTTCAGATAATTCTGAGTCATTTATTATTTATATTTTGAAAATAATCATAACGTCTCTTTATTGGGCCCTCGAAGCCCCAAACATACATTAAAAACCAACCGGAATTAAATCGGGATCATAAAAAAATTCGCAAAATCTTAAATTTTATTTTCATCTAAGTACTTACTATTTCAATGCTTCTTATAATTAAGCATGTTACCATTCAATCAATAGCTTGACACTTGTCTAAGCGTCAAGCTACATCATTGTTAGTATACTTGCACATATTTCATATAAATTCAACATTGATATACTTATTTTCTCGACAAGTCACACTTGAGTTTAATAATTGTCTTTACTTACATAATTTCCTTGTATCAACATATCAAAGATAATCATATATGTACATGTCATGAAACATATCATTCTCTTACCGTTTCTTCATAAGTATATATCAATCATTTCATTATATCAATATTTCATGCTCCATCATTTCCATATATTTTATGTATATTTATTCTGGTAAAGTTTATATCAAACTTAACATAAATTATATTCCATGTACTTATTCTTATTTCGTTTATCTATCTTCATAATTATTTCATACAACTGTTTTGTACATACATTTCCATATGACCAGTTCTTGTAAACATTTCACACAACCATTTTATATAACCATTCATCATCTGATGCATATTACCTGAATATCAATTGTTCAATAGATGTCATCGCGTCTCCCATCCACGGTCTTATTTATCTTTGACATGATGGCATACTGTCTTTCAACTATGGTCTTACTCATTTTCTATCATGTTGCCATGGAATCTTTCAACCATGGTCTTATTCATTTCATATCACGTTGCCATGGTATCTTTCAACCATGGTCTTATTCATTTCCCATCATGTTGCCATGGTATCTTTCAACCATGGTCTTATTCATTTCATATCACGTTACCTTGGTATCTTTCAACCATGGTCTTACACATTTCATATCAGGTTGCCATGGTATCTTTCAACCATGGTCTTACACATTTCATATCAGGTTGCCATGGTATCTTTCAAACATGGTCTTACACATTTCATATCAGATTGCCATGGTATCTTTCAACCATGGTCTTACACATTTCATATCAGAGAGTACACTCCCGCGAACCTTATCCTTGCAGGGGGATTACAAGTCCAGGCTAAATCCCCTGCAATATAAACTCATAGAGTATTGTCTGGATTACCAGTCCAGGCTAAATCCCCTGCAACGACAATTACTCTAATGAGCTTGGATCTGAATTACCAGTCCAGGCTAAATTCAGACCCTAATTCGGATTACCCGTCTGGGCTAAATCCATTTTCCACATATTCTTTGGGAGGGCTATATCAGGGTAGGATCACCCGTCCGGGCTAGATCCTTTTTACCGTCAATTCCTTCTCAGAGATCAATCGAAATTTCCTTTCATTCAATCGGGATTTCTTCCTCTTTTTATCAAATATATCAATGTTTCATAAATTTTCATACAATGAACTTTCAAATCATATTCACATCAATAACATACATTTCAAGCATTTAAGAATATAATTCAAGTTATACGAACTTACCTAGCGAAATTGCAAAAATATCAAGATTCAGGGACATTTTGGTAATTTACCATTTTCCCAATTTTCACTCGATCTTAAATTGAAAATTTTATTCAATTTATTAATTTGGATAATAAAACAATTCATTCACTTCAATTTGGTCATTTTGACATTTTTATAAAATTGCCCCCTGAAGTTTTACTTTTATTCAATTTAGTCCTTAAGCCTAAAACATGCAAATTAGCCATGCTAGCTGAATATTCATATATATTTTCCTCCTCCTCCTCCTCTCCATTCCACATCCTTAATGTATATAACACAAATGGAAGTAACATCATCTATAATTTTTATTATTTACTTTTATGAATATTCAAATTGTCCATCTGTGTCATAGTCACTAAATTATTTATATCTGGAGCTATAGAGCCTTAAATTAAGATCCGCTAATTTTCCCTGAAACTAGACTCATATATCTTCTTTCCATAAAATTTTAAGAATTTTTGGTTTATCCAATAAGTGCATTTTATTCTTTAAATTTACCCCTATTCTGTTGTCTGACAGTTCTGACCCTTCTTCACTAAAAATTAATTATCTCCTCTTACAGAATTAAAATGATATTCTTGTTTATTTATATTGAAAATAGACTCATTAAATAATCTAAAAATATAAATTTAAGCCACTAATTATTTCTATCCAATTTTTTATGATTTTCAAAAATCAGAACAGGGGAACCCGAATTCATTCTGACCTTGTCTCAGAAAATTCATTATATCTCATGATTTACAAATCCATTACTTATACCATTTCTTTTATAAGAAACTAAACTCAATAATATTTAATCTCATATTTTATTCATCCTATAAGTCAATTTCTAAAATTTTTGGTGATTTTTCAAAGTTAGACTACTGCTGCTGTCTAGAACTATTTTAGTGCAAGATATTAATTACCATGTTATAACACCCTTATTTTCTTTTTCTACACCATTTCTCATCACTTTCTCTTATTTTCTCTTCACTAACATATCAAGAACATAGGACCTTATGTAAGAAAACTCTACTATAACATTATTTCCATGCTTTGTTAATAATAACAAACTTAAAAACATATTGAAATCTTGATGTACTTACCTTTTCTTATTGACTTCAATCTTTAACTTGATTTTTCTCTCTCCTCCAGCGTCTATTTCTTGAATCCAACTTGATATTCTTGCTCCCCATCATCTCCTTGCTATCTTTATCTCTTGATGGCTATGAAAATTTTTTCAATTTTTAGGTGAAATAATGAATTTTTGAGGAATGACTAAATTGTAAGAAAGGAAAACTTTCTTTCTTCTTCTTCTTCTCACGTTAGTTGCATGAGAAAGGTGATCATATCATCCTCCCCTTTCTTTCCTTTCATATATATATATATTAAATAAAATAATAATAAATAATAAAATATCATTTAAAAATTAATTTTTATTTAATTTATCTAAAATATCTCCAACATCATCATTGTCTCTAGATTTCTCTCTCTTCCAATTGACCATTTTGCCCTTTGTGATCTTTTAAAATTCTATTCTTGAGTTATCACTTAATTTGGTAAAATTGCAATTTAGTCCCTCATAATTCTTCACCTATTCAATTTGGTCCTAATTCATCAATTTTCCTTGGTTTCTAGATCATTCCACCATTAAAATATTTGCACTATTAGTCCTTCAACTTTTCATATTTACACTTTAATCCTTCAAATTTTGAGTATTTACTCTTGGGCCACAAAACTTTTCTCACTTTTACAATTTAATCCTTTCTTGAATCAATATGTCATAATATACTTCCCAATATTGACATAACTCAAAATTTCCCTTTTTGTCACTTTATTTCCTTATTTTACTATATCACGGATAATATTTTACTATAAAAATTTTCGGGGTATTACATTTCTCTCCCCCTTAAAATAAATTTCGTCCTCGAAATTTTCTTATTTTCTTTTGATAATGAATTTCATTATTTCTATAATTTTATAGTTTCTTTTTACACATATTTACCTAGTTTATCATTTATATCCATTCTCTATCCTTTCATCTCAAATTTTATTTTCAATTCAATATTTCACATTTGCCTCTCAGAGCTTTTACTAACAGAAATAGAAGATAATATCATATGTATCTTATTATCAAGTGTTTTATCACATATATTGGCTTGGAAAACCAAAGAAAGATAGAGTAGTACCACTTGTGAATGAATCAGACTTGTGATAATTTCTGTCTATTAGCATATTTATCCAACCTTTCCATATATTGATTATAGCATCCAAACATGAACAGTTGTATATACCTCTGAAAATATCAGTACATATAAAATACCCATATAAAATCCCCAAAAATGTTTACTGTAATATACCTATTTATAACAGCTATATTCAAATATTTAATTTATTTACCAATCCATTGACTAGTAAAGTCATCAATAGTTTCACATCATTCAGTTCACTGAAGAAACTAATTGGGAAGGAATTTTCAGTTAACCATTCTGTAAATACCATATTTGAACAAATCGATTTTCCTATAAATAATTTCTTTATTTAACAGTGGTACTGTATATCCCAGCTAGTTTTCAGAAAAATTTTGATGTATCTATTCAGAACCCATCTTTACCTATTAACTCATTCTCAATTCCGATTATATTATCAATTGTTCAACCATTGAAATTTTCACTTTCCACTTCTGAACTTAATCAATATAAATCTCATGAATTTCATTGCATATAACTGTACTAGTAAAGGGGTATAGATCGTAAAGTCTCATAATTTAATTGTCATATATTTACTCATATAACATTTATCATTCTCAAGTACTATAAAACATTTATTCATACTTTTACGAGTTCTGCTTCATCATAACTAACATTTTTACTCAGAGATAATCATTTACCTCGTAACAAAAATTGTTTACTTTTTACTTAGCAGATGCCCAGTAGACTAGATAGAACACTTCAGATATACGGGACTTATACAGAGGTGTATTATTATGCATTATTAAACAGAGAACACTGAAGTGCTATACAGAGAGTACGAATGTGCTGAATGTGCTAATAATCAGAGAGCACTAACGTGCTAGTAATTAGAGAACATGCTGAGGTCCCTTAATATCCTAGTAGTTTTAATCTTGTCTACTTGGGCAAATTATTTCATGCACGCATATCACTTTTACACCTTTTGCATAATACTTTTACATGCTTTATAATTTAATCCTTGTGCCAATAATCCGTTTATTTATGTCTTCTTTACCTTTAATACATGTAATATTTTTCAAAATTCATTATTCATCCATAATTTACTAATAATCCTTATCATGTACTTCATATACCACTTTTATATATTTTGCAATTTAGTCATCAGCACAATATTTCATGTAGCAATATAAATTATAATACACATGACATTCATCATCAACATGTATTTATTCATACCTTTATGAATTCCGATTCATTCTAATAAACTTTTTACTCATATACTTTAGTATCGTTTCTAGTATTATCAGAATTATCTTGGGTAAGAAAGCATCTCATTTTATAAGTAAAACAAATCTCATCAGAGTTGGGAGATATCATACTTATCACATATTATAATGACATATGTTTTTAGACTTCACATATACTACGTTTGGTCTGAGAACCGACTAAACCGCAGCTCTGATACCACTAAATATAACATCCCCTACCCGTATCTATTGCCGGAATAGGTACGAGGCATTATCGGAGTTTACTTAACATTTTTAGATAATTCTGAGTCATTTATTATTCATATTTTGAAAATAATCATAACGTCTCTTTATTGGGCCCTCGAAGCCCCAAACATACATTAAAAACCAACCAGAATTAAATCGGGATCATAAAAAAATTTGCAAAATCTTAAATTTTATTTTCATCTAAGTACTTACTATTTCAATGCTTCTTATAATTAAACATGTTACCATTCAATCAATAGCTTGACACTTGTCTAAGCGTCAAGCCACATCATTGTTAGTATACTTGCACATATTTCATATAAATTCAACATTGATATACTTATTTTCTCGATAAGTCACACTTGAGTTTAATAATTGTCTTTACTTACATAATTTCCTTGTATCAACATATCAAAGATAATCATATATGTACATGTCATGAAACATATCATTCTCTTACCGTTTCTTCATAAGTATATATCAATCATTTCATTATATCAATATTTCATGCTCCATCATTTCCATATATTTTATGTATATTTATTTTGGTAAAGTTTATATCAAACTTAACATAAATTATATTCCATGTACTTATTCTTATTTCGTTTATCTATCATCATAATTATTTCATATAACTATTTTGTACATACATTTCCATATGACCAGTTCTTGTAAACATTTCACACAACCATTTTATATAACCATTCGTCATCTGATGCATATTACCTGAATATCAATTGTTCAATAGATGTCATCGCGTCTCCCATCCACGGTCTTATTTATCTTTGACATGATGGCATACTGTCTTTCAACTATGGTCTTACTCATTTTCTGTCATGTTGCCATGGTATCTTTCAACCATGGTCTTATTCATTTCATATCATGTTGCCATGGTATCTTTCAACCATGGTCTTATTCATTTCCTGTCATGTTGCCATGGTATTTTTCAACCATGGTCTTATTCATTTCATATCACGTTGCCATGGTATCTTTCAACCATGGTCTTACACATTTCATATCACGTTGCCATGGTATCTTTCAACCATGGTCTTACACATTTCATATCAGATTGCCATGGTATCTTTCAACCATGGTCTTACACATTTCATATCAGAGAGCACACTCCCGCGAACCTCATCCTTGCAGTGGGATTACCAGTCCAGGCTAAATCCCCTACAATATAAACTCATAGAGTATTGTCGGGATTACCAGTCCAGGCTAAATCCCCTGCAACAATAATTACTCTAATGAGCTTGGATCTGAATTACCAGTCCAGGCTAAATTCAAACCCTAATTCGGATTACCCGTCTGGGCTAAATCTATTTTCCACATATTCTTCGGGAGGGCTATATCAGGGTAGGATCACCCGTCCGGGCTAGATCCTTTTTACCGTCAATTCCTTCTCAGAGATCCATCGAAATTTCCTTTCATTCAACCGGAATTTCTTCCCCTTTTTATCAAATATATCAATGTTTCATAAATTTTCATACAATGAACTTTCAAATCACATTCACATCAATAACATACATTTCAAGCATTTAAGAATATAATTCAAGTTATACGAACTTACCTAGCGAAATTGCAAAAACATCAAGATTCAGGGACATTTTGGTAATTTACCATTTTCCCAATTTTCACTCAATCTTAAATTGACAATTTTATTCAATTTATTAATTTGGATAATAAAACAATCCATTCCCTTCAATTTGGTCATTTTGACATTTTTATAAATTGCCCTCTGAAGTTTTACTTTTATTCAATTTAGTCCTTAAGCCTAAAACATGCAAATTAGCCATGCTAGCTGAATATTCATATATATTTTCCTCCTCCTCCTCCTCCTCTCCATTCCACATCCTTAATGTATATAACACAATTGGAAGTAACATCATCTATAATTTTTATTATTTACTTTTATGAATATTCAAACTGTCCATCTGTGTCATAGTCACTAAGTTATTTATATCTGGAGCTATAGAGCTCCAAATTAAGATCTGCTAATTTTCCCTGAAACTAGACTCATACATCTTCTTTCCATAAAAGTTTCAGAATTTTTGGTTTAGCAAATAAGTACAGTTTATTCTTTAAATTTACCCCTATTCTGTTGTCTGATAATTCTGACCCTTCTTCACTAAAAACTAATTATCTCTTCTTACAGAATTCAAATGATATTCTTGTTTATTTATATTGAAAATAGACTCATTCAAGATTCTAAAAATATAAATTTAAGCCCCTAATTATTTCTATCCAATTTTTTATGATTTTCAAAATCAGAACAGGGGAACCCGAATTCATTCTGACCTTGTCTCCAAAAATTCATTATATCTCATGATTTACAAATCCATTACTTACACCGTTTCTTCTATAAGAAACTAGACTCAATAAGCTTTAATCTCATATTTTATTCATCCTATAATTCGCTTTCTAAAATTGTTTGTGATTTTTCAAAGTTAGACTACTGCTGCTGTCTAGAACTATTTTAGTGCAAGATATTATTTACCATGTTATAACTCCCTTATTTTCTTTTTCTACACCATTTCTCATCACTTTCTCTTATTTTCTCTTCACTAACATATCAAGAACATAGGACCTTATGTAAGAAAACTCTACTATAACATTATTTCCATGATTTGTTAATAATAACAAACTTTAAAACATATTGAAATCTTGATGTACTTACCTTTTCTTATTGACTTCAATCTTTAACTTGATTTCTCTCTCTCCTCCAGCTTCCATTTCTTGAATCCAACTTGATATTCTTGCTCCCCATCATCTCCTTGCTATCTTTATCTCTTGATGGCTATGGAAATTTTTTCAGTTTTTAGGTGAAAATAATGAATTTTTTTAGGAAGGACTAAATTGTAAGAAAAGGAAACTTTCTTTCTTCTTCTTCTTCACACGTTAGTTGCATGAGAAAGGTGATCATATCATCCTCCCCTTTCTTTCCTTTCATATATATATATTAAATAAAATAATAATAAAATAATAAAACATCATTTAAAAATCAATTTTTATTTAATTTATCTAAAATATCTCCAACATCATCATTGTCTCTAGATTTCTCTCTCTTCCAATTGACCATTTTGCCCTTTGTGATCTTTTAAAATTCTATTCTTGAGTCATCACTTAATTTGGTAAAATTGCAATTTAGTCCCTCATAATTCTTCACCTATTCAATTTGGTCCTAATTCATCAATTTTCCTTGGTTTCTAGATCATTCCACCATTAAAATATTTGCACTATTAGTCCTTCAAATTTTCATATTTACACTTTAATCCTTCAAATTTTGAGTATTTACTCTTGGGCCACAAAACTTTTCTCACTTTTACAATTTAATCCTTTCTTGAATCAATATGTCAGAATATACTTCCCAATATTGACATAACTCAAAATTTCCCTTTTTGTCACTTTATTTCCTTATTTTACTATATCATGGATAATATTTTACTATAAAAATTTTCGGGGTATTACAAACACCATGATGGCGGTCAATAGGCTCTATGGGGCGACATCAAGATGACGGTAAGGTCCTTTGGGGCGACACCTTAAAAAGGTTCAAGGTGTAAGACCATAGCTCAACTATGGCAACAAATAGAGTCCGTCAAGACAGAAAATATAAGGATTATAAGGTGTAAGATATGGTTTGCTCGAAAAATAAACATGATTTAGTTTGCCAGAACATAAAATGTAGGATAGTTCGCTAGGATATCAAACATGAGATTACTTGAGTAAGATCATAACACGATTATGGCGGCATGTTCAGTCAATAGATTAGTAGCCAAGAAACTCGTCAAGGTACAAATGAGGAGTCACAAAGGGGCTTGAGTGACAAAGCATTTCATAGGATGGACTTCGCGTGTCTGGGGATATAAGATGTCTAGATAACCAGGGGATCCGCCAACAGTAATGATGAATACAGCCTAAGAGGCATCTTAATTTAGTCATGTGTGAAAGGAGAGAGCAATTCCTTAAATGAGATAGTAAACATGACTTTCTTTGATGAGAGTCTGCCAAAGAAGTCACGAAATTCATTTAGGTTAAGCAGATGTAGAAGAGGATGCAAAGGATACAGTCCTAATTAGTAAGTCGACAAGAGGTAGTTGATCTACTGTAATTTGGTGGAGCATATTAAACTAGTTTTCACACTTTAGGAGCTTGAAATTAAGCATTACCATTAGGATTTAATTATGTTTTAATAAGTTTTGTTAAGTTTAATAAAATATGCAAATTGAGTCTTTTGTTGACCTTGTGGGTTGAATAAGGCTTAAGGTGAACTAATGAACTTTATAAGTGTGTATATTAAATAGATATTGGCCGCTATGTTGCAACACGAAATGATCGATGTCGCAACATAGGGAGTAAAATGGAGAAATCATGAAATTGCCTTCGTTGTCGCAGCACAGACTAAGGGTGTCATAACATACCCTTTAAGATATCTCAAGAGGAGTATACTGAATCCTATGTCGCGACACAGGTCCTGGTGTGTCTCGACATTGACTCTGGATAGGCATTAAACATAAGTCAGGCGACATTTGGTCTGTACAATCAAACTTAAAACTCAGGAACATTAGCAAACCTAGGGTTAAAGATGATGGCCACCTGATATCTATAAATAGGATCATTTTTCACATGTAAAAGATACCATTCACTTAATTGAGAATTAGTCTTTTAAACTCAGTTTAGTTCTTTCTTTTCTTAGGTTATATTTATTTCTATTTGTTCTTTGTTCTATTTAAAGAGATTTGAATTGTTGAGGCAATCAAACTTTGTGGATTCGCTATCAATCTTAATACAATCAGCTCCTCCGTAAACTCTATATTGTCGATTTATTTAGTATGCTTTCTCTTTATATCGATTTTATAGTGTCTATGAAGACCATGAGGAACTAATTCCTTTATGGGGGATTAGCAAGTAGAGGCATGATCTATTAACTATTTTGTAGGGATACTTGATAGATCAGCTAATTTGGAAAGGAAGAACGTAAAAAAACCCTAGGCCTAACAACCCTGACAAGTCATCAAGGTGGAAATTAACCCAAAATTGGTATGACCCATCCGTGACCACCTTCACCCTAAACTGATCTGGACTGTGAATTCAAAAGACAAGTAGTCCTTGATGACTCATTATTCGAGTGGAAGATCGGAAGATCTTGTTGGGATATTGACTAGTTGATTAACGAAGAACCCAAAGCGATAGTTGAAGGGGATTACAGAAGCGAGCTAATCACCCATAATTAGATTTGATTATTTCAATTCTTCAATCTCTTGAATTTTATTTCTTTAGGTTATTTTATTTTATTATTCATAAAAATCAGAAAAACTTCTTTTTACCTTTACTCTCGTACTATAACTAACTTAAAGTACTAATTAGATCTTTCCATGTTTAGGTTAAAATCGATCTTACACTTGCCTCCCGAGGGTACGATCCTCAGAGTACTCATCTACTTCGTTGCAACTATATTATAACTAGACTTGTATACTTGTGAACACCGCCTCATTGTTATATCTTTTACTACAGTATTTACCCTCTGGACATTAGTACGTCCTAAGGCAGTCAAGTTGTTGGCGCTGTTTGTAACAACCCATTTTTAATTAAATCAAAATAGTGTTTTAGAACCACAAATTTGAAGTTAAAATAATTATTTTATTATTATTTGGAGGTCTACAGCATGATAGTTTGATTGTATAAAAATTTCGTTAAGAATTTTTACCGTTTGTATGCTTAATTTGTGAAAAAGGACTAAATCGTGTAAAGTGCAAAAGCTATGTTCTAATAGCTAAAGGTGTTTAATAGCTATGGAAATTTAAAGTAGAGGTCCTTATATGGTAATTAGACCACTAATATTAATGGTGGACAAAATTGGACATATTGTAATGGTTTAATGGTTTAATGATAAGGTTAATTTAGTAATTAATAAAATAAACTAAAATTAAAGTAACAAAAAGAAATGTATCATCTTTCTTCTTCATTTTTTAACCGAATATAACAACTAAGAAGCCATTAAAGACCATCCAAGCATTCGATCAACATGTCCTAGTGCATGTAAGTGCATTTTTATCCGTTTTTAATGATTTCTATATTTTTGGAGTCGTTGTAGCTTAATTTAACTAGCCTAGGGACTAATTTGTGAAACTGTTAAAAGTATAGAGTTTTTCATGAATGTGTGTGGGTTGTTTTTGATGTTTGATGGATGAAAATGAAAGTTTAGTGATAGTTAAACAAGTTTTGTAAAGTGATTTTGGTTGAAAATGTCAAATAGGGATTTATTTGTAAAATGTGAAATTTTTGTGGTGAAATGCATGAAATAATGAAATGTGTAGGCTGCCATGAACATATATAGAATTCGGTTAGTATGGGTGTGGATTAAATTGCATGAATTTGCATTTTTATGAGATAGGGACTAAATTGTAAAGAAGTTAAATGATTAGGGGCAAAATAGTAATTTTTCTATAACATGAATTTTTGGGTTGAGTTGAATAGAATGATACTTAAAGTAGTTAAATATGATTATATAGATCAAGAAAAGCCATGTTCGGATTTAGATCGAGGCAAAGATAAAGTAGTGGATTGATCGGTAGATTTTCTCCATACTAATTCGAGGTAAGTTCGTATGTTAATAAGCATTAAATAATTGGGTTTTAAATGCTTTATTATTACATTTTTGATGAATACAACTTCATGAAAATATTCAACGAAGATTTGGCGATGTATGAAATCCAGGATGAACCTTAGGAATAGATAGGATATTAATGACATGTCATTAAGGGTTACCGTGTTTTGGTTGCTGGTCTCGTATGTTCTACCGGTGGCTGAGTTTTTCGGCATGTGTTGCGATTATCATCAGCTTGTTTGAGCAACACCTATAGCTACGTCTTGATCGTCAGCTTGTGTGAGCAAACCCAGTAATACCTCGAGAGTGAGCATATGTATGAGATATGAGATAGAGATGGTTTCAACCATTTATTAATATTTAGTGTGTGAGATAACCGAGTATCTGATATTATTCCAAATGGTTCAATGGGCACAATGAATCCGTACAGGTATGTGCGTGAATCATATGAGAACTGAATCTATTAGATTCATGAATTCATGTCTAACTTTGTGAGTGAATGTGTTAGGCTTGTGGATCAAATTGAGTTGTATTATGCTATGTTCAATTACTTAAATTATGATTAAATGGTAAGTTAAGTTTTATGCTATACAAACTTCCTAAGCTTAATTGCTTACTTTGTTTAATTTTTCGTGTTTTATAGTGATTCTGAAGCTCGCTCGGTTTGGAAGTTGTTGGAGATTTCATCGAATTATCAAACTCTCCTTTTGGTACTTTTGGACTTTATGTATTTTGGTTATATGGCATGTATAGGTCTTTTGGCTAATGAAAGCCTATATGTTTTGGTTGTGTAATTAGTCATTTAATATGGCTTGATTTGGTATATGTTGGTATGTATATATGTGTGGTTTATTTCATGTTATATGTTGTTTGGATTGCCATAGGAATGCCTTGATTGTGATTTGGAACTTTTGAGTATCATATGGTTGAGATTAAGAAATGACATATATGTTGTGTGTTAGGCACAAATGTGTATATATGCATTTAACCATTTTGGTAACTTTTGGAAATGATATGGGTATGATTTTGAATGGCTAGTCATATGCTTTTAAGTGGTCAAGTAAATGTGTGGATATTGCATGCTATAGACTTGGAATTAGTTAGTCTTGAATGCTTATTTATGTCATGGTTGTATGTACATTTTTTGGCTTAAGTTGGTACCACATTGGGTCAAAAATATGGCTTGAAAAATGACCTATTTTTGTCCACACAGGCAGAGACACGAGTGTGTGTCTCAGCCGTGTGTCACACACGGCTAGGTAATACGGTCGTGTGTCATCTGATACTTATTTTGAAACCAAGTCAGTAGCTTCACACGGCCTAGCACACGGGTGTGCAGCTTTGCTGTGTGGCACAAGTTAGTATACCCTCAAGTTTTCACACGGCCTAGCACACGGCCTAGCACACGGGTATATGAAACCATTTCGAAGGGTACACAGCCTGGGACATGGACGTGTGGTCTGGCTGTGTGACCCAAGTCAGTGAGTTACAGGGGGTTGGACACAGGTTGAGACACGGCCATGTGATCCCATTTCGAATGTCCACACGGCCTGTAACATGGGTGTGTCTCTTGGCCGTGTGAGACACACGGCCTGGCCACATAGGCGTGTGTCCCCTGCAATTTGAAAATTTTCCATGTATTTCTAAAAAATCTTTTAAGTACTCAGTTTAGTCCCAAATCACTTTTAATGCTTGCTTTAGGCCTTGAGGGCTTATGTTAAGGACTATATGATTGAATTTGAATGACTTTTGTTTGGATATGAGAATTGAACATGAAATGTATAATAGTTTAAGTGATAAATTTGGTAATACTTTGAAACCCTATTCCGGCATCGGATAGAGGTTAGGGGTGTTACACTGTTGTTGGGGAGGCAACCCATTAGTTTGATTTTAATTTTCTCACTTCAGAAGGAATAATTAGAAAATTTTTAGGTTAAAGATACAATTTTATTTTTTTATTTATTGCTACTAATCTTCTCTCTCCGAAGTTAGTGTATGACTTGTATGACTTGTAGTAGAGACACACTTATTGTAGCAGTTAGAAATCCAGATAGAATAATCCGAAGAAATCATCATCAGCAACAACAGTGGCAACAACAAATGCAATATATTTACAACCACCTATTGTAGGTAACGTATCATGCGAGAATCCACTTTTTGGAGGCGCTAAAGATAATGTTTTAGAAATCTACTAGCACCAACACTACCCACAAACATGCACATCAGTCATAACGAGAGAACCTTAAAAGACTATGCATTACCAAGTTTAGACATGCTTCAGGAGAGTATAACGAGGCCAACTATTATATGACATAATTTTAAAATTAAAATAGAAATGATTCAAATGATTTATAATAATTTGTAGTTTAGGGGCACAATGATAGAGGATTCAAATCAACATTTAAAATGATTTCTCCAATTGTGTGAAACTTTTAAGTACAATAGGGTCACTGATGATGTTATTCGCCTTCAATTGTTTTCCTTTTCTTTGATTTATAACACCTTTTCTTGGTTAGATTCGTAGGCACCTGGGTCTATGATGATATAGGATAAGCTAGCTAGAAAGTTTTTGCAAAACTTCTTCCTTATTAGCAAAACGGTTCAACTAAGAAGAGAGATTGCTATCTTTAGATAGATAGAAGGGAAAAGTTTCTATAAGGCATGGGAGTTCAAAATGTTGATTCAAAAATGCCTGCACCAAAGATTTCCTGAGTGGATGTGATTGCAGGTGTTTTATAATGGGTTGGATACGAATGCATGATCAAGACTAGATGAAGAGCAGTAAGAGCCCTTATGAATAGAACGTATGAGGATGCGTATGAAATCATTGAGAACATGGTGTTTAACTCCTGCCAGTGGCCAATTAAACGATTTAAGTATAGCTAGACAACCGCTACGGTAAAAGCTATCTAGGAGGATGAAAAGTATCAACAGTTAGTAGATAGAGTCAACCATATCAAAGCTGCTAATAAATTGCCTATGTATGGATAAGATAAAATACTCTTTCACTACGTCAACAACCCTGCTGAGGATGTCAACTATATCGACAATAAAGGTGGAAATCCTTATTTAAATACCTACAATCCCAATTGGAGAGATCACCCAAATCTGAGATGGGGAAGAAACCAAGGAAGAGATAGTAGTTTGAATCAAGCCAAAAATACTAATTATCAACCTCCTTATTTGCAGAAACCTTAGGAAAGGGTCAACCCAAAGACCATACTGTATATGGTAAGCAATTGGATAGAATCGATGGAGAGATGTATTCAATGAAAACAGACGTAAAACAAGTGCAGTCTAAGTGCACCAACTCAATCAGAATATTGATTAAACTTGATGACCAAATGAACCAATTGATGAGCATGACGAATGGCATCAAAAGGCAAATTGGCATCGGAATCCCAAACAATACAGAAAATAACCCCTAGAGGGGAGGCAAGGAGCATGTAAAAGCAATAGCACTCTGATTAGACAAAGTACTAAGTAGCCTAGAAAATCCTACTCTGGAGGTAAATATGGAGAATGTCGATGGTTCTCAAGAGCAATCTCTAGATACTGAAAATGAACTAGAGCCAAATGAGAAAATTACACCACCAGTTGAAACAGAAAGAGAAATTATTAAAAATGCTACTGCTACAAAGATCCTATTCCCTTCAAGACTAGAAAAAAAACAAAATCGATACAAAGATGTATTTGTAACTTTCTTAAACTCGTTCAAAACGTTAAATAAACCTTATTTAATCGAGTTAGTTGAGAAAGTTCCTAAGTACGTGAAGTTTTTAAAGGAAATCATGTCTAGCCGTAGGAAAATTAAGGTAGTAGAACAAGTTAATTTATGTGGAGAAATAAGGAAGGTGAGAGAAGGAGAAATAAGGCGATGAGCAGGTAAGGGTCACTAAAGGGGAATAATATGAATCGATAAGATGTGCGAAACTATTTTCGTGTTTGTAAGCCTTTTGATGCTTACTGTTTTTGAATTCCTTACCTGTCCTAAGCCTAAAAAAGTTACAGGCCGAAAAATCTTATGTGACCTAAATATTCTTATGCATGAATGGACATTATATTAAAAAATTACATAAATGACTATTTGTATTTTGCTCGAATAATCAAATTACTTATATGATTTATTGATGGATCCCTACAGGTGAGACCCTTCGTGTTTGTATACTTTGTAGTTTACTGAACTTAGATGTTTGTGATCAAAAGTGGTAAGTCAATTAATCATCATGATAAAGTTACTTGTGAATATGAAACATTTAGTCATGTGCTCCAAAGTCAATACTTATATGATATCTGCTCAAGGGACGTATTTTATTTCTTATCTTTGTTCATGTTTTTTGAAGTCAACCAATGACTTAAGTGTAGGGGAGTTTGATCTGTCGTAATTCAGTATAGCATATTAAACTAGTTTTCACGCTTTAGGAGCTTGAAATTAAGCATTATCATTAGGATTTAACTATATTTTAGTAAGTTTTGTTAAGTTTAATAAAATTTGCAAATTGAGTGTTTTATTAACCTTGGGGGCCGAATGAGGCTTAAGGGTAAGCTAATAAACATTAGAAGTGCGCATGAGATTGTTAGAAGGCATATTAAATAGATACTAGCTGCTATGTCACAACACAGAATGATTGATGTCGCAACATAAGGAGTAGAATAGAGAAATCACGAAACTGCCTTCGTTGTCACGACACAGACTAAGGGTGTCACGACATACCCCTGAAGATATCACAAAAGAAGTATACTAACTCTTTTATTGTGACACATGTTCTAGTGTGTCGCAACATCAAATCTGGACAGGAATTAAATACGAGCCAGAGGGCGTTTTGGTCTACACAATCAAACTTAAAGCTCAAGACTGTCAGCTAACCTAAGGTTAAGGGCAACTACCACCTAAGATCTATAAATAGGCTCATTTGTCACATGTAAAAGACACCATTCACTTACCTTAGAATTAGTCTTTTAAATTCAGTTTAGTTCTCTCTTTTCTTAGGTTAGATTTATTTCTATTTCTTCTTTGTTCTATTTGAAGAGATCTTAATTGTGGAGACAATCAAACCTTGTGGATTCATAATCAATCTTAATACAATCAGGCTCCTTTGTAAACTCTATATTGTCGATTTATTTAGCATGCTTTCTCTTTATATTGATTTTATATTGTCTATGGAGACCATAAGGAGCTAATCCCTCTATGGGGGATTAGCGAGTGGAGGCATGATCTGTTAACTATTTTGTAAGGATACTTAAGGGATCAGCTATTTGGGAAAGGAAGAACATAAAACAAACCCTAGGTTTGACAACCTTGAGAAGTCATCAAGGTGAGAATTAACCTAAAATTGGTATGGCCCATCTGTGAACACCTTCACCCCAAACTGGTTTGGATTATGAGGTCGGAAGACAAGTAGTCCTTGCCGACTCGTTATTCAAGTGGAAGATCAAAAAATCCAGCTAGGATGGTGACTACTAGACTGATGAGGAACCTAAAGCTACAGTTGATGGGGATTACTGAAGCGAGCTAATCACTTATAATCATATTCAATTATTTCTATTCTTCAATCTCTCAATTTTTATTTCTTTATGTTATTTTATGTTATTATTCATAAAAATCATAAAACCTCCTTTTTACCTTTACTATTGTACTGACTTAAAGTACTAATTAGATCTTTCCGTATTTAGGTTAAAATGGATCTAGCACTTGCCTCCCTTGGGTACGATCCTTGGAGTACTCACCTACTCCACTGTAACTATATTATAACTAGACCCGTATACTTGCAGACACCGCCTCATTGTTATTTTTTTATTGCAATATTCACACTCTAGAAGTTAGTACATCTAGAAGCGACCAGTAGTCAAAAGATTGGGTAAACCGATAAGAGTGTTTCTAAGAGGAAATGCCAACTCAAGTCCTAATGCTTAATAAAGTCCGCCAGAAAATAGTGAAGGGCAGAGGCCCACCAGGATTATGAAACAAGGCACTAGTTCTTCAAAAAAGTGAAGGTATTGTATTTTGGTAAAAATAACAGTTACAACAATCATTTGGGTAGACGCCAAGCGTTGTTAGCCTGAAATAATGAATACGAATATAAAAAGGGTAAAATAATAAGGGATGGAGATGAGGTGAGACCCAAGAGAGGATATGGTCAGGACCAGACCAGGGTCTATGTCCGCCAATAAATGGCTCAGAGTGCATAAGGCATGGGCCTTGTCAACTAAGTTCACGAATTCTCCTATGAAATTCAGGGAGTTTAATTCTGAGCTAGAAATCTCAATTTTTTTAGAGTTCTATATACCGATCTCACTAAGTTCTTCCGAACTTATAAAATTATTGCTTCAATGCAGGTTAGATAATGACTTAGAAATCAAGAGGGACCAAGCCAAACTTCGTTGGGAACTAGGTGATGCGTAGTAGCTGTTCATGTACATAGAGGGTTACCCACAAAGGTCACCTCTTAGGGTTGAAGTTGATTGAGTCTAAATGGAGTCGAATTGTAAATTGTAAATAACCGTTAGATCATAAAGTGTCAGTTGTAAGAAATTGGAACCAATATGATGGGTGTAAAATTTTAGGAGGAAATTGAATGGCTTAAGTTGTGTATGGGTGTATTTAGATTAGAATAGATATGTGTTAAGTTATTCGGTTTGTTGTGGCATCCGATACCTAGACTTGGCGATTGAGTCGGTAAAGGATGTTACATGAACAACATTAGTATACAAAGTTTATTATATTTTTAAATAATATTTTTTTTAAAATTAAATAATATATTATTGTTATTTGACTTTGAATATATTTGTACAACTAATAATTAATTCAAGTTAATTTTAAATATTAAAATTTTTGTTCTTAATTTATATCCATCATAATACAAACAGTAAATATTTTAAAAATTAAATATTCATATTATTTTGTTTTTACTTCATAAGAAACTAGTATGTATACAAGTTGTTTTTATTATTACAATATTGAAAGAGGAAGATTAAGATCACAAGATTTAAATTTGTCTCATTTGAATGCCGAACCATAATTTTAACCACTATTTCAAATAATTTTAGATTATATAATATTCAATTTTATTTAACTATTCAAATAAAATTTTAATTTAAACTCAATTACTGTAAATATTTAGCAAGAAAGTGAGTAGTGATTGGTTGGTTTTGGAACCAAATTTAATGATTTGGAGGCAGTAAACTGTGAACCCCTAATGGCTAATGCTTGATTTAGCTAAAAATCTACCCATGTCCCTTTCATTCTGACTGTATAATGGGACTATTGTCATTTAAATATAGTTTGTATTTAACCATAAAGGTAAATCTTATATCATCCTTTGCCCTCCAAAAGAAGAAGAACCCTATGCCTACTACCCCCCAAATTAAGAACTTGTACCCCAATGCCTTTACACTACTTGTCTCCCCTTTTGGCTTTTCATTTGATCTTTTTCTCCATTACTTAACAAGCTCATTGATTCATTGCTCATTCATTTTCTCAACATGCATTTAATATTTTAAATTTCTGGAATTTATATCCAAATTAGGAATATGATCTTGCGTGGTTGACATTTTATTATTTAATATAACGATTTTTTTATAATTTATCATTAATTGTTATTTTTAATCAAATTAAAACATGTTGTTAATCCCTATACTTTGATAAAATTCGAAATTGAGCGAATGTACTTTAAAAGTTAAAAATTCAACCATCATACTTTTTTTTATTTAAAAATCTCAATCCAATTATTAAAATTGTCAAAATTAGTCAATTTAAAATTTTAATTAGGTTGTCTTCATATTATGTGACATGATTAACAAAAAATAAATATATTAAGTTAGTAATTTTTGACAAAAACTACTAACAACAATCATGATTGGATTAGGATTTTAAATTGAAAAGCTAAGAGAATTGAATTTTTTTTAAAACTTTAAAGTGCATGACTAAATTTCAAATTTTATCAATACACAAGGACAAACAAATATTTTAACCTTTTAATTAATTGTATTATTTATTAAACATATAAAAGTTTTAAACTAAATCATAAATTTTTAAATAAAAATACAAATACGAATTAATCTTTTCTCCAAACAAAATATAATGTTCAGATTATATAAAGCAACATTACAATTTTTTTCGCATGTCTATCATCTTTGTCCTGCCATTGTTATAACTCGTTGCCTAAAAATTCAAAATACAATGCATTTTTGATATCATCTTTGTCCTTCCATTATAACTTTTTTTATTTTCTTGCACGACATATAAAAGTATAGAAAGGCATATGAGACAAATTATTTTATGAACTCTTTACATCATATTATTTATGTTTTTTTTAATTATTTAATGGTATTTCAACAATTTTTTTCATGTCATTGATACATAATTTTAATAAATTTTTTACCCTAAACATTGAACCCTGAACTTCAAACCTGGGTTTGGGTTCGGGTTCGGGTTCAGATTCAGGATTCTGGGTTCAGGTTTTAGGTTTAGGTTTGGGTTTGGGCTTCGAGGTTCAGAGTTCTGGATTCAAGGTTCAAGGTTCAAGGTTCAAGATTCGAGTTTGGAGTTTGGAGTTTAGGGTTTGGAGTTTAGAGTAAAACAAATTACCAAAATTATGTATTAATGACATAAAAAAATTGTTGAAATGTCATTAAATAATTGGAAAGAGACCATGAAAGATATGGAGGGAAGGGTCCATAAAATAATTTCCCGGCATATCAATAACATAAAAAAGAAAAGGCTTAATACATAATTTGGTTATTGGGCTTAACATTTTTTTTAATGTGGTACTTGTATAATTTTTTTTGGTACAATATGGTACCTATATTTAATAAAAGTTATACATTTTGGTACATGAAGATAACAATGTTAACTTTTTAGTGTTTAGTTTAGATTTTAGAGTTGATTTGATAAAATTCATAATTAGCTAATAATATTAGCAATTAAATTTTATCAAATCAATCCTAAAACTCGGATTAAATCACTTCTCTTGAACTATATTTGACAAATTAAACTTACAATTAAAAAATTCACAATTAACACTAAATGTATTCTATTAACAAAATCATTAAAATTTCAAACCTAATAATATTAGCAATTAACTTTCATCAAAACAACCTTAAATTTTGAATCAAACACTAAAAAGTTAACACAATTAATTTAACTTTTGTCAAATACAGGTACCAAGTTAAACAAAAAGTAACACAAGTACCAATTTAGAAAAAAAATGTCAAACATGAATACCAAAATGATATATTAAGCCAAAAGAAAACTAAAAATCTTATAACTCCTTGTAGTTCACTAAATGCTAGAAAGGAATAATCTTAAGAAGTTACAGGATATAAATTTAAAAAATTTGTGAACACTGTTAAAATTCTCTATTAAAATTAAGCCCATTACAATGTCATTTTGTTACATGAATAATGTCTCAAAAAAATTCGATTGATGTACAAGTATACTCGATCGTTGACAAGTAATAAAGTAGTAAGAGTTATCATTTCCATATGGAGTATTTATGCGAATAAAGAAATGAAAAATTAATACTTACCAAATTGGTTAGTGATGATGTAATGCCCTTAACCTGACCCGATTCATCGGATCCAGATTTTGGGTGTTACCACATAAAAGTTAATTGTTTAACAAAATCTATTTACAATTGCTTACTTTTTTAAAACATTTATTGTGACATTCCAATTGAAATGCTTAATATATGAGGGCAAAGAAAATGCCCTTCAATAGTTTATCATGTGAACCTAGATACAAATTTTTATGAAAAGAAGTTTAACACAACAAACTAAAAGGGGTGTATACCAAGACTACACCAAAATTTCCACTGTATGCATAATAGCCCACTTTGTCACTATCTTAGCGAACTCTTAACGTTGTCCCTCCAAACACAGCCTTTCCAAAAATACTTGAAATGAAATAATAAACCTTGTAAATACAAGAGTACTTAGTGAGCTCTATAACCATACCTTTGAACGATACTTTGCAAATCTTTTACTATGAGTCGATTATTACTCTGCATCATTTACTTTAGTTGATACCATTACAGTTTTATCACTCTTATAGATTCCAGTCATCAAACCCTTGCTATGCTTAATCTTTCATATTTAGTAAACTGAGGAAATCCATTCCATTGTTTCATAAATCTTCCGTCTCATAATATTTTCTTAACAGAACATTCCCTTAGAAAACCCTTCCAACTAACCATGTCCTAACTCATATTCCTATTTCAAACAGTTGTTCATTGACATTTATCACAGTCAAATACTTATACATGTTGGCGAATACTTACGCAAAGATAACACAATCAACAACTGATTAATTCATACATTGGTTCAATACCACACAAACCCATACTAATTTTGTGCTACATAGATCCTTTAGATAAATTTCACAAAGCTCTATTTCAAGACCCTAGATACTCAAGATAACTAAAACTCAAATTCCATGTGAATTCAGTAGAAATCACTATACAACCAAATAAGGAAAATTCCAAGTAAATCTGATTTAACCATTACATAACACAGATGAACTCGTATTGACTACTTCTTAGGTCACACATAGCTACGAATACATTCATATTCAACACTATCAAATTATGATGGCGGATACCCTTCTTAACATACAAATACACATTTCCTTTCAAGAAATCCCCTTTAAGGCTTATTCAATTATATCATGGATCTTATTCAGTCCCCTAACCTTGGACATATCATAACCTTCTCTCATCAGTAATTACTACAGAACTATCATAATTTATTTAGAGCTTACCATAAGGGCGAATAAGTATATCTTACTAGAAAGTCTTGGTAGAATGCGCCATAAGGGTCACACAGAACCCACCACACGGACCAACATATAGAGTACGTTGCCAAGGCATTCCTTTCAGAGTTTTCCATGAAGGCATTCCCTTTAGAGTCTTCCACGAAGGCATTCCCTTTAGAGTCTGCCACAAAGGCATTCCTTTCATATATTGCCACAAAGGCATTCCTTTCATATATTGCCACAAAGGAATTCCTTTCATATATTTCCACTAAGGCATTCCTTCTCTAGCATGTTTTTTATATGAATTTTCCTAGCCTCACATTTTGTGAGGTTTGCCCATCATTTTCTTGGGACAAGTAGAGAACCCTTTTAGGTAATCATCACTCATAATTCCTTTTTAGAGGGTACCATACATGTAAGGTTATCATTCCATGCTAAACTTTTAAAACAACAATATATTACCAGTCCATGCTAAATTTGTGTCACATGTATCTTCGAGTCCGCAACAAATGTTGAGCTCCATTTCTAACCAGAATCGCTTTATGCACTAAAACAAACTAGAAAAATCATCTTAGGTTACCACAAACAATAAACATAGTACACATCTCACATCATACATTTCAGACATACTGTTACAATTATGTTTCAATGTTTTAATACTAAAACAACAACTTATGTATACTTGAACTTTTAGATTCACTATTAGAAACACATATTATACTAAACAATAATTCATTCGTTCATAGATATAATTCATCATCACCATTACCCATGCACTCAAGCTCGTCTAACCTTTCATCCAATTACAAGTCTAATTTACACCCTTTTCTTGATCAAATCTTACCTATATACACATCATTCTACTTTTCATTCATGTAATTTTGCACACAATAACTTTACATTACACAATTCTTATATGTTTTACTTGTTTAGTCGTTTGTCATTATTTAATTGTCTATACCTACAATTTACATGTAAAAGTCAGAGTAGAGACTTACATTCAAGTTGACTAACTCAATTCTTTAATCAAATTATACTTCAATGCATATTTTAACCATATCAATAAGATCCCATTTCACAGTATACATTTCAAACAAACACATACGTGGTCATGATTAAATACCACAACACTCATGCATAATTCATCACATACTTAGACTCCATCGATTTTTTTAAAATGTTCGTGCTATCCTCAATGATCATTCATGCACTCATTAATTTCTTCTGAAACATAGATTATAAAGGAATTATCTAAAAGATTTACAGGAGTCCTCATGAGAGAACTCACATTCGACCAAGTGTCGCTTGTGAATATGATGTACGAATTGTGCAAGTATACATGTTGAACAAGTAATAAAGTGATGAGTGAGATCGTCTCCACAAGAATTAGAACAATATAATTTGGTCGAGTTATTAGAGTTAGGATGGATTAATGCTGAAGCAAAATAACAATGAGAATTGGTGGCAAAATGAAAGAATGATGATGTATAAAATGTGCAACACAAAATAAGTAAATGAAACAATAATGTCACGACCAAGTAACTACAGAAAATAAGATTAAGTAATTGCAATGTTGATTAGGACGGTGGGATTACTGGTGCATCTATCTTCTCTAACTATTAATGCCACATCAAAGTCTTGAACATTCTACTGCTCGATATGTTTCTACATTAGTCTGCTTCTTTCGGGAGCAAACCTTGGGCTACCTTCCCTAAGGTACTATATGTCTATAGACTTAATTTCGACTACCACTAAAATTTTCCACCCTCTTTCGAATGAGGGAAGGCTCTATGTCTAGAGGTTGCTGCAAATAAATAAATTTTCATTACTTATATTATCCAATGTCCATCCAAATAACCTAACCTTTTCGGCATTAAGTTATCTTAATAACTTGCTACATATTTTTCAATACACAGCCTGTAATAAGTGTAACGCCCCAATTTTCGGGAATTCTGTGAATGTTGGCATAGGTTTAATTATGTTAGTGGGGCCTCTAGAAGGCCCAAGCTTAAGATAGAACCCGGCAATTTTAGTTAATTTTTGTTCTATAAGAAAAAGGGGGTGAAATTATGAAATAGAACCTATGTGAAAATTTTTGAAAATGCTATAGGCTAAATTGAAGTGGCCAAATAAATAGGAGTGCAAAATAGGAGGATTTGCATGACAAACCTCCCATTTTACATGAAGTGGCCAGCCATCATGTTGTTGTAGACAATATGAGCACTTGATATCCATAATTCATGGTACAAATTGATAATGGGTTAGGTAAATGTTCCATGATAATGGTTAGATAAATATTCCATGATAATGGGTTAGGTAAATGTTCCATGATAATGGTTTAGGTAAATGTTCCATGATGGGCATTCCATGTCTTTTGTATTAAAGAATTAAATAGATGAAATATGAAATTTTATTAAAAGAAAAAGGGGTGAAAAGAACAAAATTTTGTCCATCTTTGTTCATCATAGCCGAAAGTTAGAGAATAGAAAAGAGAGGAGAAAGCTCTTGAATGTTTGGTCACTTGGGGAAGAAAATTGAAGGTAAGTTCATGGTAGCTTGCTTCTATTTTGAGGTTCATGAGTTCTTCTTGATTCTACCTTAACTTTTGAAGCATATTTTGGTTTTTAGTTGTGTTGTGCGCATTTAATCATGAATTAAAATGAAGAAAATGGTTGTTGTTTCATGTTCTTTTGATGAAAAATGGAAGATAGGTGAAGTTGAGCAAAACAAATGAGCATGCATGTGCCTTAGATGCTAAGGGGAAAAAATCGGCTAACATGTTGTGCTTTAAAATGATGAAATGGAGATTATACTTTAGTAAAATCATAGATATGTGATGATTGATTGGTGATATACATGTTCAAATAGCAAGCATGCAAGTTAGGTGTGAAAGAGTGATTTGGTAATAAATCTGCTTGGGACAGCAGCAGTAACGTAACTTTGGAAAATCACTATAAACTTTGGAAGATGAATTAGAAGCTGAATAAATTATGTAATTAAAGCTTATTGAGTCTAGTTTCTAATGAAATAAACAAGAACATATTTTGAATTCTGTACAATGAGAAATTTGATTCGTAAGGAAAAGTGGTCAGATTAGTTAAACAGTGAAACATGGGAAACTTTGAGAAAAATATGGTATTAATTGGCTAAACCAAAAATTATGAAAATTTTATGGGTATAAGATATATGAGTCTATTTTCAGGGAAAATTAACGGCACTTGATTTGTAGTTTCGTAGCTCCAGTTATAAATGATTTAGTGATTGTTGTTCAGGAAGACAACTTGCAGTGAGATTATGATTATGTGGTAAACATTGACAAAAAATTGTTAATGAGTTGCTTATTGATTTCTTATAAGCTTACTATGATCTGTAGGTGTGGTTGGCCGAATATTGTAAGGGGTTAATATGTAGTTCGTATTTGAATAGTTAGATTAATGTGTTAGTAATCCAATTGTAGGCAGTTCGTGTGTGGATCTCGTCAGCATATCGTCGCAAACAGGTGTGTAACTAACACCCTCTTAGTCTGGATCGGCAAAAGTCGAAAAGCTGAAATGCCAAAAATTGGTATTTTGTAGATTTCCGAGTGTACGAATGCTCGTGAGGTAAATCGATTAATGTTTTTGGTAAGCTGCAAAATTTGGACAGCAAAGTGTAAGATTTCTGTGCCCTCGATATTTTTGGGCTTAATGGGCCAAAATTGGAATGATGGGCCAACGGGCCCAATTCGGTAAGAACCCTAGGTACGTGATTCTGTTAGTACGTGAAAAGTAGGAATATGCATGAAAAACCCTAAAATAGATAAATTACTGAAATACCTTTAAAAATGGAAAATTTACAGTTTTACCCCTAGTAGATAAATTACCGAAATACCCCTAGGGTTAAATTGACCTAAATGCATGTTTGACTGTTGTTATTTACTGCATGCCATGTTGTTATTATCTGATGCATGGGATTGGGATATTGACGGAGGAAGTACTGAAAGTGGCTTGTCCACGTACTGGAGGCTTTGCCTCAATTTACTGTTAACTGAGCAGCAAGGCTGCAACTGTGGAGTGTTGGGCTGGGTGGGTTGAGCTATTCCCCACATGGAGTGTAGGGCTGGTACGGGTGGAGTGTAGTGGTTGGTGGGTTGAGTAGTCTCCCCAAATGGGCTTGCATATGTTATTGATGTTGCATGTATTTTGAAATGGGCCTATGGGCCATACTGTTATCTGAATAAGGGGCTAAGGCCCAGTTTATTGTAATCTGAAAAGGGCTCTGGTCCAGTACCACTGTTACCTGAATGGGCTTAGGCCCAATGGGCTGGAGCTGACTTGGGCTTTGAATGGATTTTCCTTACACACTGAGTTTTCCCAAACTCACCCCTTTTATTTTCATCCACGCAGGAAATCCCCAACCATAGTGGGCTTGGAGCTGTGAGGGAATTCGGAGTGGCCACCTGTTCTGAAAGTTTGATTTTCTTCTGGTGAACTGGACATCCTTTTATTTACGTTTTAAGTTTTGGGTTTTTAAATGTAATAAGGCCGCTTAATTATTTTTGATGGTTTTAATAAGTATTACTAAGATAGGTATTACTTATTTTAAATGTTGAAATTGGATAGCTTTAGGACGCGTTTTCAAAAACAATAATTGATTTCAAAATAACATGACAACAAGTAAAGCTTCCGCATGAAAGTATTTTCCAAAATTAATCACTTTTGCTAAAAATGAATTAATCAAATCGGTTTCCTAGAAATATCCATGACGTTAAGGTGTGGCAGTGGCGGTATGCATGTCTAGGATTAGATTCGAAGGGAGCTTGGTACTTAAGCAGTCCGATGGACTCACCACCTCTTTTCCGGTTTCCTACTTGGTGCACAGCTTCCATTCACTTTAACCTATAATGAAATTATCTTTTAAAATACTAAGTTTTTCTGGATCAACAATATAAAATGTTTTGAACGCTTCGATATGGCATGTCAGATCCGGTCATAACGTCTGGGCCGGGTTTGGGGTGTTACATTTAGTGGTATCAGAGCCTAGGTTGCAACAACTCGGCTGTGGAATGGGTTTACAAAAACAACGATTTTCAAAATTGAAAATTTTATAAAGAATGCCAAAAAGTCGATTTTCAAAATTTAGATCTTTAGAAGGTGGCATTCTGAATCTCCGACTCAAGTCTGTAAGTATTACTCTGAACTTTTCTGAATATTTTCCTGAATTATCTGTCTGTACTGAAACCCTATTAGGATACTCTAGATAGGATGATACTGAAACCATAGGAAAATCTGATAAGCGACTGAAACTGTAGCTATACTTCGATTCTGCGAAAACAAACTCTGAACTACTGTCTGATTCATAAAATATCTGTAATAAACACTGGAATATTAATTGATGTATAAAAATTTGTAATTAAGATAATACGATATGAGTACAAGAGGCCGTGGACGGAGCCGAGGAAGTACTCGAGCGAGATCTTCATCTTCGAGACATATGCTGGCGGTGGATGCACCAGTACCACCGGCAACAAAGGTAGAGTCTCATGACCGCAGTGCCGAGGATGATGCCCTGTCACAGGCAGTGCTTCGTGTTCTGGAAAGGGTTGCTGGGGCAAGTACGGGCAATGGAGATCGGGGATCTATTTCTGAACGACTTCGGGCTAACGGAGCGGAGATCTTTAGGGGCGTGTCTGGTATAGCCCCGAATGTGGCGGAATATTGGTTGGAGGCCACAGAATGGATTATGGACAACTTGGACTGCTCTAAGGAGATTATGAGTGGGGTATCTGTACTAAGTCCTTTGGGTCACTCGGTTAGGGTAGACAAACTGTATAGGGATGTACCCTTAGAAACTCAATGTAGGATTTTCCCTGGAGATCTGATGGAGTTACCGTTCGGAGAGTTTGATCTCATTTTGGGAATGGACTGGCTTGTTAAGCATAAGACGACCCTGGATTGTGCTGCTAAACGAATGGTGTTAAGGACCACAAAGGATGATGAGGTTATGGTGATAGGTGAGCGAAGGGATTATTTGTCCAATGTGGTGTCGGCATTAAGAGCTGAGAAGTGGATTTGGAAAGGTTGTGAGGCCTATTTGGCATTTGTAAGTCAGTCGGAAGAGGAGGGACTAACAGTGGATAATGTTAGGATCGTAAAGGAGTTCTAAGATGTTTTTCTGGAGGAGCTTCCAGGATTGCCTCCGAACCGAGAAGTTGAGTTTGGAATAGATTTGTTGCCTGGAACGGCGCCTGTGTCCATCGCACCGTATACGATGGCACTGAAAGAGTTAGTGGAGTTAAAGGCTCAAATTCAAGAGTTGTTGGATAGGGGCTTCATTAGGCCAAGTGTGTCTCCATAGGGAGCATCGGTGCTATTCGTGAAAAAGAAGGATGGTACGATGCGGATGTGCATTGATTATCGCCAGTTGAACAAACTGACGATTAAAAATAAGTATCCACTGCCAATGATTGACGATCTGTTTGACTAGCTTAAAGGGGCTTCTATATTTTCTAAGATTGACCTCCGATCTGCATATCATCTGTTAAGGGTCAAGGAGGCGGATATCCATAAGATGGCATTCAGGACTCGGTATGGTCATTACGAGTTTTTGGTTATGCCATTTGGACTGTCGAACGCTCCTGCAGTATTTATGGATCTGATGAATCGGGTGTTCAAACCATTCTTGGATCGATTCGTAGTCAGCTTTATTGATGATATCCTAGTATGTTCTAAAAATGAAGCGAAACATGATGAGCATCTCCGTATAGTGCTGCAAGTGTTAAGGAAGAATGAACTCTTTGTGAAGTTCAGCAAGTCTGAACTTTGGTTGAGGGAGGTAACCTTCTTAGGACATGCGGTCTTTGCTGAGGGGATTAAGGTGGACCCTCGAAAATTTGAAGCGATTTTAGAGTAGAAGCCGCCTAGGTCAGTGTCGGAAATACGGAGTTTCCTAGGACTGGCAGGATACTACAGAAGGTTTGTGGAAGGTTTTTCTGTGATGGCAGCACCTTTGACAAAACTCATAAGGAAATGAGTACCGTTTGTATGGACTGAGAAGCAGCAGGAAGCTTTTGAGAAGTTGAAGAAAGTTCTGACTGAAGCACCTATGTTAATTCAGCCGAAGTTTGGGAAGGATTTTATTGTGTACAATGACGCATCACATGTAGGCTTGGGCTGCGTGTTAATTCAGGAGGGTAAGGTGGTTGCATATGCATCATGACAGCTTAAACCTCACGAAGGGAACTATCTTACTCATGATTTGGAGTTGGCGGCAGTGATATTTGCACTTAAGATTTGGAGACATTACTTGTACGGAGAGAGGTGTATTATATACACAGACCACAAGGGTCTTAAGTATTTGTTGACTCAGAAGGAGCTGAACCTTAGGCAAAGGAGATGGATTGAGTTGCTTATGGATTATGACTATTCGATCGAGTATCACCAGGCAAGGCTAATGTGGTAGCCGATGCTCTAAGTCGTAGAACTGTATCTGATTTGAGAGCAATGTTTGCTCGTCTGAGTCTGTATGATGATGGAGGTCTGTTGGCTGAGTTGCAAGTGAGGCCAACCTGGGTGGATCAGATTAAGGAAAAGTAGTTGAATGATGAGTCTTTGGTCGCTCGTTTCCAACAAGTTAAGGAAGGGGAAACTTCTGAGTTTGGGTTAAATGGCGAAGGAGTTCTGTGTTTCTGAGGAAGAATTTGTGTTCCGAATGACTCTGATTTGAGGCAGACAATATTGAAGGAAACTCATGGAGGACTTTGTGCCATGCATCCTGGAGGGAACAAGTTGTACCACGACTTACGAGAATTGTACTGGTGGCCTGGACTTAAACGAGAAGTAACAGAGTTTGTTGGGAAATGTCTGACATGCCAGCAAGTGAAAGCTGAGCATCAATTACCTTCTGGACTGTTGCAGCCAGTGAAGATACCACTTTGGAAGTGGGAGAGGGTAACCATGGACTTTGTGAGTGGACTGCCTTTGACACCATCAAAGAAAGACTCGGTGTGGGTGATTGTGGATAGGTTGACCAAATCAGCCCATTTCATACTTGTACGTACTGACTTTTCGCTTCAAAAGTTAGCCAAACTGTATGTGGCGGAGATTGTATGACTTCATGGAGTCCCAGTTTCGATTGTCTCTGACCGGGATCCCAGATTCACATCTCGGTTTTGGAAAAAGTTGCATGAGGCGTTGTTGACGCGATTGAACTTTAGTACGGCTTTCCATCCCCAAATTGATGGTCAGTCAGAAGGGCAAGTTGAGTCTGCGGTTCATTGGGCCTTATCAGGTTTTGAAGCGAGTAGGCCCAGTGGCTTATCAGTTGGAATTGCCTCCAGAGTTAGAAAGGATTCACGATGTTTTTCACGTCTCCATGTTAAGGTGTCATCGTTCTGACCCTGCTCATGTCCTGCTAGTTGCAGAAATTGAAGTTCTGACTGATTTGACCTTTGAGGAGGAGCCTGTGCAAATATTGGCTCGAGATGTTAAGGTTCTCAGAAGGAAATCTGTCCCGTTAGTGAAAGTACTTTGGTGTAATCATGAAAGGGAAGAAGCTACTTGGGAATCAGAAGAGACTATGCGTCAACAATACCCTCAACGAGTTGGATCAGGTAAATTTCAAGGACGAAATTTCTTTAAGGAGGGTAGAGTTGTAACGCCCCAATTTTCGGGAATTCTGTAAATGTTGGGATAGGTTTAATTATGTTAGTGGGCCTCTAGAAGGCCCAAGCTTAAGATAGAACCCGGCAATTTTAGTTAATTTTTGTTCCATAAGAAAAAGGGGGTGAAACTATGAAATAGAACCTATGTGAAAATGTTTGAAAATGCTATAGGTGAAATTGAAGTGGCCAAATAAATAGGAGTGCAAAATAGGAGGATTTGCATGACAAACCTCCCATTTTACATGAAGTGGCCAGCCATCATGTTGTTGTAGACAATATGAGCACTTGATATCCATAATTCATGGTACAAATTGATAATGGGTTAGGTAAATGTTCCATGATAATGGATTAGGTAAATATTCCATGATAATGGGTTAGGTAAATGTTCCATGATAATGGTTTAGGTAAATGTTCCATGATGGGCATTCCATGTCTTTTGTATTAAAGAATTAAATGGATGAAATATGAAATTTTATTAAAAGAAAAAGGGGTGAAAAGAACAAAGTTTTATCCATCTTTGTTCATCATAGCCGAAAGTTAGAGAAGAGAAAGGAGAGGCGAAAGCTCTTGAATGTTCGGTCACTTGGGGAAGAAAATTGAAGGTAAGTTCATGGTAGCTTGCTTCTATTTTGAGGTTCATGAGTTCTTATTGATTCTACCTTAACTCTTGAAGCATATTTTGGTTTTTAGTTGTGTTGTGAGCATTTAATCATGAATTAAAATGAAGGAAATGGTTGTTGTTTCATGTTCTTTTGATGAAAAATGGAAGATAGGTGAAGTTGAGCCAAACAAATGAGCATGCATGTGCCTTAGATGCTAAGGGGAAAAAATTCGGCTAACATGTTGTGCTTTAAAATGATGAAATGGAGATTATACTTAAGTAAAATCATAGATATGTGATGATTGATTGGTGATATACATGTTTAAATAACAAGCATGCAAGTTAGGTGTGAAAGAGTGATTTAATAATAAATCTGCTTGGGATAGCAGTAGTAACGTGACTTTGGAAAATCACCATAAATTTTGGGAGATGAATTAGAAGCTGAATAAATTATGTAATTAAAGCTTATTGAGTCTAGTTTCTAATGAAATAAACAAGAACATATTTTGAATTCTGTACAATGATAAATTTGATTTGTAATGAAGAGTGGTCAGATTAGTCAAACAGTGAAACATGGGAAACTTTGAGAAAAATCTGGCATTGATTTGCTGAACCAAAAATTCTGAAAATTTTATGGCTATAAGATATATGAGTCTATTTTCAGGGAAAATTAACGGCACTTGGTTTGGAGTTTCGTAGCTCCAGTTATAAATGATTTAGTGACTGTTGTTCAGGAAGACAGCTTGCAGTGAGATTATGATTATGTGGTAAACATTGACAAAAAATTGTTAATGAGTTGCTTATTGATTTCTTATAAGCTTATTATGATCTGTAGGTGTGGTTGGCCGAATATTGTAAGGGGTTAATACGTAGTTCGTATTTGAATAGTTAGATTAATGTGTTAGTAATCCAATTGCAGGCAGTTCGTGTGTGGATCTCGTCAGCATATCGTCGCAAACAGGTGTGTAACTAACACCCTCTTTCTTAGTCTGGATCGGCAAAAGTCGAAAAGCCAAAATGCTGAAAACCGGTATTTTGTAGATTTACGAGTGTGCGAATGCTCGTGAGGTAAATCGATTAATGTTTTTGGTAAGCTGCAAATTTGGACTGCAAAGTGCATGATTTCTGTGCCCTCGATATTTTTGGGCTTAATGGGCCAAAATTGGAATGATGGGCCAACGGGCCCAATTCAGTAAGAACCCTCGGTACGTGATTCTGTTAGTACGTGAAAAGTAGGAATATGCATGAAAAACCCTAAAATAGATAAATTACTGAAATACCTTTAAAAATGGAAAATTTATAGTTGTACCCCTCATAGATAAATTACCGAAATACCCCTAGGGTTAAATTGACCTAAATGCATGTTTGACTATTGTTATTTACTGCATGCCATGTTGTTATTATCTGATGCATGGGATTGGGATATTGACGGAGGAAATAATGAAAGTGGCTTGTCCACGTACTGGAGGCTTTGCCTCAATTTACTGTTAACTGAGCAGCAAGGCTGCAACTGTGGAGTGTTGGGATGGGTGGGTTGAGCTATTCCTCACATGGAGTGTAGGGCTGGTTCGGGTGGAGTGTAGTGGTTGGTGGGTTGAGTAGTCTCCCCAAATGGGCTTGCATATGTTATTGATGTTGCATGTATTTTGAAATGGGCCTATGGCCCATACTGTTATCTGAATAAGGGGCTAAGGCCCAGTTTATTGTAATCTGAAAAGGGCTCTGGTCCAGTACCACTGTTCCCTGAATGGGTTTAGGCCCAATGGGCTAGAGCTAACTTGGGCTTTGAATGGGTTTTCCTTACGCACTGAGTTTCCCCAAACTCACCCCTTTTATTTTCATCCACGCAGGAAATCCCCAACCATAGTGGGCTTGGAGCTGTGAGGGAATTCGGAGTGGCCACCCGTTCTGAAAGTTTGATTTTCTTCTGGTGAACTGGACATCCTTTTATTTATGTTTGAAGTTTTGGGTTTTTAAATGTAATAAGGCCGCTTAATTATTTTTGATGGTTTTAATATGTATTACTAAGATAGGTATTACTTATTTTAAATGTTGAAATTGGATAGCTTTAGGGCGCATTTTCAAAAACAACAATTGATTTCAAAATAACACGACAACAAGCAAAGCTTCCGCAATGAAAGTATTTTCCAAAATTAATCACGTTTCCTAAAAATGACTTAATCAAATCGGTTTCCTAGAAATATCCATGACGTTAAGGTGTGGCAATGGCGGTATGCATGTCTAGGATTGGATTTGAAGGGAGCTTGGTACTTAAGCAGTCCGATGGACTCACCACCTCTTTTCTGGTTTCCTACCTGGTGCACAGCTTCCATTCACTTTAACCTATAATGAAATTATCTTTTAAAACACTAAGTAAGTTTTTCTGGATCAACAATATAAAATGTTTTGAACGCTTCAATGTGGCATGTCGGATCCGGTCATAACGTCTGGGCCGGGTTTGGGGTGTTACAATAAGCATGAAATATCATTGGATAAAACAACAGAATAATTCCAACTTAAATTGTGAACATTAACAGAAATTAAGGGTACGTTTGGTTTACTGTAATGGAATAAGGCTGTAATTGAATAGAGTTGTAATCAGTAATTCAACTGTTTGGTTGAATGGACTAGAATAGAGCTATAATAGTATTCTTTTGTTTGGTTGAATGGAATAGATGTTGTAATAGTATAAGGAAAAAGGCTTAAATGACCAAAGTATCCTTAGCTGAATTTTTTAAGTAGATGGTTATTGTTATTGTTATTAAAATTTAATAAAATTATTATTAAGTACAATTTAATAAAATAACATATAATTCAATAACATTCTTAATATAATTATTATTATATAAATTAAAAAATCATAATATATAATATTATAAAAATAATATATAACCTACTTTATTATTTTTAAACTACAATACATATTTAATGTGCTAAAATATCATTAATGAAACAAATAATTTAATTATTCTAAAATAAAAAATAAAATATTAGAAGTAAGAAATAGCTTGAGAATTATATTTCACATCCAAATATAATATTCATATATTAACAAAAAGTTACATTATTTCACTAGCTTATATGTCATAATCCATATGTTAAATTTTACAATATCAAAAAGTTACAACATTGTAATGACATTCTATCATGTCATTATACCATCCAAATATTACAAACACAAAAAGTTACCAAAATATCATAACACAACAATGATTTTTAATGGTCAGTAAGAAATCTTCTGACCCATTCCAATCGCACAGAAGAAGGTAAACTAAAAAACATGAGCATTTGCGTTGGATGGTCTGGAATTTTGCTCAACACTTGATAGCACTCATCATCAATTAAACCTTCTACTTCACATAAGGTTGAATATAATTTTAGAGCACTTTCTTGAATGGTCATTTCTGACTTTTATTTAATTAGCACTTCGGAGGTAATACTCCTACTGATTTCAAGGCCAATGGTCCGTATGTTTTCCGCTAATAAAGTTGCAGCATCAGTAAATGAAGTAGAAGAAATATGATCACTTCCATCAGAAATCTTTTTTTTCTTCTTTGAAAATGTGGAATCACCTTGGTTTCTAGGTGGTTGCGGTCGTGTAGTTGAAAGATCCATGTTATCCAAAGAAACATCAACTTCACATCCATGGAAATTGTTTTTTTTTCTTCATGAGTATCTGTAGCAACTACATCCCCAACATCTATTTCTTCAATAATATCAGCGGCTGTTTGAGCATCTTTCCCAGTGGCTCAATCTTTTGCGTAGATGGCAGTAAGTTGGTCATAATATGGGAAACTATGATGTTTGAATTGACTGACTTCTTTATGACTCTATAAAAAATGAATAACCCGTATTAGATATAAGTTTGGTCAAAACAAGATAACAAAGACTTGAAATAATTCTTACATTTATATATAAGTTCCACATAGCATCTTCAACAACAACAAGCTGCCTATGCTTGTCCCAACCAAAGCCACTATTTTTTTCCACTAAGCATGTTATAAATGATTGCCCAATCCTTTTTCAATGTCTTAATCATTGATTCAAGATTAGGTTTATCCTTCAACATAGTATGGGGTAAAACTTTTTCTAACATTTTCTCTAACTCATTTAAATAACAGACTTTGAATCTCATATCTATATTAAAGGTTCTAACATTGTGTAAGTTGACCATACAAGCAACCAACACAGCATCTTCATGTAGAACCCATTTCCTTTTGGTTCCTCAAGAATTTTGGGAAGAAACACTTGATTGTGAAAAACCTGACATAACTACCTTAAAAAAAACGCAAATTAAAATTAAGTTCAATATTATGAATCAAAAGGTTGATACTTTATAAAATTATAACACATAATGAATCAAAAGAAAATAAATTATGATTCAAAAAGTCTATTACAATACAAAAAACAATTCAAACACCACCAAAGTTTCATAAACTAGATACATGAAATAACATAAACAAAATTAACGTTTACTATTTTTACCTTAAACCTAACTAATTTCTAGATGCTTGCCATTCATTGAACATTTGATTGGCTAGTTTCATCCTCCATGTAGCCTATTCATTCGATCGATGAATATTTACGATATTCAGTTCATCGTCATCTATCACATTACTAGTTAATTCTCCTTCTAACTCCGCTTCAATAGGATTAAGACTCATATATGTTTGAATAAAATTATGGAGCAAACAACATGCAATAATGATTCTATTGTGCACCCTCACAAGATAGAATGATGGACTTCTAAGTATTACCCATCGAAGTTTTAATAACCCAAAGCATCTTTTAATAACATTACGCGCTGAAGCATGTTTCATATTGAAAATTTCTTCTGGAGTACTTGGCTAGTAACCCTGACGCCACTCATTCAAATGATATCTTTATCCTCTAAAAGGCGCAAGAAATCCCTCACAGATTGTGTATTCAACATCAACTAGATAATAACAACCTATAAAAAACTATTTATCATGGTTAATTTCCTAAAAAAGTATGATCTTAAAAATTAATTCAAATTTCTATAATTTTTCACTTTACCATAAGGAACTTTTAGTCCATGTCTCCTATTACTGTCTTCTCAAAGAGCCCGTCCATCAACAACAGAACCTTCCCACCTAGGAAGAACATAGGCAAAATGCATATCAGGTGTGCAAACACCTAACATTTTTCTTGCTATGTCACCTTTCGTATTCAATATCTAGGTTTATCAACTGTTGGAACCCTGATCTTGATGTGGGTTCCATCTAAAGCACCTAAGAAATTCTACATCACATGTATAAAACCTCGGGTGAAGATACTATATTTAAATCTAAATCAACTAAATTATGTACGAGCTATATATGGAACTCACTCCAATACCTTGAACTATTTTCACTTTAGGTCTGTAAAATTAACTGTAATTGGCTCTACCTTTTTAAATAACACATCTTGTAATCATATGATAACATTTAAAACATTGTGAAATGATTTGCTAACGGTTTCCCCGAACCTATTAAAGTGATGCTTGGTGACTCGATTTTTAAGGTGATGAGAAATGATATGTAAAAACATTCCACTTGCTCATCAACAAGTATGTTCCCTGACGACTTCAATCCCCGTAAAGTTTGTAACATCTCACATAGTTTAAAAAAGGTAATTCTATTCATCCTAACTTATTCAATACAAGTTTTGTTACTAGCATATACAAGTCTTTTCACATAATCTCGTTTTGCATAAAAATCTAAAATATATGATCTAATCCTTGGTCTATAAGTAAGTTGGCTATGGATGGCACCCAATGTAACTAAGAACCAACTCGCAACTGTTCACATTTGCAACCATACTATCAATGTTAGACCAATTCTTTTACGCCTCTCACTTTGTACTATTAAAGGCAGATGAGCAATTACTACAAGATATTAAAGTGTTACATATATTCAAATCATAGTAAAAGGGTCACGTTTCTTCAATACTAATTTCAATAACAGTAAAACAAAATCAAAGAATTTAATTGCCAAAAAACTTACAGTGATTTAGTGAACACAATAAGCTCAACTATGGGTGGAGGAAGCAATCAAGCAAACCAAAGAAGAAGACGAAGCAATAACGCACAGTTAAAGAAAAATGAACACTACATATTAAGAATCTTTGCAAAGCACAAAATAGAAATTACAACTATCTTTGCAAGTAAAAATGTAACGCCCCAAAAGCCCTTAATATTTATTTTTAAAATGTTTGTGACAACAATATCTATCTACTTTAGTGGTTAAGTGTTCTGGGAGTGTCTGAGAAGTCTTGGGTTCAAGCCTTAGCTTGGGAAAAATTTTTGTTTTTAATGGAATAACCCCTATCTCTAGTTAGTAGGCTTATAAATAAATATGGGTAAAACATGACAAAATGGGCCTGCTGGTCTGGTGGTTAAAAGGAGTGTTAATGAGCAGGAGGTCTGGAATTCGAGTACTGGCGTAAGCAGGGAATTTATTTTTACTGTTGGCCATGGGAGAGTTGTACTTTGACAGAAACTTGAGTGTTTGAAGAGTGTGGGGAGTTGTGGCCGAATTTTAAGAGGTTGTTGAAGGGAATTTCGGTTGTTAAGGTATGTGGATAAATGGGGATTTGGTGGAGTGATCTTAGGAGTGATTTTAGGTAGAGTAGATGGGAGTGTTTAGGTAGAACCGAAATTGGTAGGAGGAATTTCGGCTAACCTTTGGTTTTTTTTTGAATTTTTGCTGATAGTTTAGTTTTTTCTCTCTTCTTACTTCTATTACTTTTGTGGCCAGTCGGGTTTTCTCAACCTCTAGTAATTGCCGAAATTGGTGAGTTGAGTGTTCTTCTTCTTCTTAGCCTTCTTTCTCAAGCTGAAAGGGAGTTGTTTCCTTTCCCAAAACATGGTTGCTTCTTGTCTCTCTTCCCCTCTCTATCTTTGTGTGCCATTGTGATTTTTTATTGGTTCTTCCCCATTGTGATGTTGAATTTTTAGGTTCTTAGTTCTTTTTCCCCTCACTCATTCTTCTCTTTCTTATATTTTTCTTTCTGCTTAATACTGAGTTTTGCGACTCGAGGTAAGTCAGTTTCGGGTTATTTATAGCTTTATTTTGATCAAGTTTTAAGGGAAGGTTGGTTTGATATTTCTTTCCAATTGACTCATCTCCTTTACGTGATTCTGTGCTTTCGATAAATTTGATACTCGTTGTAGTTCAAACTGTTCTTGTGAGTAACTGTTAATAGGAGTTTTAGCTTAATGCAGGTAACAACCGAGAAGCTAGTGGTTATTTTTTTGCTACGGTGTGAAGGCGTGAAGCTTCGATTGCTCAATCAAGGTTAGTGGTTGTTGACTAAGGGGATAAGTGTTTGGCTAGAGTTCTTTTTAATTCGATTAGTAGGTGATTAACCGAATGTTGTGGTTGAATGTAGGTTTGGAGTGCTCGTGGGCTATTTGCGCACTTTCGAAAACAAGGTGTGTGTAAACACTGCCCTTAATCGTAAATCAGCAAGAAGGAGAAAAGTGCGAATAGTCGACACCACATGGGTATGCAGCTACCCGTGTGGTAGCCTATAGGACTAAATGTAGGCATATGATCGACGAGGCCGACCATGTATAAATTCATGGGCTGGGCCGAATTGGGTAGTGTAGGCCCCATACGGGTGAACAACACGGACGTGTAGAAATTATTGGGTCAGGCTATGTAATCCATATAGCCAAGGCCATTTTAGGCCGTGTAGGCGACACGGACATGTGGGCCCACATGGGCCCGTAATACGGGTCGTGGGCCAATTTTCACTATTTGACTGCTAAGGTTGCACGTGTAATGCCCCAAATTTTGGGCCTAGAAGTTCTGGCGTTTGAGTGTAGGGATAGTGGGAAGGTTGCACACATAAGTTAAGTTGCGCAGTTTAGTGGCAGAATAGGCCTGCTGGTCTAGTGGTTGTGAGTGTGTTGGTTTGTCTCAGGGTTCTGAGTTTGAGTCCCTGTGTGGGCGTTTTAGAAAACATTTTTAGTTATTCTAATTTCAATTAAAATAATTATTTTATTTATTTGTCTTTAGTGTTATTATTAATTATTTTTATTTTTTATTTTCTTTTACTTGGCATGTTATTTTTTTGTTCTGTTTCTTCTTGGTTTTTGTTCTTGTGTTCTTCTTTTTGCTTTTTGGAATCGATGGTGTTGTGGGGTCGAAAGACCTTGATTTTTTGCTCCTCTGTCATCTTCTTCTTCATCAAAACAGGTGTGGGACTTAACTCTGATTAATCTACTTATCTTTTATTTTTTTACAAGTGTTGTTTCGGCTTTTCGTGAGAATGCTTTGTTTCTCTAGTTTCAGAGCTTTGAAGGCTGAAAGGGAGTGCGATACTCTGTTTTCTGATGTGGTTTCAATAGTACCAAAGTTGAGGAACGGCTTGGTGGTCAAAGTGGTATTTTCGAGGCTGTTCTGGGGTAGTTTCATGGCTTCTCTGATGGCCACAGCACACGCCCGTATGGATTTGGAAAATTAGGGTTTCGACCAATTTTGGTTCCAAACAGCCCGGTCACACTGCCGTGTGGCTGTTTTGGGGATTTTTGCCAGAAATCACATGGCCGTGTCCCTTGGTCCATACGGGCGTGTGAGTTTGGGAATTAGGGATTGAGATTTGGGGTCACACGGCCTGGCCACATGACTGTTTGACTAATTTAGGAATTAGGGATTCCACACGGGCGTGTGTTTTGGAACACACAGTCGTGTCTGGTGGCTACACGAGAGTGTGAGACCCTCACACGGTCTTGTCTACTCTGCACTTGAGCTTAGTGAAATAGGACAGTGTCTTACATGGCCGTGCCTCTGTACCACATGGGCATATGCCACTGTCACACGGCTGTGTCCTACCCTTCACACAGGTGTTTGGAGCCCGACACTGCTTGGAGTGCTCCACACGACTAGAGCACACGGGCGTGTGGCCCTATCTCGCCAAACTTTGGGTTTTAGGTTAAATGCAAGTGCAAATGCGACTCTGTCTGTTCCAACCCCCGACTAAGCCTTACTGAGGGTAATTATGACTTTGATTTGGGCTTGATATGTGCACATTTGTGATTGTTTGTAAGATAGGTTGATACTGGATTAAAGATACAAAGATACACATGTTTGATTTTGTAACTGATTGACTGGATGTGTGTGACTCCTTTTGATTGGCTGTCTGAATTTGTATTCTAAATTGTGTACATCTGACTGTATACATACATACATATGCATAAATATTTTTGGGTGGGATGTTGAAGAGAAGGGAGATTTACAATTTGGCAGTTTTTCTGCATTCTGAAAGCCTTTAATAATACCCAGAGGGTCATGGGCGCTCCCAATAGCCTGAAAGTCGTAGACATTACTGATAACGGTATAGCAGTTTACCGCCTTGCACTGTACTGTATGTACATTAGCTACACTACGTACCATTATCTGATCTGGCAGTTATATTACACGTCTGTATCGCGGTTCAATGCATTGCACAGTATAGCTTATATGCTAGCCTTGCTACGTAGCACATCTGATCTGGCAGTTATACTACATGTCTGTATCGCGGTCTTTCGCATAGCACCGTACAGGTTACTGATAGCCCTAATACCCAGAGGGTTGTGGGTGGTCCCAATTCCCTGAGGGTCGAGGACAATATTGATGATCATCATTGCCAAGCAACTCAAGATGACGTTCTGTGGAGTATAAGGTTGGATGGGTTTTTCAAGATCCTACTCGGAGTACATGGATGGGTGGGTTGATTAAATCTCCATAGGATGTGTGGTGTGTTGGTTGGATGGGTGGGTTATTTTATAATTCATTTGCACTCATATGCGTCTGTGAGATTCTATGACTGCAATATCTATTTGACTGTCTGACTGAATTATTTGGCTGCCTGATTGACTGAGGAGTCAGAATGTACTATTTGACTGAAAGGCACTCGTGTCTAAAGAAACCTTATGTGATGGGCTAAGGCCCAACCGAATCTGATTCTAGAAAAAGGGCTTAGGCCAATTTGTGACTTTTGAGAATTTCTGATATTGTGTCTAACAGAGCCATATAACTGTAAAGTTACATATGGTCTGTTTGTTATAGTCGCTCTATAAGTATGTTCTGCTGCTAAACTATTTTCAGGTTTACTGTATCTATTTCTATTTCGGTAGCTAGTTAGTTTGATCTCACACTAAGCTCATATAGCTTACCTCCTCTTTTGTTTCCCCTTTCAGGTACATATTGGGATTTTCAATGCTGGACTTGGTATGCGGTGGACTCAGACAGTTTTGAGGTTAATAAGTTATTAGTTTGTGGTTTCAAACTTTTATGGGTTATTCAGTTTTGAATATAAGGCTTTTAACATTGTGGTATAATTTTGTTTTACAGTTTAATCATTTTATTATTCTAGTTTTTTTTAATACTCGATATTAATTATTTCAGGAATCGAATTAAGAATGACTAGTTTTGTAAGGTTTTCTCACGATCACTTTGGTAGTCAATGTAGCATTCCGAATTCGGTCTAGACTTCTAGACCGGGTTTGGGGTGTTATAGCATGGGTCGCCCGAGACGACTGTGGACCTACTATTGGGTCAGGAAGCTTACACAGACCCCTAATTGACTGAATGATTATTATGCCCCTGTGTGATGTATACATATATATATGTTCATGTATGACTATATTTTAGCATACTATTTTTAACTATATTGAGTACATGTATAATATTATGATATGACATGACATGTTGCATGATGCATGATGCATTGCATGGGGATGGGTTTTAATATGATTGGAGGAAGTGTACTGTACTGGCAACTCTGCTTCAAATACTGTTTAGTGCCGTAACTGGTAGTACTTGGAGTGTAGGGATGGGTGGGTTGATTATATCCCCATATGGAGTGTAGGGTTAGACGGAGATGGAGTGTAGAGGTTGGTTGGGTACAATTTTCTTGATTGTATATATGTACCGTTACTGTCACTGAGATAGGCTTAGGCCCAAACTGATATTGATATTGTAATAGGCTAAGGCCCTAACTGAAACTAAACCTTTACTGAAAGGGTCTTAGGCCCAGATTGTATTTGCTCTCTACCTGGTTGTTTTGTATGAGATTACACATTGAGTTTTCGTAAACTCACCCCTCTGTGTTTTCTGTACAAGTAATCCCTAGACATAGGCGGATCGGTGCAGCGAGGGACTCAAAGGTGGCCACACAACTGCATAAATTTTCATATTTAATTTTGATTATAAGTAATTTTATTTGGGGTATTTTTATTGTAATAAGGCATTTATGGATTTTTACTTTAATTTGGGATTTTTATTTGTTTTGGTTAATAATTGCTAGCAGTAGGAAAAAGACACGTGTTTTCAAAAGATAAATGTTTTATCAAAGATACGATGAATACGCAACCCGTTTTAAGAGCTCCAGCAATAAGTGACGTTTTAAAAATTAATAACATTTTAAAGTGAATAAATTTTTGACAATGACTCACATTTTGAAAATGAACGACACGTCTTAGAATCGTCATTAAGATCACACAAAGAGGTTAAATAGAAAAAGGGTTTTCATCGATATCACACTTTACGAAAAACACTTCAATGTGACATTGCCAGATTCAGCCATAACGTCTAGGTCAGGTTTGGGGTGTTATAAAAAAACTTGAAATTCATTTCTTTATAAAATTTCATTCAACAAAATCAACTCTTTGTTTAGCAAATAATAATGTCTTGAATAAAAATTATAATTTTTTTAAAACAAAAATTAATTATGAACATATAAACTTGAAATACATCCACATCCAAATTACATAATTTCCAGTTTTACAGAAATATACATATATTATATGAAATTTTTTAAAAATTCAATCTTGAATTTACCTTTTAAAAAACTTGTATTCATCCTCACATTGTAATTAAGTAATGTTATATTTGAATTAATAATTTTGCATAGAAAAAGATATATTATTTTGTTTGAATAGTTAAAATTAGTAAAAGGAAAACAAAATATAAATTTAATAATTTTTGTAGGAAAAGAAAAGAAATAATTGAATATATTAATTTTTTTATAAGGTATATATTGAATAGTTAAATAAAAAAGGCTCAAATTCCTTAATATAACATTTTAATTAAACTAGAAAATGTATTTAAATAAGGTCTTATTTTCTTTTATTTTGTATTAACTCAATTCAATTATATGTATATAGTAAGAAACATGAAGAATGTGCTCATCAAAAAAATAATTTCTAAAAATGAAATTTAGATGATACTACTTGTTGGTTTATATATATTTTTATTTATATAAGTTTTATCTATTTGTTCTTTTTAGTGTTTAAAAGTGGTTAGGTCTACTTTTAATACAACTTACGAATGATGGATTTTCTATTTGTTTTTGACCGTATCCTAATTTATATTTTTTTCATGTGTTTAAATAAAAAAATGAATAATGGATTAAAGTGTAGAGATGATTAAATAATTAGTTCAATCATTGTAAAATGAAAAAATCAATTTCAAAAAAATATTGAAATTTTTAAAAAATAAAAAATTGATAAACATAATTAATAATAATAACATATGCATTCATTTTAAAAATTATAACAATAAAATTAAATATTTAAATTAATTTAAACTTTGTTCAAACAGTTTTTAATAAATTTTCATCTAGTTTAATTGATTTTTTATTAATTGATTTTTCTCGATTTTCTAGTATTGATCAAGTCAATATTATTATAAATATTCTTTTGGATCATTTTGTAAAATGTTATTGTTAATCATAGATTGACTTTATTATCCCTAACTAAATTAATAATTAGATGGTTTCAATTACTTAAAATTTTTAATATGTGAAGACAAAATTTTAAAATGTAATGGAAAAAGGGACTCCAAATCTTCGCTAAGTTATTTCGATGGTCCAAGTTAATAATTATATTCTTTTTAGTATATTTTATCAGTCCATTAAAAGGGTAACTACTCTATTTTCTTGATGCCAAAGACAAATTTAAAATATACATTAGTGTAAGGTATTTTGTTGTTTAAGTAAGCTGACTTTAATCAAGGATTAAAGTGGTTTGTAGCTAATTTACGTAAGCATCTAATCAATTTAGCACTCATTGGATAATACTTCCTTTCATTAAATAATTATAATATTTCTCTTTTTCCAAAGGCAAAGAGGGCAGGGGACTAGACCAACCGTTGTTTATTTTGTAACCAAAATGTTATTGTTTAACGTATCAAAGATTAAATCCGAATTGTAAATGTAGTTTAATATGTATATATTGCATTTCTCATATTACTAGAAAAGAGTAATGGTATATTTATTCCAATGGAGATATTTGTTTATGTCCCTTTTCCTTGTTCATTTTTTTTGTTGTTGTTGACTCTTGGCATTTGGTAACTTACGAAGGTGTTTTATTATTATGGCTGCTACTACTGTGGTTTTGCTTTATATTTTAGTGTGCTGCTCTTTACCTTAGCAACCTCCTTTTCCATTAACAAATTTCATCTTTCCAAAGTTGAACACATAACCAACTTACAACAAATACATTGGGAGGGTATTGTTACCTTAGCACACCCTTGAGCGATATCTTAACCCTTCTTGTTACTACCTTCAACCACTCATTTACCTAAAACACACAAACCATTCCATTATATCAAGAGAATACACATTTAACACAATGATTTCAACTTAAAGCATTGTATGGTTATTTTACACATATAAACATCTTAATACACGGTTAAGAAGGGGACTTTTCCCTTTTCAAAATTTAACATGCAATAGCTCCCTTCTTCCCTCTCAATTCGATCAGCAAAGAAAATTAGCAGAAATAAGAAATTCTCCTAAGTATTTTTGTCTTTCTCCCTTCTTTTTTTCACTGCTCCCTTTAAGAAACCCAAGAACTTTGCTAGAACCCTTTTCGAATCCCAAAATCACATACAAGACAAATCATATGAAGTTGCTAGAACATTTGATGTAACTTGTTTTTTCAAGACCCAAATCTTATGAAATATATATGGGAGTTTCATATGTTATGAAACATGCACCTGGCAGGATATGACATCCTTGCGAATAAGGAAAAAATTCACAATCACTTAAGTATACTACACTTAAAATCAAAACCTAGATCTTTTAAAACTTAAAATCAACTCAATGATCATTTCCAACTAAAAAATCCAAATAAAAAGAAACTTAACAAAAAACCAAAGGCAAAATGCATTAGTTGATGAACCAAAATTGAAAAAAGTCTAAACTGCTACTGCTCTCACTGCTCCTTCAACCCTTCACTGTTTATCATAAAAATGAATGGAAAAAATGAAACCAATAAAACTAAAAATGAACACATAATATTACATAAGGTTAAACAATTAAAGCATACTCATCTAGCAAATGACTAAACTACAATGACTCAAACAAGTAGTGCAAACACGTAAAATGATAAAACATGGAAAAAAAAGACAATTTAGGAAATGGTTTAAGGTATATCACACTAGAAATGCAAGTTTTGTAAGATTACATGGTCAAAAAATGAATAATAATAGTATTAAAAAGCAACAACCCTTATTGTTAATAGCAATAATTGTAACGCCCCAAATTTTAAATTTATGTTCTGATAAAATATTGCACACAATGGTTTATCTGTTTCAGTGGTTAAGTGTTCTACAGGTGTGTGAGTGGTCCCAAGTTCAAGCCATGACCTAGAAAAATTTTGGTATTTTTATGAATAAATTCCAATCTTTGATCAATAGGCTTTTATTTGATTAGTGGTAGAATTATATTAGAATTGGCCTGTTGGTCTGGTGGTTAAGAGGAGTGTCATTATGTTGGTGGTCTTGAGTTTGAATCCCTGTGCGAGCAAGAGATTTATTTTTTTGTTGCTAGTGCCGTGTAGGAGTTTGAGTTTTAGTAAAATGCTGAGTGGTGGAGTAGCAGAGTAGTGGAGAGAATCAGGGGTTATCTAGTTAGTTTTTCAGTTTTTTGAAAACTATCATTCTCTCCCATTGACCTTTTTTTTTGTTTCCTTTTCAGAATTTCGGTCTCCCATACTTGTTCTTCTTCTTGCTGCCGAAAAATCCATTGGATATCCCTCCCTTTATGTTTTTCTTTCCTCTTTCAATAGTCTCGGTTGTTCATCTTTTGGTCGCGCACTTGCATCATTGCAAGAGGATTGCAATTCTCCTTTCGTGGGGTCGTAATCAATTGATTGGTGTGTTGTACAGGATTACTTAGGAGTACAAGGGCATTAGAAATGATCCAGGTGTGTACCCGAAAACACAGAAAATTGGAATCAGCGAAAGCTAAAAAGCGAATCTGTCGATGCCACACGGGCAGGTGGTCACTCGTGTAATAGGCCGTGTGACTGAACACGGGCGTGTGAATGATGAGCCAGGTCGTGCGCGCATGACACTAGCACATGACACGGCCATGTGATAGTCGGAGAGGCTGTGTGAGAGACACAGGCTCGACCAATTGGTCCGTGTGGGCCACACGGGCGTGTAAGATTTTTGGGCCAGGCTGTGTGATCCACACGGCCAAGGCCAATTTGGGCTGTGTGGGCCACACGGGCATGTGGGCCCACACGAGCAAGCCACATGGGCATGTAAGCCCATTTTTATAAAATGATCTGTAAGGTTGCACGGGTCGCCCAAGTCAATTGTGGACCTACTGTAGGTTCGGTAAGCATTTCTTAAACCCCTAAACGAGTATCCTGACTGTCTAATTTCTGTACTGAGCATGAACTATGATATCTGAATTAATTGTATGATATGATAGAATGCATATTAGCATGTCATATTTGTATGTTGCATTGTATCGGGGTTGGGTTGATGTTTTGGAGGAAGTATTTTGAAAGGCTCTTAAGCCTGATATTTGGCAGCTCAGTTGCAATTATCTGATAATGTGCTGCATTTTGGTACAGCATGGTGTGTAGGGATGGGTGGGTCGATTTTATCTCCACGTGGTGTGTAGGGTTGGACGGAGTTGGTATGTAGAGGCTGGTGGGTAGGACTTTGTTATTTTATTCTGTATTTGATTTTGTATCTGAATGGGCTGAGGTCCACACCGATTCTGTAAAGGGCTCAGGCCTGAACTATGTATAAATACATGATTGATTTCGAATATGTGCTGTTTATATATTTTCTTTGGGGATTACACACTGAGTTTGCAAAAACTCGCTCTTTTCTGTTTAATCTGTTCAGGTAATCCCTAGCATTAGGTGGATCAATGCAGCAGAGGCTTGAGCGGTGACCACCACGATTTCGTACTATATTAAGGCAATTTTTGTTAGTTATCTATTTCCTCTTTTAATTTGGGTTTTACTTTGTAATTTTTGGGACTTTGGACTATCTAGTTTTAACTCGGTTTTATACTATTGATGTTAATTTTTGACAAGCATGATCAAAACTCTACCTTTACTAAAAACAAACAGTTTTTCTTATAAACTAAGGTTTTCAGAATTATTTACGGGTTTCCCTAAAATAGTATGTTTTCAAAAGTTCCGCGAAAAAGAGATACGTTTTATTCATAGCAAAGATTAAGTAATTGGAATAATTTTTACTCGTCAAGTACGATTTCAAAAGCAATATCATGTGACATTGCCAGATTTGGCCATAACGTCTAAGCCGGGTCTGGGGTGTTACAATAATATATTGACAAAATATACATGTATCAACTAAAATTGAGACATTGTTGGAAACACAATGCTAAAGAAAAGTTACTCTTATAAGCATAACAACAATATAAATAGGGATTAATTAAACAATTAAGAAGCATTAATAAGCAAAAAGTTTCCTTTGATCATATATAGGCTTTATTAGTAAATTGGCTCTTGATATCAGTTAATAAGAACATGACAAGCAACATATTCTTTATTGGATGTCATACACTTTGGGGGTGAAATGAGACAAAATTGATAGTTTAGTTTAAAATACTAATATGAGAGTTGAAGTATAGTTCAAGGGCCAATTTACTAATAAATCCTATTATATACATATTACATTCATTGATCACAATTGAATTCGAGAAGCAATGTTACATAAAACATAAAATGAACACATAATTCAAGAAGCAATATTACATAATCCATTTTACGGCTCCAAAAACCAAGGATCCCTCTTATCAACTTTCTTACAACTATTGTTTGTATAAACTGAATGCCCAGCAACCATTACAAGATTCTTAAGTTTGGCATACAGATAGTAATTACTAAACCATTACAAGTTTCCTATCATTTCTCAACATACCTAGAATGGCAATTCAACAAATTATCAAAAAGATCAAGACTTTGGGTATTCAATTCAACAAAGCTAAAACATAAATTACTAGAAAAGGAAAGATCTTGACCATCAAAGTTGAACTTCTCATTTGTAGCTTAGGAAAGTATAAATGAATTCTAAGGCAGATAAACAAAATGGGGTTTTGATTTGCATGAAAAACAAGATCAAAGGAGAGGTAGAAAGGGTAAACTCATCGAAATCCTGGTAGGATAAAAATTCAGATCCAAGATCTCAGAGATTTTGTTTATTAAACAAATATAAGAGATGATGGTGAAGGGAAGAAAACCAACAAAAGGGAAAAAATGGTGAAGAAAACAGTAACAAAAAGAGACAAAAAAATTTTGTGGGTAAGAAAAAATGGCAAAGAGGAAAATGAAAGGAACAACAGAAAGGAGAAATTTTTACTTGAAGGACGTTGGATGAAAGGGAGGAGTGTTATGGTCAGAGTCAAAGAAAGTACGGAATAACTTTCATTTGAGTGTTTTTGAGGTGAGAATTTGGTGAGGATAAACTATGGTTCTTCAAGCACTAAATCAGTAATTGGTGGAGAAGGGAGGGAATAGAATTCAGCAAATTTCTCTGCATAAGCCCGGAATGGGATACACCTGTAATAGGGAATTCCATTGAACCAAATAGTTGTTTGTGTGGGCCTGCAAAATAGACTTGTAATGGCATAGCCATTACATTGAACCAAACATCCCCTAAAGGGTTCAGCCAAGGAATCCCAAGCCTAAGAGATTTAGCTCATAGCTGGGTAAATCAAGTTCAAGTTTAATGCAGTAATGGACATCATCTTTTACAATTAAGTTCTGAAGGAAATGTGATAAGTATCAAAGGAGAAATTCTGTGATGTTGGCTTTCACCTATTTTGCTCTCAACACCAGTAACACAATGTCTTGTAACTGCCAAAGATGATGCAGTCATCTTTTCCTTCTTTAGTCACCTTCCTTTTTGGTCCTTCCCTTCTTTCCTATCAAAATTTGCTCCTATATTTTCTTCTATTCCAAAAAATTAACTCTTTCTAGGGTTCCCTTTTTGGCTTTTATAGATTTGACCTTCTAGGGTAGGTCCATCAACCTATAATCCTTTCTCTCTTTTTTAGATGGGTTTTTCTAGTAAAGTACAGCTGGGACTAAGAACGGTACACATTAAGTGTTGACTAGGCATCTTCTAGGTATTGCCATAGCATTTATGTTGGCAAACTACCTGAAATATGTTACGACAAACCTTCAACCCTCTACTCTTTCTCCTACACTTTGCTCCTGCCAATCAACCACCAAACAAGTCCTTCCAACAGGCAATTAAAAGTAACATGTAATAGTAGTTAAAGACAATCCAACCTCTTTAAAGTAATGCTTTAAAAATACTAATGCAATATCTTAAAAATACAGGAAATTAAGTCTAAAGACATAAAATATAACTCATTTCAAGAGTTATCACCAAGCTACTTATTCTTTAACTTAATCTTAACTTAATCTCTATTCCTTCACAAATTTGAAATCGCTAGAATTCATATCACACATAGATACCTTCATCCCATTATTCATAGATATGTTATTTCCATACTATCCATGATTTTGGATTCATAGTTCAATCAATTTTATATAGATATATTTCAGTATGAACAAAATATAAATACAAGGGTCAATGTAGAAGCCCACCTGATCCTCACCTATTGTCGTTCAAAGCTCTAGATCCAACCATCTGACTAGAAATCACTACTCAAGGAACATAGAAACATCGTCAAAACCTATTCACATACCTTTAACCATTTCTCAAACATGGACAACCCCATATAAAGCTGCCTTTTTCTTTAATCCTTACGTTCAACCAAAATTAACAACTTACTTTTTAGGATTCCACCTACATAACTGAAATACTCACCAGAATACGAAGTAATCTTCTACTTTAGATCTAATCTTTAGTTCCAGCCCAAGGGCAACAAACCCTAGACAGCTTCCCAATAAAGCCACAACAACATTTTCAAAAAAAAGAAGAAGATAAAATGTCTCCCTCTCTCCAACCCATTCAACTAATATTTATTTATAGCTAAGACCCATGTTCCCATAGAGACTTGACACGTGTTACACCATTTCACCATTATCCTCGTTAATGGTCTATATTTGTAAATGCAAATATAAAAAAGAATTCAATATGGACAATCCCTGGTTACCCTAATTAAAGGGGTCCTAATTATTATACTCACAATGCAACTAGCATTGTTACTCTAATAACATGGCGTACTACGCCTTTGGTGAGCACTCTTTTTGAAATCATCTCTCCACCAGGCTGTTATCTCATTAAACAGTAACTGGATATTAGGACTTCGTCGGGTAAGCTGTTATATACTCTTAACCACTTAACACAAGATTCTCCTTAATATATGACAGAAGATTAGGAAATAAAATTCTTACTTACTCTTGTGGTGATTACTATACATCCAAATGTGTACATTAAATAATAATTTGGTCAAATTACACTACGCTAGACAGACTTTTTACTACTATGTACCAAAACTTCAAACCCACCAAAACTGGGGTATTACAGATGAAATAAATTAAAGTGTGACGGATTTCTAATTATACTAAAATTAACCTAAGTATGCTTAAATATTAAAATAAACACAGAAGAAATATGCAAGTTTTAAAAGTAATCACAATAGTATTCATGTGTTAGAATAATTTTCCTTCCTAACATAGAATTATTTAAACAATGTTAAAAGATGTTACGGGAATTCCATAGCAACTCGACCTTTTGCTAACCCTAATTTTAAGAGTGCTCGACTTCTTTGAAAGACCTAAGCTTAACCTTTTAGCCTCCTTGCATATTTCTATTCCAAGTCCAACTTCAAGATTACATTTCCAGGCATCGTCTAAAAAATCACACTTATTAAATTATCAAGTTTTTCTAGTATATGTATATGTTCAAGCAACTTAGTATTTTAATAAGAAGAAATCAGATTATGTGAGGTAATAAAATATTTCTATACTGAAATAGTTTAATCACATTAATCCTAAAGTTATGCAAGGTAATAAAGTTCTTTCGATATTATTACTAATTTGACCTAATTTCATCATAAATAGATCAAACGTGCACCATTCAGATGTTATGTCAATTAATTACAATCTGGTTCTAATTTAATAATTAATTGAATTGCATCTCTACATTTATAATGTACGAATAACATGTTCATGATTTTATCTAAATGAATAAACAGATCAAATACATAGAACTTTTTTAATAGAATTAAATAATCTAAGCTACGAAATTTAAATGATTTGAACACCAACAAAATTAAGCAATCATGATTATCTTGAAAGCAAAAAACTCAGTTACAATCAAGTTTCTTGAATTGAACAAAAAATAAAAGATTGAAGGGTAAAAGAAATGCTAAGTCATTTTTTTGTGGTTCTCCAAGGCATTGCTTGCTTTGCTCTTCCTTCATTCTTCTTTTCTTGTCGTAACTACCAAGCTTAATAGCTTTTTACATGGCCGAATATGGCTACTCTCAAAACCTTGCAAACACTCTTTGAAGAATGGGAAAAAAGTGAAAGAAAGTAGAAGAGATTGTAAGTGAGGGATGAATGAAATAGAAAGCAAATGTCTCAATATTTATACTAGTGACGAACTCCTTGAGTTTTCTATTTTTAGCATGATAATCCCCTTTTTATCTCATGCATGGCCGACCCTTTGTGTTAAGACTAACTTTTTCTCCTATTGCACCAAAATGCGTCAAAATGACAAAAATATGTCAATTTAGCATGTAAATAAGTAAGATTACAACTTTATCTTTAACCTTTTTTCCTGCTTAATAAATTTGTAATAAAACTAAAAGACTTTCTATAAAAATACTCAAATTTTGCATGAATTATTAGTCAAAACGTGCTGTAAATGTCTATATAATTTTGAGTTATCACATACCCAAACTGAATTCATTACTCGTCCTGAGTAATGCTAACTTACATTAGAACTCAAGGACACACTTTTACAAAATTCCTTTCAAACGAAATCAATCTTTCCCATAGTCGTGTGTTTAGAAAACTTATGCTCGAAAATAAAAAGTTTGAAGTCATGCAACTTGAGTACATATATCACTCAATTATTTTCAAAGATTAATATGCTAAAAAATATATATACTTAATATCTTCCCTTAATAAATGTGTACTAAGTATTTTCCAATCAAATTTTATTTCCCTCAGTTAAACTAAACAGCAATCCTAAAGTTTAATTATGCCTTCATATGTTGAACTCAGTAATTCCTCTCCACTAATGTAGTCAGCACATAAATCTAAATCAATAGGTCTTTAATAAGGTTGTAACATGGCTTGGGTTAAGGTGGGAAAAAGATAGATAATTTTCAGGCTAGAACCTTAGACTCAACTTAGCTCGAACCTTCCAAGTTCAATTATCCCCAAGAACCCCAACTCTTTTGAGTTTGAGTAAACATGCTCCATGTACATCTTTTTCAACAACTAGATTTTTTTAACATAAACAGTTATGCTTCCTTGAGCATACAACTCAGTATTTAAGCAATCCAGTACTTCTCATTAACTCCCCTAAACTTAATCACAAAAATATTCTAGTTGCACCAAGTCTAAGATTTGGGACAAGTAGAGATAAATATTGAAGAAAGGATGGTTGATTAATGTAAGGTTTAGAAAAAAAGTAGGTCATATAGCTCAAATTAAGGTTTCAAAGGATAATTATGACCCAAAATTCAAGGACACCGGAAAAGTGAGTTATAGGGTCTCCATCTTAGTAAACTGAGTCATAAATAAGTTATGATTTTGACAGATGGATAGTTATAAAATAATACATGTGTAATTAAAATATGTATACAATTGTAGTTTATAGATTTAATTTGCTTATTAATTAAGCATAAGATATTTATTATCTATTATTATTAAATTAAAAGATATTTAATAATTAAATACTTAGTATAAGATTTTTGGTTGATAATAAATTATGATTTTGCCAAGTGTATGGTAAAGATAAAATACAAGTGTATTAATTTAAGTATGTACATTTGTAATATTTTTATTTAATTAGTAAATAGATATTTATTATTATTAAAAAATATATTTATGAATAAATAATTAAATTGTGAGATTTTTTGTATAATAAACAAATTAAGTAGTGACAATTGTAATAATGTGAATATATGATTGAATACTTAATAGACATTTAGAATAAAAATATAATATATGTTAAGCTAAAAAATAAAATAAAGTAAATAAAACTATAATAAAATAAAAAGGAAACAAAAGAGAGAAAGAAGAAACAAAGAACAAACGAAAAAGAGAGAAAAGAAAGGGGAAAGAAAAGAAAAAGGGAGAATTGGGATTTGGAAGCTTCAAGTTTAATTGGTAAGCTAAACTAAATCCTTTTCTCTTAAATTTGATGTTTTAAAAGCTTTAAAATAAGGTTTTATTGAAATTAAGTTGATATTTTAAGAGTTCATAGGTTTTCAAGTTTAGTTTATGTTGAACAAAAAGATGAATTAGGGATTTAATTGAATGAATTTCAAGTTAGAATTGATAAAAAGATTAAATTGTGAAGTAAGTTATAAGTTTTATGTTGTAGGGACTAAATTGAGGAAAATTCAAAATTAGGAAAATATGCTGGAAATTTAATAGTTAAATTTGAGTTTGGATAAAATTTGAATAGAAATAGAGAGTGAATTGAATTAGGAAAGTAAGTAAACTTAGTTAGGATTAAATTGGGAATAAGGTAGGAATTGATTAGAAATTTAATTATTTATTATAATTAATACTGTAATTAATAGTATAATTATTTTAATTTCTGTAGCTAGCAAAGAACTCGAGGTATCAGCACAGAAAGGAAAGGAAAAAGTTGTCAAGGAGTAATCGAACAAATCCGGGTTTGTATTACTATAATTCAAGTTATTTTTATTAAATGTTAAATTTTTAATTATATGTATGGTAAGTAAATTATGAGGTAAGTATTATTATGGAATTGAAAAATAAATTGAATTAATGATGGATAAGTATTGATATTGAATTGTATATTGATGAAAAGTGAAATTGAATTATTTGTAAATGAATTGAAAGTGATATTGAACTGAGAAAGTGAATCGAATACCCTATTAACTAGTCAAGCTGAGTCGGATATAGTTAGCATGCCATAGGATTGAAAGGGTTTAGGGATACTTCGACCTCGAGTCGATGAGACATTGGGTATCATACTGTTACTTCGGATAGATTCGATGAGGTACTGGGTACCAACTTTACCTTGGCTAGGCCGATGAGACACTGGGTGTCAAATATTACTTCGAACTATCCGATGAAGCACTAGGTGCCATTTGGTGTGTTTGGTTGGATCCGTGTATCTGCCAAAGTCCGAATCCGTTAATAAGGGTAATTAAATGAAAAGTTAAATCGAACGAAATGAATCAGTTGAGCCATTGAAAAGAAACATGATTGTGAAATATGATTTGAAAATGTGAATAAAAAGCATGAACTAAATGTTCTTGAGATAAATAATGGCTCAATGTGATAGTAAATGATGTTAACCAATGAAAAGCCAAAATGAATTGTAAATATTGAGAAATGGAAGTTAAATATGAATTAGTGTGGTAAATTTTAAAGTTAAATGAATTAATTTACTTCATTGTTGTATTATAATTTGAATTACAGTAATACCACTGAGTATGAAATACTAAGTGTACGATTGTTTCCGTACGCAGGTTAGTAGAAATTAAGGTCCCGGTTCAGCATCCAGATCGATCTCGACTCCAACACAAAATTTGGTGATGTAATCTTTCTTTTGGTGAAGTGGCATGTACTAGCGTGTTATATTGGTCATTTGAAAATGTCTTATGCTTTTGGTTGAAATTGATACTAAGATGATATTTTGATACTTAGTTTGATGAAATGGAAATAGAATTATCATAACATATTTGGCATAGTTGGTAACAAGTTGAAATAGAATGAATGAAGTTTATTAAATTAAATAATTTATGCGAATGTTTATTTAGTAAATTACTAAGTTGATGTTTAAGTTATGCTTCGATGTATTTGAATATGAAATTGTATGGATTGTGATATTGGTTTTTAATTGGTTGCGATTTGAAATTGCAGGGAAGGTTAAATATTTATAAAGGGGTTATGTTGAGTTTTTTTTTAAAATAAAAAAATGAAGTCAATTAGCAAAAGTTTTATATGAATTTATGATTATATTATAATATGTTTGTTATTTATTTAAGAATTATTTTTAAATAGTCTGATACGTTCGGTAATGCCTCATAACCCTATTCCAGCGACGGTTTAGGGTTAGGCGGTATTACAACTAAGGTTGGCTTTGAAGGCTCAATCGGCCCAAACAAATTTGCCTAAATCATTTTGAAATTACCATGCCTTTTAAGATTTTGCCTCAAGGAAATTACTTAGTCAATTTTAAAGGCTTAAACTTTCATGCATACTTAGTTTTTCTAAGGAATTAAATTTTCATGGTTTTACTTAGACACAATTATTAAGTTCAGCATTTTCTTCATAATTAAGCTAGTATAATAAATAATTAAAATAATAAAATTTTATACATATTAAAGCTAAAATAATTAAGTGAAAATTAATTTTTTAAGCGATATTTTAATTAAGCATAACTTGACGGAAAAAAATAATTTTTGTCAAAAATCTCATAAAAATTTAATTTCTAGTCCCCCCAACTAAAGAGAAACAATGTCTTCATTGTTTAAAACACAGGCTAGAAGGGGGAAAATCAAAGAATTGAATGCGATTGGTGCACCAGGTAGGGTCCCAGGAAATGGAGGTGAGTCAATTTTGACTGCTTAAATACCAAGTTCCTTGACAAAGTCAATCCTAAACATGCACATTCTCATCACCACACTTCTTTTTTTTCTGGGAATCTAAAAATAATGTGCAAGTTTGCTCAATTTATTCATAATTGCAACTTAATATTTATTGAACTAAAAAATTAAAATAGTAGTAGAGAAAAAATGAAATAAATGACAATTGAAAATATAAACTAATCATAGAGAAAATTTAAGAGAACTACCACATTTTTATTTGGAATCACTGTTGACTGAAATAGTGTCGATGTGTCATCTATCGTACCAACCATACTCATGTAGGAAGTAATTTTATTCTTGCCTAAAAAATCTAACCAACATCTAATTGGGAAAGAAAATTGGAAATGATATTTCCTAGTGGTTTCGTTTAACTTCCTATAATTCATGCAAATCCTCTAGCATGTGACTCAAATATTTGAAATAATTTATCTTATACCCTTCTTGTGTCTTCTTGATTCTTGGTGAACTCAACTGAAATAATGACAATCAAGGTCAAAGATAGACCCAAACAATCATATTTCAAATTAGGAGACAAAATCTTCAATTCTAATTCTACGGAATCTTCAATCAATCTTTTGGTTGCGTGTACTCCCGAGATGATAACTTTAACGATTCGAGTGGAACTTCCTGAGTGAACCCATTCAAATTAGCTTTTAACAAAGCCAAATTCCTCGTCGTCATCATTACTTGGCAAATCCACTAGCAGAATATGTTCTAACAGATTGCCTAGAGAATTGAGTTCCAATTCTATAGAAGCTAGCGATTCTATCTCAGAAATAGTAGAGCAGTCTTCAACTACATCTGGGGATTTAGTAGCATTGAAGTCATTAAAAGTTGCATTGTCATCCAAAATTTTCTCAAATTTAGTATCTTTTTGCTGCTTCTGGAATGGTTGAGGATATGGGCAATGTAGAATTTTAAATCTATTTGGACCACTATGTTGCGGTACAACTATAACCTTGGCCCCTGGTGTGGAACTCCCAAGACTGCTTTCTTGCGAAAATGTTTTGGTAGAGGTCGTGGGAACATCCTTCTGAAATGTGGGGATTTTATCTTTGGTTGGAATTTCCTCTTTGTTCTGAGTACCAGAGGGTTCACTTTTAACTTCAACATCCTTAGTTTCCAATGACTTCTCACTCCTCAAGGTGACTGTAACAGCCTAGTTTTAGCTAAATCAAAATAGTGGTTTCGGGACCATAAATCTGAGGTTAAAAAATTATTTTAATATTATTTTTTGTGTTTATATCATGTGATTGTATATGTGTGAAAATTTTGTGAAATAATTGTAGTGTTTGATTGCTTAATTTGATGAAATGACTAAATCGCGTAAAATGCAAAAGTTGCATTCTAATTGTTTAAGTGCTTATTTGCTTTGATAAGTTAAATGTGAGGTCCTTGTTATGTTATTGAACCAATGATAGTGGTGTTGGTCATAAATGACCTTATAATATGTGAATTATGCTTTTATTTCATTAAGGTTAAAATGGTAATTATAAAATTAACTTAATTATAATAAAATATAACAAAATGGTTCATTATTTCTCATCTTTTTTGAACCAAAATTAAATAAAATAATAGGGGTTTGAATGCTTAAACCATTTGGTACTTGTGTAGCTTGATTAAGGTATGCATTTTGCTCGGTTTTTGATGATTTTTATCTTTTTGTGATTGTTGCATCTAGTACTAGCTAGCCCGTGCCGTAATTTTTTAGTTTATTGGTGATTTTGTAAAATTCCATTGATGAATTCATGATTTTTGTGATAGTTGATGATGAAAAATGGATATTTGTTGATAGATTATCAAGTTTTGTTAAGTGATTTTTGACAAAAATGTCAAATAGTGATTTATTAGTGAAAATGTGAAAACGTGTGGTTAAATGTGTGAATAAATGATAAATATGGGTTGATATGTGCTAGGAAAATTCGACTAGCATGAAATTAGAAAGAAATTGTGTAATTTGTGTTTTTATGAATAGAGGACTAAATTGTAAAAATGTGGAATTTTAGGGGCTAAAGTGTAAAAATTCCAAAATATGTGTTTGTGGATTAAATTGAATGAAACAATTAATAAATAAGTTAATTTTGAATGTATATAGATCAACAATGAAAGAAATCAGATTTAGATAGGGGAAATTGAAAGTTGTTGAATAGTCGACTCGATACTTCAATCCCTAATACGAGGTAAGTTCATATGCAAATAAATGTCTTTGAATTGAATTATATATGTTTTATTATTATTGAATTGCTATGAATGTCGAACAAGCAAATACGATCAAGAATTGACGAAGTTACGATATCCGAAAGTCCCATCGAACCTTAAGAATAGTATAAGATACGAATGTCATGACATTAGATTACCGAGACGTGATTACATGTAAGACCATGTCTGGGACATTGGAATTGTATTGTGGTTGCATGTAAGACCATGTATGGTACATTGATATCGTTAATCGATTTCGTGTAAGACCCTGTCTGGGACAGTGGCATCGATATGTGATAACATGTAAGACCATATCTGGGATATGGCATTGTACAAGCTATATGTGATTGCCAAGTATCCTTAACGATTTCGAATGGCTCAACGAGAAAAGTCAAGTCAAGAAAGAATGTGTGAATGAGTTAAATGACTCAGGTATGTATGAGATTCATACGAGTATTGAAAAGGGAAGTATTTGATAAATTTAATTATGATACTGAATATGTGTACAACGAGAAAGGTTTGTGAACCTGTATGTGTTTAGCTATGCTTATCATATTTGAATTGATATGCAATTATTCATAAGATGAATTTATTTGTATATGGCTTACTAAGCTTTTAAAGCTAACTTTATGTGTTCTTTCCCTATTTTATAGATTATCAAAGCAAGCTTTGACTTGGGGATCATCAGGAAACGTTATCACACTATCGATCATCTCGTTGGTACTTTTGAAGCTTTGTAATTATGGTATATGGCATGTATAGGCCAGTAGTTTAATGATAAGTTTTGAGATATGATAGTAGCCATTTGTATTGGCTTGTGAAATGATGTAAATGTTGGTGTGTATGGCCATTTAAGTTGGCTTGAATTAGGTGTTTGGTAAGTAATTCATGATGTATAAGTCGTCATATGTTTTGTTTTGTTTGGTATGGTTATATGGTTACTCAAGTAACTAGTTGCCAATTGGTGAGTTAATGCTTGAATGATACTATGTTGTGGCTTGGTTTTGATTAATGAAATGGTATGATTTGAAGCATGAAATAGATGATAAGATGATGAGGAAATGCATTTAGAAATTATGTAAGTTTGATGATTTTGGCATATTGATTTAGTATGTTTTGGTTATGGATTTGAGTAGTTAAGAGAATGGTTTATAAATGGCATGAAATGTGTATGAATTGGCATGTTGTGGCTACCAATAAATGTATAGAAATGGTACCATATTGATTGCTATGTGTGCTTAAGAAAAGGGTGGCAAATTGGCTTTGCAGATAGCCTATTTTTTGTCCATGCGGGCAGAGACACGGGCGTGCAACCCCTGAATGTTTGAAAATTTTATAAGTTTCTATCAGTTTAGTCCCAAACCTTGTTTAAGCATGTTTTAGGGTCTCATAGAACCTTATAAGGGACAATATGATTACGTTAGATTGATATTTATGTGAAATTGAATCATGTATGAGAAATGTATATTATATGTTGTGCTTTGATAGGTAATGCCTCGTAACCCTATTCCAGGGACGGATACGAGTTAGGGGTGTTACAATGACAACTTTGCGATGCTTCTTACTCGTATGGTTTTTTGTATCACTCAACAAAGTACCTTGGTGTCTATTTTGAAGTTCATTGGTTAGCTGATCCACTTGGTTTCCTAAATTCTTCAGCGTTGTTGTTTGGCTTTGGATAAGTGCACCATTCTTTGCTATGTTTGCCTTCAACAGATTCTTAAAATTATTTGAAGATTCAGTAGGTGGAGGTTGTTGCACTTTTTGAGAATATTCCAGTGGATAATTTGGTCAAGATGGCATATAAGAGTTGCTAGGGCTCGACCATTGGTTACTCCATGTGAAATTTGGATGATTCTGCCTTGAAGGATTGTACAAATTTGACTGCGGACCACTCCAATTCTGATTTCCCTTTTAATATTTTGAATCTATATTCAATGAGAAATTTTCAAAGAAATGACCATCCCCACAGTATACGCAAGAAATATTCTCAAACTAGTTTGACTATTGACTTGTCAGATTACCAATTAAACCATTAGTAGCAATGCTCTTAAGCATAGAACATGTAGAAGATACCTAGGTTGGTTCATGTACTCCTACCACTGTTCTTCTCATGGCTGCTCGATTAGCTGACCACTGATAATTGTTTTACTAGAAATCTTTTCAAGAATTTCATAAGCGTCAATGTATGATTTAGAAACAAGGTTTCTATTTGCTGAAACATCCATCGTCATTCTATATGAGCATTAAAACCAATATAAAAAGTCTCTATTTGAATGCAATAAGCAATTTCATGATGAAATCACTTTAGTAATAACTCCTTGACCTGCTCTCATCCCTCATGTAAATATTATGCATAAGGAAAGTATTTCATTAAGAAACGTTCATCCAACTCTTGCCATGTAGTTATGGAACCAGACGGTAGGGTGTTCAACCATACTCAGATCTCTTAAAGAGAATAGAAATAATTTCAATCTCAAGGTGTCCCCGGTCACCCTAGCTAATTTTAATGATTCATTCACTTCCATGAACAGTCGAAGATGTAGATGCGAATCCTCAGTAGGCATCCTACTAAATTGGCCCACTGTTTGAAGCATTTCAAACATCATGAGCTTTAGTTCAAATTATGGAGCATCGAGTTTAGGTTTACAATACCCAGATTAAGTTCATTGAAGAGAGGAACGACAATATTGAATGGCATAGTTTCTATCATCGGCACCAATGATCAAATTGTGAGCATTATAAGCAAATGTCCTCCTTGAACATGTTGAAGAGAATCCATTATCACCTGAAAAATAACAAAAAAAATTAAAGTAAAAATAAAATAAAATTGAACTAAATTGCAAGATAATAAATTTCACAAATAATTGACTAAAATAACAGTCCCCAACGATGACGCCAAAAACATGTCTCGAAAATATTTGATTGATGTGCAAATATACACAATAGCTGACAAGTAATAAAGTAGCAAGTAAGAGTTATCGTCTCCAAAGTGATTGTTTATGTGAATCAAAAATTGCAAAATTAAGACTTAGCAAATTGGTTAGTGATGAAAAAAATTAAAGTGTGATGGATTTCTAATTATACTAAAACTAACCTCAGTATGCTTAAATATTAAAATAAACACAAAAGAAATAAGTATACAAGTTTTCAGAGTAATCACAATAACTTGCAGTGTTAGAATAATTTTCCTTCCTCACTTAGAATTATTTAAACAATGTTAAAGGATGTTACGGAAATTTCGTGACAACTCGACTTTTTATTAACCCTGTTTTACGAGTGTTTGACTTCTTTCGAAAACCTAAGCTTAACCTTTTAGTGTCCTTCCATATTTCTATGCAAGTCTGACTTCAAGATTACCTTTCTATGCATCGTCTAAGAAATCACACTTATTAAATTATTAAGTTTTTCTAGCATATGTCTATGCTCAAGCAACTTAGTATTTTAATAAGCAGAAATTAGATTATGTGAGGTAACAATAATATTTTTAGACCGAAACAATTTAATCACATTAATCCTAGATTTATGTAAGGTAACAAAGTTCTTTCGATATCATTACAAATTTGACCTAATTTCAACATAAAAAGATCAAACATGCATCATTCAGATATTGTGTCAATTATTTACAATCTGGTTCTGATTTAATAATTAATTCAATTGCATCTCTACATTTATAATGCATGAATAACATGTTCATGATTTTATCTGAGTATATAAACAAATCAAATGCATTGAACATATTTAACAAATTAAATAATCTAAGCTACAGAATTTAAATTATTCTAACACCAAAAAAATTCATGCAATCATGATTATGTTAAAAGTAGAAAACTCAGTTGCAATCATGTTTCTTGAATTGAACAAAAAAAAAGATTGAAGGGTAAAGAAATGCTAAGTCATTTTTGGTGGTTCTCCAAGGCACAGCTACCTTTTCTCCTCATTCATTCTTCTTTTCTTGTCATGACTACCAAGATTAATAGCTTTTAATATGGCCAAATGTGGATGCTTTCAAAGCTTTGCAAACACTCTTTTAAGAATGGAAAAAAATTGAAAGAAGAAATGGCGAGTGAGGGATGAATAACAAATGTCTTTCTATTTATACTAGTGAAAAGCCCCTTGAATTTTCTATTTTTAGCATGATAATCCCTTTTATTTCACTCATGCATGGCCGACACATTGTGTTAAGGAAGGAAGGTCGATAGCTTTGCTAAATTTATCTAGCTCATGCATGATTCATGGAAAGGAGTTGAATGGTCACATGAGAAAGTTGACGTGGAGATTTGTGATATTTTATCAAGTCTTCGATGCCTAAATTAATTATTTTTACGGACGGTTAAACTTCTTGTAGCCAAATTGGCCTCTTTCCTCCCTTAGTGGACGATTTGGGCTTCAAATTTGTTGGTAGACTTGTCCACCTCAATGATCCAATTGCAAGCTACGTCAAAATTAATTTAAAGTCCAATAGATGAATTTAGGACGCCCAATGTGTAACACCCTATACCCAACCCGATTTTCTAGACCTAGGTATAGGATGTGACATTACAAAAATACTTACCAAAATTTTTCAATAGAGAAAACCATTATGAAAATAGTTCTTATTTATTTATTCTTTCTAAGTCAAAATATTTTAAAAGAGGCATTTACTAAATACAACAGATTCTCGAAAGTAGTTTACTATATTACAACTTAAAACTTTGTTAAAACTCATTTAACCATGGCATAGAGTACTGTACGCCTTATATCCAAAAATGCCCCACTATATGCATAATATCGCTCTTCGAACTGTCACCCTAGTGCATTGCTTCAATTCTAAGATCATGCATAACAATAGACACCTGTAGTTTCAATGGAATTTAATGAGTCTCAACCAATATTCCCTTTAAATGATGATGTTGAATTCCTCGACTCAAGGATTTTCGGCTCTTTTCAGACTTTAGCGGATACTTTTCTAATTCCTGGCAGATAGTTATACATCAATCACTACACTTAACCACTTTATATACATTCCGCCCCATGAGCAGATCACAAGCTTCACACCTTAATTTGGATCCCATTTCACAACCCCTTTTGAACACATAATTTGGATGCATTTCTTGGAAAGATATACATGCAGGTACTACTCTTGGTGGATTTTTATACTGGCTTTGATGGCTGACTGAATTCCAGTCAAACTGAACCTTTAAATCGATTCCAACAATAAACTTATTTTAATGAATACAATGTTTTAGATCATCCAACAGAATCATGGATGGCTTCGATACATAATGTAAGGACTCCTAGGTTTGGCGGGCACTTACACCACCTAAAATTACAGATATGCCAAGTTCTTTGTCCTAGCAAGTTGCTATAGCAGGATCATCTATCAGATATATTGTCAAGAACTCTTTCAAAAAATGCTATAAGTACATACCTAGATCTTTCCACAAAGGTGGACTAACATCTCGCACTTAGGCATTACAAAATTCACCACATAAAATTCCATAAAGACTTTTCAGATAGCTCACCACAAGGGCTTCCCAGATAACTTAACCATTAAGGCTTTCCGAATAATATTCCACATAGGTTATTCTAGATAATTTTCCCTAAATACTTTACAGATAATTTTCCATAAAGACCTTACAGATAACACGCCACAAAGGCTAGGTTTGGTTTGCCACCAATGCACCACATAAAATTGTCATGTTTGGTGATACGAATTTGCCTAAACTCAAAATTGCCTAAGGTTTTCAAAAGTGGCTCATCCATCATTTCCAAAATGTGTCATGGCCATGACCTTTCCACATATCTACAATATTGGAATTTTCTAGTGTTTACTATCCCAACGGACAACAGTCTCACCATATTAGCCTTCATGTTTACTGTCTCTATAGACGTCATAAAAACACCACTGCGGGGTCCATTATCATCTCGCATATTTTCCCAACACTTCGTTGGAACCCCTTTGTCACCAATCAAAATTTGACATGCACCACTCTAATAACATATTGGACATATTTACATAGATTTCACTCATACCCTTAATGAAGTCATACTTCCCATACATGCTTACCACATATCGTTATTTTCATGTAGCTCATCGTACACTTCGGTACATACATACAAATGCTTCACAAAGAACACACACACCCGTACATACATCAACTCCTCAAAAAGATATGCGCCTTTATATGAACTCCGATTGTACAAGGAACCATCATAAAATATCATACAGAAGTCGAGTCTAGAGACTCACCCAAGACTTACCTTTACCTCGACCTAGTACTTATGTTTCAATTTTCCTTCTCAATCCAGCAGTAGCTGCTACGTACAAGATTATTGAATTTCCATCATAATCCCCATTTACAGATAGTTTACTAATGTTTCAGCTATGTGTGGCCCCGATGTAGGGCCTTTCACTTGCACCCTACTATTCTTACACCTTTTCACATTCTTACTCATCAATAATCGTTACATACAGGGCTATAAGACATACCATAAGATTCAATCATCCACTGATTAAATGAGGTCATAGCTCTATATTAAACAAAAAGAAGAAGATAATGGTTAGGTTAGAAAGAAGAACCTGAACATTGTGTACAAAGAAAAACCATATGGAATGTCCCCCTCCCTTTAATAAATATACTCTTAGTCTCCCAGATTTCCCCATCAAATCCAGGGGTAGGTAAAAGAAAATTAGGTGAAGATCTAATTTACTGTCGACTGGTCATAAGAAGGGTAAAATCAATCCAATTGACTACCAACTAATCCCATTACAAGAACCAACTTGAACAATGCTCATGTAAACTGAGCAATCTATACTATGGCGATGATTGGCATGGTCTTAAAGGCAATTAAGTCTCTTATAGCTTTCTCATACACTTGGTAGGCTATCAGTGCTCAGCCAAAACTCTAAGGCGTACTCTTTCTTAGTCGTACTCTTTCTTAGGCGTAATCTTTCTTAACTTGAAGACTCTATATAATTAAATCCTTAGATACCACCAATGAACGGATACTTTAATGTTAGAATACACCAATACTCTAAATCATCAGTAAGTCAAGGGATCTATCACCTTTGGGGTGTGACAACTCTTTCCTCCTTAACGAAAATTTCATTCTTAAAATTTTACTGACCTAGTAACACCATTACAAATGATACATGGCTAACTTCTCGGATCAAACGTAGATACTGCTTGGTGAAACACCCAAACATAATCACAACAAACCTCTCATTTGTGGCGAACACTCTTGAAGATTCCAACTCGTGTGAATGTAGACAAACAATCGATTTGTGAATCCCAAGCTCGCAAATCATGCATATAACAGTAGTAATTCAATAACAGTAATAGTTTATTAGAAATACAGAGAAAGTAGGTATGAACAAATCATATATCACGTATATAGAAGTAGTAATTCAGTCAATCAGATCATTGATTCCAAAATATCCATATTATAATGGACTCAATTGAGTGAAATAAAACTCTAAAAATAATTTGGGGACTATTTAGGGACTAAATAAAACAATTCATAACATTTTGAGCAAAATTGTAAAGCAGGGGTCACACGATCGTGTGGGCAGGGCGTGTGAAAAGCTATAAGTTATGTGAAAAGGTTACATGACCGTGTGGGCTAAGCCGTGTAACAAACTATGTTCATGTAGATGAGTTGTGGCCGTATGGTTTACGAACTAGCAGAGGGTTTTCAAAGGCACATAGTCGTTTGGTAGTCGTGTGTCCACACGCCAGTGTGGGAGAGCATGTGGCCCTAAACCTACACACGGTTTTCCTTGATTCCCATGTAACAAAACACACACCTTTCACCAGAGTTTTGATTTGTAACAACCCAGTTTAGACCCTAGTCAGAATAGTAGTTTCACGACCACAAATCTGAGTCAGAAAAATATTTTAATATTATTTTCTATGCTTATAATATGTGAACTGACGTGTGAGAAAGTTTCGTATAAAAATTTAATTGTTTGTGTGCTTAATTTGATAAAAGGACCTAATCGCATAAAATGTAAAAATGGCTTGCTAATTGATAAAGTACCTATTTGCTATGTCTTTTTAAATGAAAGGTCCTTATGTTGATATTTGACCATTGGATGAATGAGTGGACATTTATAACCTTAATGTTAATTTTTAAATGTTTATAATGCAAGGGTAAATTGGTAATTTATGAATTAATATGTGTTAAATAAAAGAAATGTTAAAATTAGTTCATTTTAAGTGTTCTTCAATTGAAAATCAAAGAAAAAAGAAAATGAAAAAGAATACCTAGGGTTCGGCCAATGTTTTCTTAGATTAAGGTATGTGTTTTGATTCGTTTTTTATAATTTCTACGTTTTTGTGATCGTTGCTTAGATTTTTATCAAGCCCATGTTTGAATTTCTAAAAATTTTTGATGATTTTGAGTTGAGACATTGATGAAATTATGAGTTTTATGAAGTTTGATGATAGTATATGGAAGTTTGATGTTGGGTTAACATGTTTTGTCTTTGAATTTTTGATTAAATTGAGTAATTTGGGCTAAATTGTAAAAATGAGATTTTAAGGGATTAAAATGTGAAATAAATGAAATATATGGACTTATATGAATACTATGAAAATTTGGCTAAGCATGTGTATAAGGAAATTTTGAGTATTTTGTGAATTATGGACTAAAGTGTCAAAATGTAAAAACGTGAGGGCTAATTTGTAAAATGACCTAAATATGTGTTTTTGGATTGAATTGAATGATTTGGTGAATTAAAGAGTTAAATTTGAATTTATATAGATCAAGAACCAAAGTAAACAGAATTAGATCGGGGGAAATGAAAGTCGTTGAATAGTTGCTTGTTTTCGTTCATTTCCGTATGAGGTAAGTCAATATACAAATAAACGTGTTTGAGTTGATTTATTTATTTTTATATGACATTGAATTGTGTTGAATGGCTATATGAGAGCTCAATATGTGATATCGGAGAAAGTTTTGATAATGTGATGATGCCCGAAATGTCCCGTACGAACCTTAGGAATAGTTAGGATACATATGTCATGACATAAGATTTGATATGTGTTTTCATGTAAGACCACGTCTGGGATGTTGGCATCGACTTATGATTTACGTGTAAGACCATGTTTGGGACATCGGCATCGTATTTGATTTCGTGTAAGACCCTGTCTAGGACAGTGGCATTGATATTTGGTTACATGTATGACCACGTTTGGGACGTTGGCATTGTACGAGCTTTCTGGGCAATCCGTGTATCCTTGTGATTCTGAACAGTTCAACGGCATTCCGAGAAACAAATGATTATATAATATATGTATCTGATTTAGGTACGTTTGAAATTGTATGTCATATTTGATGTTGAAAGGTAAATATATGAATCTTTGTGATCAAATGATTATATGTGACAAAGGTATTAGAAAATAAGCTATATGTGAAAATGATTGGGGACTATATGAAATGTATGTGAGCTATGTAGTTTATGATAGCATTTGGCTAAGGAGTATATGCATATTATGATGCTTATATGTTTATATTGTTAAGTTTCTTTGTATATGGCTTACTAAGCTTTCGAAAGCTTATTTTTTATGTCTTTCAATTGTTTTATAGATATCGAAACAACTGGAAGCTCGGGGATCGTTGAAGATTATCACCACACTATCGAACTTTATTTTGGTATCTTTTGAAAGTTTAAATATCGAAGTATGGCATGTATAGGCTAGAAGTATGTGAATATGTTTTGTAATGTGTATATCATGCCATGTGTATAGCTAGTTTATGGTTAAACTTATGGTTTGAATTTGGTATATGATATGTGATGCAATGTTGCTAATATGAAGTGTTTTTGGTTGGCCAAAAGAAATGGTCAATTTGGTAAGTCATTAGTTTATGTTTAATTGTGGATTTGGTAAGAATTTGGCATGAGAATGAATGAGGTAAATTGATGTTACAAATCATATGTTTTGGTATGCCTTTGGCTTATGAATGTTATGTTTTGATTTGTGAATTATGAATAAAATAGGTTGATGAATATATGATATGAATGATGTATGATTTGGGTTTGAAATTGGTTGAAAATATGATGCTTTAGGTGCCTATTTGATGCTTGCAGGGAAGAACCTTAATGGGTGGCAATTTGGCTTTGCAAATGGCCTATTTTTGCCCACACGGGCAGACACGGGCGTGTGTCTCAACCGTGTTGCTCGAGGGTCATTTTGAAATGAGCCTAGGCAGACCACACACAAGTGTGTACTAGGCCGTGTGGCCAAGTCAGTTTCGACCACGGGCTAGACACACGGGCGTGTGGTCAATCGTGTGGCCAAGTTAGTAGCCTCCCTAATTTTTATACAGCTGGCACACGGGCGTGTCTTGTGGCCATCTGGACTAGTCAGTATGTATGCCCTGTTTTGACACGGCCTAGACATACGGGCGTGTGACCTATACAACTTTGAAAAATGTTTAAGTTTTGAAAAATTTAGTATGAGCTCGGTTTAGTCCCAACCCCTTTCTAATGCATGCTTAAGGTCTCGATGACCAATATAAAAGACTCTATGGTAATGTTTGACTATGATTGTGGATGATGTATATGAATTGTTCATAAAATGTTTCTATTTGTTTGGTAACACCTTTAACCCTAGTCTGGCGACGGATACATGTAAGGGGTGTTACATTTAGTTGGTGTTAGAGCTACGGTTTAGTCGATTCTAGGACTAACGTAGCGTATGTTAGTCTAGCTATACATGCCATATATATAAACTGCGATAGTGTGATGAATCCCGACAATGAAAATGTGTTTTTATACAGCAAATGGATCCCGAACGAGACGTAGCTAACGATGTTGAGAGTACTGTGCCTGCTGCCACGTAAGGGACAGCGCCATCCGACTCTAGACCGGCTACGAGTAGCCATGATGGAGAGGCGAGACAAGCCTTCTATCAAATAATGAATCCCAATATATCCGAACTAATCCTACTGTTTAACATCCCCTAACCCAGCCTAATCCTCCACAAATTCCTGTCATGCCACAAGCGAATCCAATTCAGTTAAGCAAGCCACAGATTGATAAGATTAGAAAATATGGGGGCTGAAGTGTTTCGTGCTACTACGAATGATGATACTGAGAGAGCCGAGTTTTGGCTAGAGAATACGATAATAGTATTCGATGAATTGTCATTGACTCCGGATGAATGTCTCAAATGTACTGTTTCGCTTCTGAGAGATATAGCATATCATTGATGGAAGACTTTGATATTAGTGGTTCCGAGAGAGTGAGTCACCTGGGATTTCTTCCAAGCTAAATTCCAGAAGAAATACATCAGTCAAAGATTTATCGACCAGAAACGTAAAGAGTTTCTTGAATTGAAACAATACCGTATGTCTGTAATAGAATATGAGTGAGAATTAGTAAGATTGTGCCAGTATGCTCGAGAATGTGTTTCAACTAAAGCTATAATGTGCAAGAGATTCGATGATGGCTTGAACGAGGATATCCTCTTGTTAGTCGGGATTCTAGAGATAAAAGAATTCGTTGTACTTGTTGAACGAGTCTGTAAAGCTGAAAAACTCAAGAAAGAGAAAAGAAAAGCTTATTTAGAAGCTAGAGATATGAGAAAAAGATCTGTGAGTAAATCATTTCAGTCTGCGTCAAAGAAATTCTGAGATGATTTTAGCCGTTCAAAGGCTAATGTGGGGCATTCAAGTAGAGATCGTGCAAGATCACATTTGAGCTTCAGAGCTCCAGCTACATCTGTTGCTAGTGCTAGAAATGTCTGATCCGATCGACCCGAGTGTAAACACTGTCGTAAAAGATATCTCGACAATTGTAGATTGTATGATTGGTCTTGTTTCAAATGTGGATCTTTGGATCATTTTATCCGAGATTGTCCCGAGTCTGTTGAGCAAGAGATTGCACAAAATCTGAGACCAAGTAACACTTCAACTCGAGGTTGACCTCCCAGAAATACGGGAAATGTAAGTAGTAGTCAAAGAGGGACTAAAGACATCATTGTTTGATCAAAGGCTAAAGCACCTGCCAAAGCCTATGCCATTCGAACACGTAAGGAAGCTTCGTCTTCTGATGTGATAACTGGTACTTTTACTCTTTACGATACTTTTGTTATTGCTTTGATAGAATTTGGATCAACGCATTCGTATATATGCATGAATTTAGTATCCAGTAAAACTTTTCCTATAAAGTCTACTGAATTTGTGATTAAAGATTCGAACCCCTAGGTAAAAGTGTCTTAGTTGACAAAGTGTGCAAGAATTGTCCGTTAATGTTTCAAGACATTTGTTTTTCGACCAATCTGATGTTATTACCTTTTGATGAGTTCGATATAATTCTGGGTATGGATTTGTTAACTTTGCACGATGCTTTTGTGAATTGAAAACAGAAAACTATTGATCTGAGATGCAAGAACGATAAAACAGTCCGAATTGAATCTAGTGATTGGAATGGGTTACCGGCTACGATATCTTCAATGAAAGCTTTGTGTATTGTGAAAAAGGGTTGTAAAAATTACTTTGCTTATGTGATTATTTGAAAGTGACAGAAAAGCAAGTGGAATCAGTGCTTGTTATCTGTGAATTCCCTAAAGTTTTTCCTGAAGAACTTTCGGGATTACCTCCGATCCGAGAAGTTGAATTTGGCATTGAGTTATTATCAGGAACTACTCCGATTTCGACAGCTCCGTACAGAATGGCTCCGATTGAGTTAAAAGAATTAAAGTCTCAGTTGCAAGAGTTGACTGATAGAGGATTTGCACGACTGAGTTTTTCACTTTAGGGTGCTCCAGTTCTGTTTGTGAAAAAGAAAGACGGAACGACAAGAATGTGCATTGACTATCGTCAGTTGAACAAAGTGACTATCAAGAACAGATATCCTCTACCCCGAATTGATGATTTGTTTGATCAGTTGAAAGGAGCTACTATATTTTCAATGATAGATCTGAGATCGGGCTATTATCAGTTGCGAGTAAAAGATTTAGACATTCTAAAAACTGCTTTCAGAACGAGGTACAGCCACTATGAGTTCTTAGTTATGCCTTTCTAATTAACTAATGCACCTGCCATATTTATGGATTTGATGAACAGAATTTTCAGACCGTATTTAGATTGATTTGTTGTCGTATTCACTGATGACATATTGATTTATTTGCATGATGAATCTGAGCATGCCGAGCATCTAAGAATAGTACTACAGACTTTGCTTGATAAGCAATTGTATGCGAAGTTTAGCAAATGTGAGTTCTAGTTATGTGAAGTTGAATTATGGGCCATATTGTGTCAGCATTAGGTATCCGAGTTGATCCAAGCAAAATTTCAGCTATTTTGGATTGGAAGCCTCTAAGAACTGTTTCTAAAGTTCGCAATTTTTTGGGACTTGTCAGTTATTATAGACAGTTCATAAAAGACTTTTCTATGATTGCAACTTCGTTAATGAAACTATTTCAGAATGATGTAAAATTTGAATGGTCTAAAAAGTGTCAGAAAAGCTTTAATTAGTTGAAAGCCCTATTGATTAAAGCTCCAATGTTAGTACAACCTGAATCGGGTAAAGAATTTGTGATCTATAGTGATGCTTCGTTAAACGGTCTAGGATGTGTTTTGATGCAGGAAGGAAAAGTCATTGCTTATGCTTCGAGACAGTTAAAGCCGCACAAAAAGAACTATCTGACGCACGATTTGGAATTAGCTGCGATTGTGTTTGCTTTGAAAATTTTTCGTCACTATCTACTCGGTGAGAAATGTCATGTTTATTCCAATCACAAGAGTTTGAAATATCTGATGACTCAAAAAGATTTGAACCTGAGACAGAGAAGTGGTTAGAACTATTAAAAGACTATGAACTTGTCATTGATTTTTATCCATAAAAAAGAAATGTTGTTGCTGATGGTTTGAGTCGGAAATCATTATTTGCATTACGTGCTATGTATGTTCAGTTGTGTATATCTGATGATGGTTCAGTTTTAGCCGAATTAAAAGTGAGACCGTTGTTTTTACAACAGATTATTGATGCTCAAAAAGTTGATAATGAGATAATAGCAAAAAGAGCTCACAGTGATTTAGACTCTGATTCAAAATTTAGAGTTGATAAAGATGATTATTTGAGATTACGAGATTGAATTTGTGTTCCGAGAAATCCAGAATTGTTCAGATGATTTTGAACAAAGCTCACAATAGTTGTTTATCTGTGCATTCGGGTAGTACAAAAATGTATAATGATACGAAACAAATTTATTGGTGGCATGGTATGAATCGAGATATCTCGGAATTTGTTTTGAAATGCTTAATTTGTCAGCAAGTTAAAGTTGAGCATCAGGTTCCGTTTGGGTTACTACAGTCGATTATGATTCCTGAGTGAAAATAGGACAGAATCACGATGGATTTTGTATCGGGTTTGCCTCTGTCACTAAGTAAAGAAGATACAATCTAGGTTGTTGTTGATAGATTGACTAAATCGGCTTATTTCATTTCGGTTTGCACAAATTATTCACTTGATAAGCTTGCTGAGTTGTACATTTCTCAGATTGTGAGATTGCATGGAATACCTATTTCTATTGTTTTAGATAGATATCTGAGGTTCACAGCGCGGTTTTGGAAGAAACTGTAAGACGCATTAGGTATGAAGCTACATTTCAATACTGCTTTTCACCCGCAAACGGATGGTCTATCCAAGCGGATTATTTAGATTCTTGAGGATATGTTGAGATGTTGCATTGTTGAGTTTGAAGGTACATGGGAACAATATTTTCCTTCGATTGAATTCGCTTATAATAACAGTTTTCAATCGAGCATTAAAATGGCACCGTATGAAGCCTTATAAGGTCACAAATGTTGTACGCCTTTGTATTGAACTTAGCTCAGTGAGAATAAGATACACGGGGTCGATCTGATAAAAGAGACTGAACAAAAAGTAAAATGATTCAGGATAGTTTGAAAGTAGCTTCTGATCGTCAGAAATCGTACGCAGACTTGAAATGAAAAGATATTGAATTTGAGATTGACAAAAAAGTGTTTCTGAAATTATCCCCGTGGAAAAAAGTATTTCAATTTGGCAGAAAAGGCAAATTAAGTCTGAGGTTTATTGGGCCATATGAGATTATCGAGCGTATCGGGCCAGTTGCTTATAGATTGTTGTTGCCACCTTAGCTACAAAAGATTCATAATGTATTCCGCGTATCGATGCTTCGACGGTATAGATCTGATCCATCACATGTAATTTCTCTGTCTGAGATTGAGATTCAATCCGATATGACTTACGACGCAGAACTGATCTGTATCTTAGCTCATTAGATTAAAGAATTGAGAAATAAGAAAATTTCGTTGGTAAAAGTAATGTGGCATCGACACGATGTTGAAGAGGCTACGTCAGAGTCTGAAGATGCTATGAGACAGCAATATCCGAATCTGCTCAATGGTAACATTTTCGGGGACGAAAATCCCTAACGGGGGAGAGTTGTAACAGCCCAGTTTAGACCCTAGTCAGAAAAGTGATTTCAGGACCACAAATCTGAGTCAAAAAAAATTAATATTATTTTCCATGCTTATAATATGTGAATTGACGTGTGAGAAAGTTTCGTACAAAAATTTAATCGTTTATGTGTTTAATTTGATAAAAGGAACTAATCGCATAAATTTTAAAAATGGCTTGCTAATTGATAAAGTGCCTATTTGCTATGCCTTTTTAAATGAAAGGTCATTATGTTGATATTTGACCATTGGATGTATGAATAGACATTTATGACCTTAATGTTAATGTTTTAAATGTTTATAATGCAAGGGTAAATTAGTAATTGATGAATTAATATGTGTTAAAATTAGTTAATTTTAAGTGTTCTTCGACCAAAAATCAAAGAAAAAGAAAAGGAAAAAGAATACCTAGGGTTCGTCCAATGTTTTCTTTTATTAAAGTATGTGTTTTAATCTGTTTTTGATAATTTCTACGTTTTTGTGATCGTTGCTTAGAGTTTTATCAAGCCTATGTTTGAATTTTTCAAATTTTTGATGATTTTGAGTTGAGCCATTGATGAAATTATGAGTTTTATGAAGTTTGATGATAGTATATGGAAGTTTGATGTTGGGTTAACATGTTTTGTCTTTGAATTTTTGATGAAATTGAGTAATTTGGGCTAAATTGTAAAAATGAGATTTTGAGGGATTAAAATGTAAAATAAATGAAATATATGGACTTCTATGAATACTATGAAAATTCGGCTAAACATATGTGTAAGGAAATTTTGAGTATTTTATGATTTGTGAATTAGGGACTAAGTGTCAAAATGTGAAAATGTGAGGGCTAATTTTTAATATGTGCTAAATATGTGAATTGAAAGATTTGGTGAATAAAAGAGTTAAATTTGAATTTATATAGATCAAGAACCAAAGAAAACAGAATTAGATCGGGGGAAAATGAAAGTCGTTGAATAGTCGTTCGTTTTCGTTCATTTCTGTACGAGGTAAGTCAAAATACAAATAAACGTGTTTCAGTTGATTTATTTATTTTTATATGACATTGAATTGTGTTGAATGGCTATATGAGAGCTCAATATGTGATATCCGAGAAAGTTCTTATAATGTGATAACATCCAAAAAGTCTCGTACGAACCATAAGAATAGTTAGAATACATATGTCATGACATAGGATCTGACATGTGTTTTCGAGTAAGACCACATCTAGGACGTTGGCATCGACTTATGATTTACGTGTAAGACCATGTTTGGGACATCGGCATTGTATTTGATTTCATGTAAGAATCTGTCGGAAACAGAGGCATCAATATTTGGTTACATGTAAGACCACGTCTGGGACACTACTATTGTACGAGCTTTCTGAGCTATCTGCATATCCTTATGATTTCGAACGGTTCAACGGGCATTCCAAGAAATGAATGATTATATGAAATATGTATCCGATTTAGGTACGTTTGAAATTGTATGTCATATTTGATGTTGAAAGTTAAATATATGAATCTTTGTGATCAAATGATTATATGTGACAAAGGTATTAGAAAATAACTTATATGTGCAAATGATTGGGAAATATATGAAATTTATTTGAGCTATGTGGTTTATGATAGCATTTGGCTAAGGAGTATATGTATATTATGATGCTTATATGTTTATATTGTTAAGTTTCTTTGTATATGGCTTACTAAGCTTTTGAAAGCTTATTTTGTGTGTCTTTCAACTGTTATATAGATATCAAAGCTATTGGAAGCTCGAGGATCGTTGAGGATTACCACGACACTATCGAACTCTATTTTGGTATCTTTTGAAAGTGTAAATATTGAAGTATGGCATGTATAGGCTAGAAGTATGTGAATAAGTTTTGTAATGTGTATATCATGCCATGTGATATAGCTAGTTTATGGTTAAACTTATGATTTGAATTTGGTATATGATATGTGATGCAATGTTGCTAATATGAGGTGGTTTTGGTTGGCCAAAAGAAATGGTCAATTTGGTAAGTTATTGATATATGTTTGGTTGTGGATTTGGTAAGAATTTGGCATGAGAATGAATGAGGTAAATTGATGTTACAAATCATATGTTTTGGTATGTCTTTGGCTTATGAATGTTATGTTTTGATTTGTGAATTATGAATAAAATAGGTTGATGAATATATGATATGAATGATGTATGATTTGGGTTTGAAATTGGTTGAAAATATGATGCTTTAGATGCCTATTTGAAGCTTGTAGGAAGGACCCCTAATGGGTGGAAATTTGGCCTTGTAAATGGCCTATTTTTGCCCACACGGGCGAGTGTCTCAGCCGTGTTACTCAAGGGCCATTTTGAAATAAGCCTGGGCAGACTAGACGGTCCCACACACGAGCGTGTGCTAGGCCGTGTGGCCAAGTCAGTTTCGACCACGAGTTAGACACACAGGCGTATAGTCATTCGTGTGGCCAAGTCAATAGCCTCCCTAATTTTCACACGGCCTGGCACAGGGGCGTGTCTTGTGGTTGTGTGGACAAGTCAGTATGTATGTCCTGTTTTGACACAGCCTAGACACACGGGCGTTTCTAAAGCCGTGTGAGGCACACGGCCTGTTCACACGGGCGTGTGACCTGTACAACTTTGAAAAATGTTTAAGTTTTGAAATATTTTGTATAAGCTCGGTTTAGTCCCGACCCCTTTCTAATGGATGCTTAAGGTCTCGATGACCTATATAAAAGACTCTATGGTAATGTTTGACTATGTTTGTGATGATGTATATGAATTGTTCGTAAAATGTTTTTATTTGTCTGGTAACACCTTTAACCCTAGTCTAGCAACAGATACAAGTTAGGGGTGTCACACGATCGACGTTCCTCACAATTGAATTTGATCCGGTTCACTTAAATTAGGTCCTTCAAATGAAATTTTCACATGCATTAATGGTTGATTTCAAGATTTGACAAGATTTGTCAAAAGTTTTAGAAAGAAATGTAAAAGATTGATTGGATCACTTAAAAGATTAGCATCAAATAATCAAGTTACGGAAATACAAAATCTAATCCTTATAAACGAGGTGTACTTAATGATTCTTGGTAAGAAAAAGGATGTTATTGACGAAAATTATTAACCCAATAGAAAAATGATTGAATGGAGGATGCTTTAGTCTAGGAAAGCAAAATAATCAACAGCAAAAACATGAAAAATATTATGCAAAGAAGAATAATGAAAAGAAAAATGAGAAGAAATAAAGAGAAAAAGGAAAAATTCTAATAGGAATTGAAAACAAAACAAGATGGCAAGTCTTATTGGGAAAGGATGGGCTAAATACCTAAGGCTTGGGAAACCTAAAGGCATAGCAATTTTCCTATTGTTGAAAAATAAAATGGATGCCTTAGAGGAGGAGTGGCTTGAACCTAGAAACATAGGGTACTGTAGCTAACTCTTAACCATTAGGCCTAAAGACTTTTTATTGCTTAGTTTTTACTCCTAATAGTATATATTTTAATGTGGATTTTATCCTATGTTGCTGGAAATAAAAGGAAAAGAAATGGGAGGAAGGGAGCTTGAACTTGGGTCACTAGGGAGGACACTAAACACTTAACCATTTGGCCCTATCATTTTCTTGTCTATCCATTACGATTAACCCCTTATATTTTTTGGCATGACAACTTTCCCCTCCTTAATGAAATTTCGTTCTCAAATTCTACCTGCTTCAAAGAGATAATGATATTTTTGATGAAAAGTATCTTCCAGTTCCGATGTGGCCTCCTTAGTGACATGGTTCTGCTACAAAACTTTAACAAGTGGGATCCGTTTCCTTATCAGAACCTTCACCTTATGATCAAGAATTTGTATCGGTTCCTTCTCAGAGGACAAATCTAGTCTCACCTCAATTTCTTCAATTGGAACAATATAGGAAGGATAATATCGGTATTTTCTCAACATAGGGACATGGAAGACGTCATAGATATTGGATCTGATGCCCTAAGTTTAGTATATTCATTTGTAAACATGTAACTTTTTCGAGTAGATTGGTTAATAAAACAAATTCATTAATTACATTAATATACTTCGTATAATTTTCCTCACATGGTTTTTTACATGCAAAGCAAAATTTAAGCAAATGTTGCTCATTGGTTATCTAAATATTTAACTAATACTAAACCGTATTACATGATCGAATCGTAATACGAAAAGACAACTTATATTAGTAGTTAAACCTAAACATTTCCTTAGTCTAATATAAGATGAGAAAATCTATTAAGAAAACTAACATGTCATCTATCAGGTCCAATTGGGGAGATGCCTTGTCTTGGGCATTGGAGCAAATAAGTCCCAGAAGATAAAAACATAGATGTGACTGACTAGACTGACAATACATCAGACTGGTACCAAACAGAATAGATCCTAAACCCGTTTATGGATTTTTTCACTTGTGACATTCATAGTGTGACTTACCTAAGCCCTAAGTGGGTGGCAGACTATATATGCGTGAATCGTATAGTTTAATGTTAGTAAAAGTCTTAGTTCAAATAGATAAGGAATCAAAATCTGGTGCATTGGGTGTACGAATTCTATATTATGTAGCATCATTCACAATAATGGAATTCATAGCCCAAAACATGGGTAAATAATATCCTCTCATTAACATTACATGGTTTATGAAAAGTAAACTTGGCTACGGGTCATCCGTTTTTGTAATGGATGACTTTATCACTATTTGATAGTCATTAACTTTTCATGAAGGAAGATGTAATAATTAACCATTAGATAAAATAGGATTATATTGGGAGAACGAATGTTATCACAAAGAGATAAAGGCTATCCTATGAGGGCAACATACTAATGACAAGGTCATTGGACAAGCACTGAGTAGTTGCTTTCATAATGGTATGTCATTCTCGAGAGTTCAATCATGATACTATAATGGAATTACTTCGTGACTAAATGAGTTTATAATAAATAGGCGAAAATTCAGAACTTAATTATAAATCATTTGAGCCTTAACTACACATTTCCAATTGGTCCCTCCGCTAGCTCATTGAAAGCAAAAATGAATAGTGTGTTTGAATAGAAATGAATTGTGTTTGAATAGAAATGAAAGGAATTAATAGAAAAATAAAAATGAGAAACATTCAGGAATGATTATAGTTTTCTCCAAAATGGAGAAATAGAATCATTTGGAAATGAATCTTCCAAAACTGGAAATAGAAATGAAAATTTGCAATCCTATATAGATTACTTCAAAATGATCGGAAGAATGAGTTTATGTTTTTGGATTCTTTTCAAGCCCAAAAATGAAAATAAATCATTTGGTCATAGTGAACATATTAAGTTGTGAAATATTGAACATATTTTCTCGAAACTTTACTAAGGGCAAAATCATCACAATTTTATCAATGGTAAAATCGTCAAAATTTTGGTGAGGATAAAATAGGGATGGGAAATTTGTTTTATATATAAAGATTAAATTTTATTTTGAAAAATAGAAAAACCTTAACCGGGTTGGATAACATTACAAAGTCATGGGTCAAAAGGCTCAAAAATACTCGTAATTAGACCCGATGTAAGGGAGGCGCAAAACCTCTCACATAACATGAAGAAGGCGACAACCCTAGTAAGAATAATAGTTTGTGTCGTCCACCCCTCTCCTACTCTAAGTAGGAAGTTTTTTTTATTTTTATTTTTGAAATAAACCACTACAACTCAACAAGGGTTCTATTTTATCCTCTTATAAATAGATGGCACTGGTAGAGATATTTAGACAACTTTGCGAGGTTGTTATTCTGCCGAAAAAATAAATAAAATTTATTCTCAATTGTTAAATATATATATCTAGAATAATAATTCTACCGAGTTTTATTAAAGAAGAGAGACTTTTCGTTTTTCACCTTAAGAGGAAAATTTTTTCTAGTTATATGTTTTGATTCAATTGGTATCAAGAGCCAGATTGTGCTATGTTTATAGTGTAAACCGAGACTAAATCTCTCTTTTCATCTTGTTTGATTAATATTTGATAAGATGTGGCATTCTTGTAATTATTCGCATGTTTAGGGAAATGTATGTGAATGAATGCAATATTATATATTTTAATATAATTATTATTTTTTCCAACATTTTTGTTCTTAGGAAATAGACCGTGGAGTATCATCTCCATCCAGGATTATTTTTTATTAATGGAATTCTTGTGAGCCAAAACGGACATAGGACATACATGTCATTTTTTTCCAAAATGGTGTTCATGATGAGGAGAAGATGGAGCAATGGCGGTTGAAGACACAAAGAATACCTTGTGACAAAAATTTATGTAATTTTTTTCTTTTATTTTCTAGAAATATAACCATGGAAACCTTAGTTGGCAATTTTATTTTATTATTCATCTCATTATATCTCTGTTTAATATTTTTATATAATATAATTGTGATATATATGTATGAGATGATCCGCAATTAATATATAAAAGATAAGAAGTGTGTTAATAAGAAACTACATGTGTTGTATGGTTCCTGTAACATCCCGATTTTGGGCCTCGTTGGAATAGTGGTTTCAAGACCAAAAATCCGAAGTAGAAATAATTATTTTATGAATTGTTGAGGTCTATGATATGTTTGCATGATTGTATGAAAGTCTCGTCAAGAAGTTTTGTGGATAGAGTGTCCAATTTTATTTTTAGGGCTAAATTGCAAAAGTTGTAAAATATGTGATTCTAGAAGCCTTAAGCATGAAATAGCTATGGATTATTAATTAGAGGTCCTTAAATAGCAATTTGACTAATTTCTATTTTTATGGACAAAAATGGGCATGAATAGGTAAATTTTGAAAGTTTAGTAAAAAGGGCATTTTGGTCAATTGGTTAATAAAAGAATTAAAAGGGAAAATGAAGTAAAAATCTTGTCCATCTTCTCCATCAAGTGCCGAAATTTCTAAAGAGCCATAGCTAGGGTTTCTTCACTTTCCATGCTTGATAGTAAGTGCATCCTAGCCCTATTTTTAATGTTCTTTACATTTTTGAAATTGTTATCAACAGATCTAGCCATTTCTACCATTTATTTGAGCTAGGGTTCATGTCAGGGTTTGAACCATGTGTGACATGCATGTATTTTGATGTTTCATGGTAGGTTATGAAAGTTTGATATGTGATAAACATCTTTTACTAAGTGATTTTTTATGAAAACACCTAAAAAGGGCTTATTTGTAAAAGTGGTAAAAATGGGTGGTAAAACTGTGATTTAATGAAAATGTAGGCTGGTATAAGCATGATATAGGTTCTACTAGGCTTGGTAAACAAAGAAAATAAGTTCATTTAATTTTATGAGCCTAATGACTAATTTGTAAATATGTGAAAGTTTAGGGGTAAAACTATAATTTTTCCAAAGTATGGTTTTTGAACTTATTTGAACAATGTGGTAATTAAATAAGCTAAATTTGCTATTATAGATCAAGAAAAACAGAGTCCAGACCTAGACCGGAGAAAGAACAAGGTTGTGGACTAAATCGAATTAATTAGCCATATTTTGTACTGAGGTAAGTTCATATATAAATAATGCAATATTATTGATTATATTTTTAATACCTTAATATTGTACGAATTGTATAATTGATTTGATGAACACATTCGACAAGTTTTGACAAAAGAGAGAAAATCCCATTTGAACCTTAGGAATAGAATAGGATACGAGTGACATGTCACTAGGACACCATGTGATATATATATGATTATGTGATCCGAGTGCTGGTCATGTACGCCCTACCAGTGGCTAGGTAGTCCAGCATGTGTTGCTGATACCTGACAGCTTGTGTGAGTAGCCCGTATAGCTACGTCTTGACTATCAGCTTGTGTGAGCAGACCCATGGTTAGCTCGGGAGCGAGCCTTTATGTGATATGAAATATGAGGTAGCTTTGGATACATATGTGGCACTTATGTGCAAAGACCATCCATGTATCTATTTAGTATTCCAAATGTTCAACAGGTATGCCAAAAACGAGAAAGAGTATGTTAAGTCACGAGTTGGTACAGGTATGTACGAAAAACTCATAAGAATGAGCTTGTTAAGTGATGAGCTTTTGGTAAGGTTAAGAATGATAAACTTATGCTTAAGAAACTATGATGATAAATATGTGATTTATGTTAAGTTAAATTGTATGATATTCATGCTAAATGTTGCTAAATACTGTTTATTATTGCATGTGAACTTACTAAGCTTCATGCTTACTTCCCTTCCTTTTCATTTCTTATAGTATCGCCAAGCTAGCTTGGGAATCGAAGGACGTCGGAGCTCGATTCACACTATCAAATTAATCTTTTAGGTATTCATGATTTTACATTTTGAGTATGGCATGTAAGGGGGACTTGGTCTTTTTTGTTTACGTGTCGTATTGATTTGGCCAAGTGCGTTGGCTTGTACTGGTAATTGATTCATTTTATAAATGGCCATATAGTATTGGCTAATATTGGATAAGTTTATATATACATGTGATGATGCCTTTCATGGTGTGGTTATTACATGGATTGTGATGATAAGTATAAGATGTTGTATGTGATAGACAATAGCATGAAATTAATGTGTGGATGTCTTAGTTGTGGCTGAATTGGTAGTGTGTATATACTTGATTTGGTGTTGTTTGATGTTGTGTAGTTTGGTGCAAGTAAGGGTGGCAAAAAGGCTTGGTAAATAGCCTTATTTTTGTCCATACAGGTCGTGTCTAGGACGTGTGTGACACACAACTTACCCTATGGGTATGTAATTCGGCCGTGTGTCCCCTATATTTAAAAAAAATTAGCTTCAAATTGGCCACATAGGCAGAGACACAGCCGTGTGTCTCAGCCGTGGGCGTGTGCCCAGGGCGTGTAAAGTCTACACCTATTTTAGGAAAAATTATGAAAATGAAATTGCCCATACAGCCTAGCACACAGGCGTGTGACTTGGCCGTGTGATCCTATTTTGTTATTGACTTCATAAATAGAGAGTTACATGGGCTGAAGACATGGGCGTGTCCCAAGCCACACTGGCGTGTGTGACCACCCACACAGACATGTGACCCTCCAAAGTATAAAAATTTTCTAAGTGTTGTAACAATTTTGAAAGGTCTCAGTTTAGTCCCGAACCACTCCCAATGTATGTTTTGGGCCTCGTAGGCTCGTAATAAGGACAATATGAATGTATATGAAAAATTTTTAAATTTGAGTGGAAATTCATGACTTGATTTTGAATGTTCGGTTGAGTTTAAGTTCGATAATGCCTCGTACCTTGTTCCAGCGTCGGATACGGGTAAGAGGTGTTACAGTTCCATTAACTTCTTTAGGTTATTCAATTACTCTGAGAAGTGTGGTAATGAGAAGGTGCACGTTTAGGATTGGACCTGGCAAGGAAAGGCAAGGTTTTTAAGTGGTCAAATACGACTCACCTCCCTTTCTTAGAACTCTACCTGGTGCACAGTTCACATTCACTTATTCGGTTTTTCCCTTAAAATAAAAACCGTGGAGAATCAAAATTGTTTGATTTTTTTAGAATAAATGAATATGAATATTATAAAATTTTCATAGCATGGCATGCATACATGAGATAAGCATACCATATAGTTTAGGAAAGAATGTCACATGTACTTGTTATGCATTTGTTGATAATACATGATTGAAACTAGAAATTAAAAACCTTGCATATTTTTAAAATATTGAGCGGGATAAGGTACCTAAACAAGACCTACAACCTCCTCAATGGTCTCTTGTGATGGCATGAAATGGACCTACCCTAATGTAGACGTTGTCATGTGGATTTCACTAAGAAGACTTCTAGAAAGTAAGCAAAATTTTCTTATAACCATATGATTGTTGGATCGACCCCTATGGTAGGTATTATCATGCAATACAATAAGAAATTTTGTCCTTAAAGAGGACAACTAGTCACAGCATTCTACTCAATGAGATTATCCCAAGATGACTCATTTTTGGTGCATGATGCAATAGGTGTTGAGTTGATGGTTATACACTCAAGATCTTCTAGTTAAGTAACTCCCCAAAAAGTTATGCTTAAGTTACAATGATGGTCAAATGTTACATGATTATTAGTACGTGTGAATGCCTGAGAAATTAGGTTTATGTACTAATTGGATGGAAGATCATGTTCTTACTAGTTGGTCATGATCATCCCAATATGGCTTGATTCAATGGGTGTAGGAATTATCGTTGCAACGGCTTACAAATATTTCCAAGGTTTAATGTAAGACACATGCAACATTTTAATGCATATTGTAATGTTGCAAAATGTTTTCAAACATTTTCTTAATATAAAGATATTTAAATATGAATTTTTGTTTTTAGTTCGAAAATGACATTAAATCCCTTATTGAACATACTCACTGAAAACAAACTGAATGGAATCACTATAAGAAACGTAAAAGGAACTTGATAATTGTCCTGAGTTGTGAGAAACTTAAAACAGTTTTTGATACTAAGTGTCCTTCGACCACTCAAGCTGAGGCTAGAAAATGCTGGGAAGAGTCTAATTAGATAGCTAGTTGCTATATGCTAGCAAGTGTGACTAGTACTCCGTATAAGTAACTAGAGAGCTATAAGACTGCTAAAGAAATTTTAGATAAGCTATAAGACATGTTCGGAGCCCAAGATATCTTGGTTCAACAGTTTGCCACAACTAGCTTGATGAATGCCCACCAAAAGCCTGACACTCGGTTCAAAGACTATATGATCACTCTTATGAGCTACTTTGCTGAGGTCGTGGATAATGAGGAAAATCTAGACTAGAACACTCAAATTGAGATGGTGTTAAAAAGCTTGTAAAAGGACTTTGCTAGTTTTCGGGCCACATATAACCTTGGCAACAAAAAGCTGACACTTACACAACTCGTAAAGGAGTTACAATCCTAGAAGTTGATGTTGAACGGCGATCAACTAATTCAAAGAGTAGAAGTAAATATAGTCATCGCTTCTTCCTCAAAAGAGAAAGGAAAAACGTGCTAAGTAAAGCAAGGCTAACATCTCTAGGCCACCACAAGTTGAAAGGAAGAGAAGTAGAAAGCCAAAGGACTTCTCTAAGTCTAAATGCTTCTTATACAGCAAGAAAGGACACTTCAAGGCAAACTGTAAATAGTGGAAAGAATACCTAGCTACCAAAGTCAAATATATGGAACTTTTGATGATAGAAGCTTGTTTAGTGGAATACTCAATAGACCATTGAGTCATTGATTCAGGATCCACTAATCATATTTGTGTTTCTTTGCATGGGTTTAAGGACACGAAAGATCTTAGAGATAAGAGCTTATCGTTATGGACCAGAAATGGGACAAGTGTGGCAGCTAAAACAATGAGAGATGTACATTTTATTCTAATAAATTTAGGAAGATTATTTTAAAAGACGTTTTCTATATACCAAGTTTCAAAAGAAACTTAATGTTCGATGTTAAGTTATTCGAACCTGGCAATATATTTCTGGGAATAATGTGCCAACTAATGCAGTATCAAAAACCCCATACGAATTGTAGCATGGAAGGAAGCTGAATCTATATCATTTTAGGATTTGGGGATGCCTTGTAACACCCAAGCCCTACACTGGGACGGGATATGAGGCGTTACCTCACTTAAACACATGCATTCCAACGTTTTCAAATCATTAAGACTTGATCAAACTTAAAAAATTTTCAAACTTTGTTTAAATTCCTTAACATGGGCCTACGAGGCCTCAAACGTCCATTCAAAACCATTCGGGACCATTTCAGGTCCTTAACCAACTTTAGAAACTTAACCCTTGAAAACAAGGCACACGCCTATGTGGAAGGGTAACACACCCGTGTGGCCTTTCTAACATGGCTGTGCTAATGGCTCGTGTGACACACATGGCCTAAGCATCTAGGGACACGTCTGTGTCCCATACCCATGTGAATTTAATTCCAAATTCGAACCTACAAGGGTTTTCACATAGCCTGACACATGCCCGTGTCCATGGCCCGTGCCCCTCATACAGCCATGACACGCCCATGTCCTAGCCCGTGTCTATAAGCCTTGACATTTTGTTTCTGATGTCAGTATCCAATAAGAGGCACACAACCAAGGCACACGCCTGTGGCCAAAGGCAGTGTCCTCCACACGGCCGTGTCTCTACCTATGTGCTTACTGCCATGCATACTGACTTGAAATTTTTATGTGCAGGGGACACACAGCCAAACAACACGCCCATGGGGCTAGCCATGTGTCACACACGGTCTAGACACACACCCGTGTGTCTACCCGTGTGGACAACATAGGGCTGTTTACCAAGCCCTTTACCATCCTGAAACACAAAATAACAACATCCATCATGCTAAAGATCATCATAATAAGATTCCTCAATCCAACAACCACATCTAAGGCCTTTACACATTTCATATTTACTAAAACAACCAACAAATTACCCATTCATGAAATAACTTCTTGTATTCATATAACAACTTTTAACTTTAGCCAATTCCATGGCCTTATACAAAATGAATCAAAATGCTAAAGTAAGCCAACACATTTGGTCAATTAATAATGACACAAAGTCCTAAAGTCAGGGTCCTATACATTCCATAATCAAAATAAATAGATCTAACTATACCAAGTGCTTCGATTGATAGTGTGATCGATGCCTCTGACACCCGTTGATCCACAAGCTAGTTAGATAGCACTATAAGAAAATGAAAAGAAATAGGGTAAGCATAAAGCTTAGTAAGTTGCATGCAATAAATATAACAACAACTTTACCATTCATCATCATGCTCATAGTACTTAAGTAGGCATAAGCACAACTTACTCATCACTAGCCAATACATTTCACATAGCATATATTAAGCTCACATCTCATACATTTCAAATAGGTACCTCTACCACTCAGAACATGGTTATACTTTCCTCATTTAACTTAAAATGTGACTCTCGCCGTTGAACCATTTGGAATGCTATCGGATTTTCATTAAGCCTCAAACATAACGTGTAATGCCGATGCCACGTCCCAGACATGGTCTTACACTGACTAACGAAATCGAGGCCGACGTCATGTCCTAGACATGGTCTTACACTAGCTCTCACATCTCTGTGCCGATGCCATGCCCCAGACATGGTCTTACACTGGCACATCTCGTAGCCGGTGCATGTCCTAGACATGTCTTACTCTAGCTCTCATCTCAATGCCGATGCCATGTCCCAGACATGGTCTTGCACTGGCTCTCATAATGTGGCCGATGCATGTCCCAGACATGTCTTACACTAGCGCACAAATGACCCAAATGTCATGGCACAAATATCCTATTTGTTCCTAAGGTTCACCCGGGAGATCTATTATCTTGATTATCATCATGTATTTTCATTACCACAATTTATAAATTTATGCTATATCAATTCAAACATGTATAATTCGGCACTCAAAATGTGGCGACTAGATCGGCTTAGTCCACTTGCTTCGCTTTTCCCCGGTCTAGGCCCAGATTTTGTAATTCTTGATCTAGAATGATAAAAATTTGTGAATTTAATCATATTATTAATCTAGTTACTCAACAATTTAAAATTGGGCAAAATGACCATTTTGCCCCTAGACTTTTGCAAAATGACCATTTTACCCCTAGGTTCGAAAATCAATTTTTATCAAATTTCTTCATATATTAAGCCTAATCGATTACTTTTTACACTAGAACCAATCCAAAATTCTCAATATTTCACACCATTATCACCTATTTTACAACTTATGCAAAATGGTCCTTTTTAGGGTTTTCATGAGAAATCTCTTCACAAAAGTTGTTTATTTCACAACCATGGTTCATTTTCTTCCATAAAATTTTAGAAAATGACATGTCGACTATCATGAAAAAACCCTAGACTTTCAACCGTTTTGTAAAATAGCCCCCTCATTTGAAAGCTTATGTTACAAGGGTTCTAAAAGTGCAAAAATCATCAAGGAAAATCATCAAAATCACTTACTTGTGAAGGCTCTAAGTTGCTGAAATTTTTGAAGCTTAAAAACCCCTCTTTTTTTGGTATGAATGGTGGGAAGAAGATGAGAGAAAATAAAATATCATTCTCTCTGTAACACCCTGAATTTGGGCCTAGAAGTTTTGGGCCTTGAGCATGGGAGCGGTTGAAGGTAGCTTATAATATTCTGTTGTGCGTGAAAATTTCGTAGTTGAAGGCTTGTTTTAGTGGTTAAGTGTGCTGAGAAGTGTTGGAGAAGTCCTGGGTTCAAACCTGGACTCTAGCAAAAATTTTGGTTTAAGGTGAATCAAACCCTAGGTGTAGTAGGTAGGCCTTAAGAATATTGTTGGAGAAATTGTGACACAAAAAGCCTTGTGGCTTAGTGGCAAGTAGCGTGTGGAGCATTTAAGGGGAGGCATGGGTTCGAATCCCATGGCAAGCAAAGAGCATTTATTTTGCTAACAGGGGGCGGCAAGAGTTGGTGTTGAATTTAAACTCTGATGTTAGAGGGATCCCACATTGGGAAGCTAACATAAGAGGGGATGCGAAGCTGGCTTTAAATAGAGAGAACCATAAGCAGAGTAGAGGTACCTTTCTTGGCTGATCCCTTTCGCTTTATGGCGTGCTCGTTTGGGTTGGGCGTCGCCTAAGAGTGCTCGGAGCGTAGATTAACTCCAGTCGCCAATCAAGTGTGTATTTCTCGCTACCCTAGCTGTAGGATGGCTACTTCGGGCCGCGATAGGTCGAAAGGGGCCATGTAGGCCCAATGGACCTACGGGCCCAATTGGATAAGTTGTTTGATTGTGTAGTAAATATTGGACTAGGCTAGGTGAATCTCATATATGTGGCTAAATTTGGGCTAAAAGGGCCACACGATCGTGTGGGCCCATTTGGGCCGAGAAAGGGCTTTAGGCCCATTCGTATTGTATCCCTATTTAGAATACTTTAGTTTACCAAATTACCAAAATACCCCTAGTTTGTAAAATTACCAAAATGCCCTTGGTTTATAAAATTACCAAAATACCCCTAGTTTGTAAAATTACTAAAATACCTTTTATTTATAAAATTACCAAAATACCCCTGGTTTGTAAAATTACCAAAATACCCCTGGTTTGTAAAATTATCAAAATACCCCTGATTTGTGAAATTACTGAAATACCCTCGACCTGTAAAATTATTGAAATACCCTCGACTTGTAAAATTACCAAAGTACCCCTGATTTATAGAATTATCATTTTACCCTCGATCTACAAAATTACCGAAATACCCTTGTAGGGTAGAAATACCGGAATACCCCTGTAGGGTAGAATTATAAAAATACCCCTATAGGGTAGAATTACTGAAATACCCCTATAAGGTAGATTACCGAAATACCCTTGTAGGGTAAAAATACCGAAATACCCCTGTAGGATAGAATTACTGAGATACCCTTATGGGGTAAAATTATCATTTTGCCCCTAGGGTATTAAATGACTGTTTTGCCCTTGGGGGAAAGTGACTAACTTGGACTGTGTGGTTGACGAATTTGATTGTGAATATATGTTGGTGATATGAATGACTTAACTGTGACTGTTTGAATCAAATATGGGCATGATATTTTAATTCTGTATGTTGTATGCCATGACATGTATATCTGTTGCGTGGGACACGGGTTTATATTGATGGAGGAAGCGTTCTGACAGCCTCAATACAATCTGGTGGCTTCGCCACATATATATATGTTCTGGTGGCCTAGCCACAATATCTGTAGCTGGTGACTTCGTCACAATATCTGGCAGCCTCGCTGCAAATTTTGTGGTGTGTAGCGGATGGGTGGGTCGAGTTGTCTCCCCACATGGTGTAAGGTTGGTACGGGGGTGTATACAGATGGATTGGGCTGGGTTTGCATTCACATTCTGATTCTGACTCTGTTACCTGATACTGATTCTGATTCTGTTACCTAATTCTGATTCTGATTCTATTACCTGATTCTGATTTTGATTCTGATTCTAGTTCCGATAATGTTTCTTATTCTGTAATGGGTTAAAGCCCATCTGGTACTGTCTGTTATAATGGGCTAAGGCCTAATTGATACTGAAACTGTAAGTAGGGCTGGGGCCAACTTTTAAATTTTTATATGACTGACTGTTCCTTTTATATGTAGGGGATTTCACACTGAGTTTTCGTCAACTCACCCCGTTTATTAACCTTTCAGGTAATTTCTAGCCTTAGACAGATCGGAGCTACGAGGGGCTAGGAGGAAGCCACACACATTGTTTATGTTACAGTTTTGATTATTACTTTCAAATGTTTTTATGTGGGTTGTAGTAAAGCCGTTGTAATTTTCTGGATTTCAAATTTGGAATTTTATTTATTGTTCTTATAATTGCTAGTATTAGAACACGGTTTTCCAAAGCAACTACTGTTGTTCAAACATCACGTATCTGCAATTTTTTTTAAATTAAACTTCCAAAATTACCAAAATTTTTACAAAGTTGTTAAGAATGTTATTCAGCTGAGGTTTTCTAGCAAAGTTTAAAAAGGGTATAAGTTTTTAATTATTAAGAAGGGTTTTTCATAGAAACATGGTTTTCGAAAAAAACTTCAATGTGACATGCCAGATTCGAGCCAAACTTCCAGGCCGGGTTTGGGGTGTTACACTCTCTGTATTAAATTTTGTTTTTAACCAATTTTGTCACCAAAACCCACCTAACCTAGTCAACATGCCTCATTTTTCCCCCTATGGCCGGCCATCTCAATTTTAAGGGTCTATTTGCCTTTTAAAGACCCCCAATTTATGATACATGACAATTTAACTCCCTTAGCTATCAAATTAAAACTTTTGAACTTTACGCAATTTAGTCTTTTTTTTGCAATTAAGCTCACAAATGCTAAAATTAACTCACCAAAATTTTCATGCATCTTTATAAACATGCCATCACACATAAAAAATAATATACATTCTCTGACTTCGGATTGGTGGTCTCAAAACCACTATTCTGACTAAGCTCAAAATCGGGCTGTTACATGCCTGGCCTACGTATTGGATAAAAATGCGAGGAAGTTGGACTCACAGACAAAATTGTGCATGTTTGTAGGATATTCAAAGGGAACAAAGGGCAGGTTGTTTTATAACCAAAAATAGTAAACTTTTATAGTCTCAACTCATGCTACTTTCCTTGAAGAAAGTTATATGAATGACTTCAAATCTCAGACTAAAGAGGTACCCAAGGAGCTTATAGGAAATATACAAAACTTTATGGAAACAGTTCCAGAACCAACTCTTAATAGTAGTCCTACAAACGATCAGCAGCATCAGGAGCCTCGTCACAGTAGAGGGTCTCTTGTAGGCCTGAGTTCTTCAAATCTAGCTAAATTCTTTTTAACACTAATTCTGTTGAATAGGAAGATGTTGACATACTCTGTAACACCCCTTACCCGTACCCGAGACCGGGACAAGGTATAGGGCATTACTGTGCACAAACATATTATTTTCGAAAAAGTTTTGGGCTATAAAATTTTATTTCAAATTAAAACCAATCAATCATATTCATAATATCCTTATTATGGACCTACAAGGCCCAAAACATACATTGAGAATGGTCCAGGACTAAACCGAGAACTTAAGAAAGTTTTTAGAAAATTTCATGGGTTAAGCCTCACACGCCCGTGTGGAGGCAATGCACACGTCTGTGTCCCTTATCCGTGTGGAATTAATTGAATTTATTTCTCATTTCGAACCTACATGGGTTTTCACACGGCCAAGCACACGCCCGTGTTGTCGCCCATGCCCAAACACTCGAGCATTCTGTTTATGACATCATCATGCATTTAGGGACACATAGCCAAGACACACACCCGTGTGCTAGGCCGTGTCCTCTACACGATTGGGACACATGGCCGTGTCTCTTTACAACCATTCATTCTGACCTAAAAATTTTAGGTGCAGGGGACACACGGCCATACCACATGTCCGTGTGTCTACCTGTGTGGACCATTTTGGAGGCTACAAATCTAAGCCAATGGTCACCCTCAATAACCACTCATATTCATGAATCTTAATGAAGTTTAATATGGCCTAAATGTGCTCAAGTACTACCATAAATGGTCTATTGCATGTTAACCTCATCTCATCGGTTATGTACATGCTAATTTATCCTCTTTGTATTTGGGATTTACATCTCATTCAAAAACACATTTAGACTTGGCTCATTGTTATAACTCATTTCCGATTATGACCGAACCATCTCGAGTGAGTTGGCCACATTTCATATGTCTATTTATAATATACCACATTTAATCATGACAAGAACATTTAACCACAAACAAGCACAATTAGCAGGTCATAGCCTACATCAAAATGAGCCATGTCTTATGGCCATATACAAAAAGAATAAGTTTAATATTTTAGCCCTTACATAGGCCAACCAATGACACATATCACAAAATAACCAAAACCTGTACATGCCATTGAAACAAAATAAAGTATCTATATTCCAAAGTAAAACAAGTTGATAGTGTTGACAATACTCCAATCATCTTCCAATCTTCACAAGTCCACGAGCTCTGTAAAACAGGGAAAGGAGAGGGGGTAAGCATTAACATGCTTGTAAGTCTGGATAACGGGAACGTAAACTTACCGGGTATTTAACATGCAATCATACAAGACATTCAGGCCAAACTTTCATAGTAAAATTTCCTATCACATGTACTCAACCATCAAGTTAGTCTCATACTAGTACAATGTAACATCCTTCATAGATGAGCTCATCAATTCAAACATGTCTATTCCCATTTAACATTTTTAATCCCGTCAAATTTCTTGGAATCTTGATGGATATCTCGTTTACCATCAAATCATGCAAGTGATCCTTTAAATACGCACTCCTGTGAACCTCACTTTTATGGCAGGATTACCAGTCCAGGCTAAATCCCCCACAACGTAACTCAGAGAGTAATGTCAGGATTACCAGTCCAGGCTAAATCCCTTACAATGACATATACTCTTACGAGTTCTGTTCTGAATTACCAGTCCAGGCTAAATTCAAATCCTATTCAGATTACCCATCTAGGCTAAATCCGTCAAAGTACTCATATTCATCAGGATACTAGATCACTGTAAGATCACCCATCCGGGCTAGATCCTTTATACCATTATTTCATTTTCGAATAATCCATCAAACATCCTTTTTTATTCAACCGGGATATTTCATCATAACATTAATATTTCATGTGTTGTCATACAATAAATATTACAATTATAATTCAAACATGTACATACATCTTTAATGTATTTTAAGGATAGTTTACATTCGAGTTACACGAACTTACCGAGTAATAACTTAGGTTTCGTATTTCAGTTATTTTGAAACCTTCCATTTTCCATGATTGATCTCCGAAATAGGTTCCTCGGGGTCTATATCAGTAAAAATAAATTATTAATACCTCATGTTATTTATTTCGGGATTAAAATTCACCCTCGAGAAAAATAACCATTTTGCCCCTAACATTTCAAAATTTTACAACTTAGTCCCTAGGCTCGTAAAATGAAATACATGCAATTCCTTGGTTACCCAAGCCTAGAAAAATGTATTATAAACTCATACTAGCCCACATTTTCCTCCATTTCACATTTCTACCACATATTTTGTACCTTTTGCCAAATTGTCCTTTTAGGAGTTTTTCATGAAAATCACTTAGGAAAAAATGTTTAACACACATCTAACTTTTATATTCCCCCATAAATCATCAAAGAACAAACATTTCACACATGGGTCATTTTGCATACATGAACCCTAGCTTAAAATATGGGTAGAAATGGAGAGATCATGTTACAAGGATCTTAAAAATACAAAGAATATTAAAAGCGGGGCTAGGAGTCACTTACTATTGAGCTTGAAAAGTGAAGAAACCCTAGCTATGGCGTCCGTTGGAATTTTAGAAGCAAGAGGGAGAAGAATGGCTGATTTTTTCCTTTATTTTCCTTTTATATTGATTTTATTGCCAAATGACCAAAATGCCCTTCCTTACTAAACTTCTAAAAATTTCTATGCATGCCCATTTTTGTCCAAAAACTTAAAAATTGGGTAAATTACTCTTTAAGACCTACTAATTAATAATCTAAAGCAATTTCAAGAAAATTTCTTCTAGAACCCAAGTTCTACATTTATTCATTTTGGTCCCCAATTTCCAGTTCAGCACCTTACGCTAAGAATTTCTTCATGAAACTTTAACACATGCTTACTTTCATATTCTAGGCCTCATAATAATTGTAAAATAAATATTTTGACATCGGATTTCTAGTCCTGAAACCACTATTCTGACTAAGCCTAATTTTGGGATGTTTCATACTCACATATGACAAAGTGATGTAGAGTGTTGATTCCAAGTTTTGGGAAATAAAAATGAAAGCTGAGATAGACTCTATGTATTCCAGCTTAGTATGGGAACTTGTTGACTTACCAAAAGGGATAAAACCCATAGGGTGTAAGCTGATCTACAAGAGGAAAAGAAATGCGAGCAAAAAGGTGGAAACATATAAGGCTAGACTTGTAGCAAAAGTTTTTACTCAGAAAAAGGTATTGTTTACGAAGAAACATTATCTCTGATTGTCATGCTCAATTCAATCAACATATTACTATTCATTACAGCGGCTCTTGATTACAAGATCCAGCAAATGGATGTTAAGACAGTGTTTTTCAATGACTATCTTAAAGAGAGCATCTACATTACACAACCCACTGGATATATAGCTAAAGGAAACAAGCATAAAGTTTGCAAATTTCTTAGTTCCATACATGAACTTAAGCAAGCATCCCGCTCATGGAATCAAAGATTTGATCAAGTGATCAAGACTTTTGGGTTTTAGAAAAACGTAAACAAACCCTGTGTTTACAAACATTTAGGGGATGGAAAAGTGGTCTTTCGCGCTCTATATGTCAATGACATTCTACTCATTGGAACTGATGTAGGGACATTGTCATTGGTTAAACTGTGGTTAACCCAACAGTTTAACATAAACGACTTGGGAGAAGCTAATTTTATTCTAGGTATTCGAATCCTAAAGGATCGAAAGAACAAATTGATAGCACTGTCTCAGGCTTCATATATAGACAAGATATTAGAGCATTATGCAATGACCAATTTGAAGAAGAAAAATCAGCCCTCTATGTCGGGATTTCATCTCTCTTTAGAGGATTGTCCTAAAATAGCGGAAGAAAGATAGAACATGAGAAAGGTTCATTATGCCTTATTAATAGGAAGTCTTTATATGTCCTGCTATACACATGCCCAAATATTTGTTTTGCAGTGGGGTTGGTTAGTCTTGTAACGCCCCTTACCCGTACCAGAAACTTGGACAAGTATGGGGCGTTACTAGACATATACTCGGACACCTTCAAAAGATACAGGTTATAAAATTTCATTCTAATTTAAAATCGACTAAACGACATCAAAGTGTCCTGATTATAGACCTACAAGGTCCAAAACATACATTAAAAGCGATCCCGGACTAAACCGAGAACTATAGAAAATTTTAGAAAAATTACTAGGTTTATGCCTCACACTCCCGTGTGTCACACCTGTGTTGAATTATTTTTCATTTCGAACCTACAGGGATTTTTACACTGCCAAGCACACACCCACGTCCTTGGCTCGTGTCCCTCACACGGCCTAGACACGCCCGTGTCATCGTTCATGTCCAAAAACCCAAACATTCTATTTATGATGTCATCATTCATTTTGAGGCACACGGCCAAGGCACACGCCCGTGGGCTAGGCCGTGTCCTCCACACGATTGAGACACACGACCGTGTCTCTACCCGTGTGTTTACTTCCATGCAAACTGACCTAAAATTTTAAGTGCAGGGGACACACAGCCGGGTAACACGCCCATAGGGCTGACCATGTGTTACACATAGCCTAGACACATGCCCCTGTGTCTACCCTGTGGACCTTTTCAAGGCTATTTTCCAAGCCTTTGGTCACCCACTATCATCCATACATACTTAAATATATCAATGGTATGTAACATGGCCTAATTATACTCTTGAATAACTTTGACATAACTCATTGCATGTTAGCCTCATCTCATCCGTTTAGTACGTACTAAATTATCCTTTTCGCATTAAGGATTAACATAGAGCATTTTATGCTTAGGCCATATTATAACCATATACCATTTTATGTTGTGTCCACTCTCAAATTATTAGGTTCCATTTCAAACATCTATTCATGATAAACCTCATCATCATACCTCATGAAACATTTAATCATAAACATGCATCATTAGTAGGTTTACAACTTACATTAATATGAACCATATCTCATGGCCATATACAAAAGAATAAGTATACCATTTAGACCCTTACATTGGCTAGCCAAATGACACCTATAACAAATTAACCAAAAATCCTATACATGTCATTAAACAAAATAAAAGTATATATTTACCAAAGCAAAACAAGTCAATAGTGTATTGATTCTCCAACCGTCTTCCAATCTTCATGAGTCCACGAGCTCTGTAAGAGAGGGAAAAGAAAAGGGGGTACGCATTTATATGCTTAGTAAGTCTGGATAACTAGAAAGTAAACTTACTAGTTAATTAGCACACAACCATAATAGGCAATAATTCCAACAAGCATGAATTAGTTTCCTTACCACGTGCACTCAATCATCAAGTTAGTATCATAATAGTGCATCATATCATTAGTCTTAGATGAGCTCATCGATTTAATATTTCCATTCCTATTTCACATGTTAATCCCGTTGAATTTCTTGAAAATCTCAATGGATAGCCCAATTACCGTCAAGTCATACAAGTGATCATCTTAAGTACGCACTCCCGTGAACCTTATATCTTACGGCGGGATTACCAGTCCAGGCTAAATCCTCCTCTGTAGTAACTATAGAGTAATGTCGGGATTACCAGTCTAAATCCCTTTTAATGACAATTGCTCTCATAAGCTCGAATCTGAATTGCCAATCCAGGCTAAATTCAGTCCTCAATCAAATTACCCGTCCGGGCTAAATCCTTAATGCACCCATATTCTTTGGGAGGCTCAATCACTCAAGGAACACCCGTCTGGGCTAGATCCTTTGTATTTTGAGCTCATCGGATTACCCGTCTAAGCTAAATCCTTTTCTGCAACACATGCATGATCTCATGTCATGCAAGCCATAATTTATCCATCGGATCTCCCTTTCTATTTCAACTAGGACATTTTATCATCTTTCAAATACACAAGCACATTTCATGAATTATCATGCCATGAATATCTAAATTTTCCTACATTCAAGAACATTCATGTTTAAGTATATTAAGAGTTTACTTCGGGTTATAGAACTTACCTAGTAATTGCTTCGGTTTCATATTTCAGTTATTCTGAAACTTTTCGTTTTCCACGGTCGACCTCTGGAATTGGGTCCTCGGGGTCTATATCAATAAAATTTGACTATTAATACATCACATTTTTCATTTTAGGATTTAAAACTCACCCCTGGGAAAAATGACTAATTTACCCCTAACCTTTCACACTTTTACGATTTAGTCCTAAGGCTCGTATAATGAAATGCATGAAATTTCTAAGTTACCCAAGCCTAGCCGAATATTTTTCTTACCTATAGCAGCCCACAGTTTATTTCATTTCACATTTTTCTACCCATTTTCACAACTTTTACAAAATGGTCCCTCAAGCCATTTCCATGAAAAACTACTTAGTAAAAGTTGTTTACTATCCTTTAAACTCTCATATTCCTCCATAAATCATCAAAACACAAACATCTCATGCATCGGTAAATTTTTTAATATGAACCCTAGCTTGAAATATGGGTAGAAATAGAAAGAACATATTACGAGAATCTTAAAAATACGAAGAACGTTAAAAACGGGGCTAGAGAGCACTTACTATTGAGCTTGAAAATGTCGAAAACCCTAGCTATGGAGACCCTTAGAAATTTGGCAGCATGGAGAAGAAAATGAGTTGATTTTAGCTTGATTTTTCCCTTTTTCTTTAGTTTATTACCAAATGACCAAAATGCCCTTCCTTACTAAACTTCCAAAATTTTTCATGCATGCCCATTTTTGTCAAAAAACTTAGAAACTATGAAAATTACTCTTTAAGGACCTCTAATTAACATTCCAAAGCAATTTCATACAAATTGCTTCTAGAACCCAAGTTTTGAGATTTATTCAATTTGGTCCTTAATTTCTAATTAGACACCTTACACATAGAATTTCTTCATCAAATTTTAACACATGCATATTTTCGTATCCTAGACCTCATAATGATCATGAAATAATTATTTTAACATTGGATTTGTGGTCCCGAAACCACTATTCTGACTAGGCCCTAATTCAGGATGTTACAAGTCGATATTAAGCGAATCCAAGACCAACACACTGGCAAACAATTAGGCATATACTCAAGTATTTATGAAGAATGAGGGATTATATGCTTGTGTATTCTGGAGGAGACCTTACTACTATCAGATATACTGATTTTGACTTCCAAAACGTATTGAGATTTGAAGAAATCAACATCGGGCTGTGTTTTTATCTTAGGTGACGGGTCCATTGTGTGGATAAGTGTAAAGAAGACTTGTGCTACTGACTCCACTATGAAGGCTGAATATGTGGCTGCCTCTAAGCCTACCAAAAAAGCAATATGGCTTCGAAAGTTCCTCACGGATCTTGTAGTCGTTCATGGTATAGAAAACCTATCACACTGTATTGTGACAACAGTGCAACAATAGCTAATACCAAGGAGACGAGAAATGACAAGAGGACGAAACATATCGACCGAAAGTATCATATCATAATGGAGGAAATTGCAAACAAAATCATAGATTTAGTCAAGGTCGTATCTGAGGACAACCTTATGGACTCGTTTACCAAGACACTACTAGCTAGGAGTTCTATGAGTGATAAACTGTAATTTATACATATTTTTACCCCATGCTTAACGTATTTTATGGATGATTTTTCCTTAGAATTGGTGAATTCGTTACTCCTAATGCTTTAATTTCATGTTTTATACTTAGGCAAGCATAGGAGAGCGAAAGGAACAAGAAACGGCCAAAAATGGAGAAAATGGACCAAAGTACAAAATCAACAAGGCCTGGGCTTCCTCACATGGGAAGACCACATGGCCGTGTCAATTTGGCAGAATCGAAGCATGACTCACACAGGCGTGTCACACGGGCGTGTCCCTGTCAAGCCCAAGTTGACTCCAATTCAGAAAAGGCCAATTTTAAGGGCTTCTAGACATTCTAAAGCCTATAAATACACCCTAGAGAAGGAAAGTAAGACACACACAGAGGGGAAGGAAGGAATTACTAGAAGAAAGCCGATTGTTTCATCTCAGAAGCTGGGTTCATCATCAAGATTGAAGATCTCCCCTCAATTTCCCTTCAGGAGTTTTGGGTTTTCTTTATGTTTTGTATTCGTTATTCTCCTGAGATGTTTTCCTTTTTAGTTATGAACTAAAATCCCCTAAATACCTAAGGGGGATGAAACCTAAGACGAATCTTGTTATTATTGTCTGAATTGTATGATAAATTTTTAACTTGTTCTTAATTATGTGTTCTTAATTCTTGTTTTGATATCCCAAGATACTGATTCAAGATAAGCTCTTATTCAAAGGAGGAATAGACCCTGTCTAAGAGTACATTTGTCATAATTAAGTGGAGTTATTTGCGAGCCTAGACATAGGGTGACAAGATTTTTCCGGATTAGGGTGAAACCTAATAAGGAGATCCATAGATCGAGTTAATGCAACCCTAGGGTGTTAATTAGAGAAAAGTCTCAATTATTCAATCTAGGGATTAGACGTTATTAGTCTTGAATAGGGATAATAACATAACTTAGGGATCTCCACGAAACAAGTTAAATGAATAAATCGTCCGATTCGAAGCCAGAATAACAAGTAAAGTCTAGATGGATTTTTCCTTAGGTATTGTCTTAATTTAATCGTTTTCCAAAAGTAATTCCCCAATTCTAATTTTTGTGAATTCTTAGATTAATTAATTAGTTAGTTAAAACAAAACCACCTTATTCTTAGGCTAGATAATAAAAAGGCAGTCATTACTAGTACTTTTAGTTCTTTTGGGTTCGACAATTTGGTCTTGCTAAAACTATACTACTGTTCGATAGGTACACTTGCCTATATCGCGCTAATAGTTAGTTTCAAGAACGATTAATTATAAATATTTAAAACCTATCACGAAATCAAGCGATCAAGTTTTTGGCGCCATTGCCGGGGAACTAAGATATTAGGAACGCTCAATTTTTATTACTTTAGCCTTTTATTTTTCTTGCAATTTAATTTTATTTTTTATTATTATTTATTTATTTACTTTTTCTTTCTCTTGGCAGGTTTTTATAGTTTATGACTAAAAGAAACCCGTCAGGACCACTACTTTTTGACGAAGAAATCGATCGCACAGTTCGCAGAAACCAAAGTGAAATAAGGCGAAGCTTAAGATACGTAGAGAACGAGCAAGAGGATAATACTAAACCCCCAACTGAAGAGATGGATGAAAACCAAGACAATCAGCTACCTCCTGTAATTGCAGTTAATCAAAATCCTGCTCCACGCTCTATGTATGATTATGTTAAACCTTCTTTAATAAGAACTGAATCAAGTATAGTTAGACCTACTGTAGCTGCAAATACTTTTGAACTAAAACCTAACACTATTCAAATGGTACAGCAATTTGTTCAGTTTGATGGTTTGCAGGATGAGGATCCCAACGCGCACTTAGCAAACTTTTTGGAACTGTGCGATACATTTAAGATTAATGGTATTTCTGATGATGCCATTCATCTTTGGTTATTCCCTTTTTCATTGAGGAACAAAGCTAAACACTGGTTGAACTTGTTACTACGAGGGTCAATTACTACTTGGGAACAAATGACAGAAAATTTTCTATTAAAATATTTCCCGCTGGCTAAAACGGCCAAATTACGTAATGATATCTCTTCGTTTGTGCAGATGGACTTAGAAACTCTTTACAATGCATGGGAGAGATACAAGGACTTACTGAGAAGGTGCCCTCACCATTGGTTATCGCTTTGGCTTCAGGTTCAAACGTTCCATAATGGCCTAAATCCTTCAACTCGGCAAATGGTTGACGCAGCTGCTGGCGGAACCATCAATAATAAAACACTTGAAGATGCTTATGAGTTTATAGAGAAGATGTCACTGAATAACTATTAGTGGAAAGTCATGAGGACAAAACCAACGAAAACAGCAGGTGTTTATAAAGTCGATTCAGTCACCATGCTCTCTAATCAGGTAGAACTTCTAAATAAAAAGATTGATGGTTTTCTTAGTTCTTCACAGGTTCACCTAGTAATGCAGTGCGAAGCCAGTAGAGGTGGATTAAGAAATTCATAATACCAACCTTATGGCCACAACATGGTTAACAAACAGTTAAATTACATGGGTAATAATTCTCGATCTCAAAACAATCCATATAGTAACACTTACAATACAGGTTGGAGGAATCACCCAAATTTCTCATGGGGAGGCCAAGGAAATCAGAAATCACCTCCAGGCTACCAATAACCACCCTACCAATAGGAAAAGAAGCTGAACCTTGAAGAGATGCTCTCAAAGTTTATAATGGTGTCAAAAACTCGTTTTCCGAATACCGAGACAGCACTTAAGAATCAACAAGCATTGATCCAAGGGCTCGAAACGTAGATAGGCCAGCTGTCCAAACTAAGCTCTGAATGACCACAAGGTAGCTTACCAAGTAATACTAAACCCAAGCCAAGGGAACAACTCAACGCGATTAATTTTCAAGATGAAGAAGGATTCGTTGAGCCTGAGCCAGAACCGAAGCAAGAAACTGTGGTATGCAGAGGTCAATATAAGGTAGGTCATAATAAAAACAAATCAGTAAATGTCGAATATAAACCTCGTGTGCCATACCCCAACGCGATAAGGAAAGACTGCTCAGATGAGTGATTTGGTAAATTCTTCAACCTCTTAAAAAAATTACATATTAACTTACCGTTTATTGAAGCTCTATCGCAGATGCCAAACACAATGAAATTTTTAAAGGAGCTTTTAACAAATAAGCAGAAGTTGGACGAGGCATCACATGTGGAGCTAAACATAGTTTGCTCAGCTATTCTCCAAAATAAACTACACAACAAACTAAAAGATCCAGGGAGTTTTACGATTCCTTGCTTAATTGGTAGTTTAGATGTTAATAATGCATTAGCTGACTTAGGGGCTAGTATTAACGTCATGCCCTACAAAATGTTTAAACAATTAGGTATTGGGAAACCCAAACAGACTAGGATGAGCATTCAATTAGCAGATAAAACTATAAGATTTCCTAGGGGTCTTATTAAAGATGTGCTAGTTAAAATCGATAAATTTATATTTCCCGTTGACTTCATTGTTCTAGACATAGAAAAAGTTAGCAACACTCCTTTGATTTTAGGAAGGCCCTTTTTAGCAATTGCTAAAACGATTATTGATGTTGGCATAGGAGAACTCACACTCCGTGTGGGAGACGAAACAATCACCCTTCAAGCTCGCAATTTTGGCAACACATCAGAAATTGAAGGTGATCGTTTAACCCAATCCACTAAAACTGATAATATGGCACAACCTACTTTGTAGGAAATGAGTCTGAAGGAAGCACATGAGTCATTCTCAAGCAATAGCAGAAGACCTGTTCATGAAGATCGAAGGTTACAAATCGAGGAGCTAGATGAATGGTGGATGCATAAACCGAGAATGCTTGATAAACCAAAACTACGCCAAAACGAGCTTAATACCTTTCCAAATCAACTTAAGGTTGGAGATAAAGTCTTATTAGATGCCGTAGATCCTCACATTGTCACTATCACACCGAATGAAGAAATCCCTCTTACGGTACTTAGCATTTTCCCATTCGGTACAGTCGAGGTAAGTCATCCCAAGTTCGACACTTTTAAGGTAAACAACACCCGTCTAAAACCTTATTTTGATGAGAATGATAGCAAGAAGGAGGAGTACAAACTCCTCAAACCACCATGACCATTCAATGGAGAGGTAAGTTGAGCTTAGGCTATAAATAAGCACTTCTCGGGAGGCAACCCGAGTACTAACGGTTTTAAATTATTTAAATTCCAATTTTTAAACATCTAGGTCACTAACAGAGTCTTTGAAGCACAGGTTCCCAACTCCACACGGTCGATCACACGGCCGTGCTTAAGGCCGTGTGTCCAACAAAGACAAAAACACGACCGTGCGAAACGGCCGTATGAAAAAAGGGTAAAAGTTATCTTTCCCAACACGGGATGTGATAAGTGGCCACAGGCATGCCCGAAGGTCATGTGATGACATCTCATTTTGCGATAAACACAGGCGGGACACGATCCACACGGGTGTGTGAACTGGCCATGCCACTTGAAAAATTAGATTATCTATCTTCTTTTATTTTTCTTTCATTAATTTTTGAAGATTCTTTTGTATTTAAACACGGCTTATCTTTATGATTACTACCAAATTATTCCCACAATTCTCCTGTTGTTCTTCAGAATCATGTTTGTCCTCCAACTTTATTTCCAACAACTCGCTCTCGCTAATCCAGAAATTTCATCCATTTTTAAATCAGGAAGTTTCACTTCTCTCCCTATCTTATTTTTATATTCTTATATCTCTCTTTGTACATTGAGGGCAATGTACATCTTAAGTGTGGGGGGATATTCATTTCATTATCAGAAAAATCCCTGAATGACTGCCGTGTTCTCTTGAAAAGCTCTCATATCATATTTAGGATAAATTTTGATTGATTTATGATTTTGATTGTTATATCTTGAATTAAAACATAGGGAATTATGCATTGATTGTTTAAACTTTAAGACATTAGAGAATCAAGCATAATAAGTTGATTTTTAAGAATTTAAAATCTTAGGTTGTTTCCCCAAAGTTTAGGTATTACTTTGAGTTGGAATTCACAAGTTTTAAACATCAAAAAGCCACAATTTTTGTGAGATTTTTTAGCCTTTTGAGCATCTATTAATTCTTTCATGCTCACTTTTATTATTGCTTTGAGCGCGTCAGTATTGAAATGTTATTCTAAAACTTGCTTGATTATGAATGTCAAGACCACACTATTTGATTTGATATGTCAAAATAAGAAAGGCACTTAGGATTAACCCACTTATGCCATGAAAATCCTACCTCTATGATTAACCCTTAGTAAACCCCAGCTAACAAGCCATTTCTTGTATTACCCTTAATATTAACCTTTAACCCATTATTGTTGAAATCCCCTAAACTAATTTGATCCCCATTTTTTCTCGGGATTTGAATTGAAATAGTTGCTTAGCTATGTTTTATTCTACTTTGTAATTTAACTTGTTCTTAAAAAAAACATGTATACATATTAGTAGTAGTAATCTTCTGAGCTAAAGAAGTTAGATTCCACATTCTGAGAAAAGCTCTGTTGTACGCAATCGATAACTAGCTATTTTTCTAGTTAGGTAATTTTTCAATTCAATCTCGATTCTAACCTTTTCTTTCAGCTTGTGACCACACCTTCTAACCAAGCCTCATTACAACCCTTTAAAGACCTTTTGATTAATGTATCATCTCAAATTATAGTGGTGGAGATTTGATTTTCATGCAAGCCTATGGTAATGACTTTTCATTATTGACTATTGAGTGCTTCATTTATTGTCCTTAAACACCTCGAGTGATTTGAGTAAATCTTTAGTGAGGATGTAAAACTCTGTGACATTTTGAATACAAGGTAATTACTTAGACAAGGGGAGACACCTATGTTTTCAAGAATAAAATGGTCAACTTGAAATGATTGAAACTTTGATGTTCTTTGAGTTGAATTCTCAATGTATGATTACATATGGATTATTTTGAGATATTACCGATAGAAATTATAAGTTGAGAAGAATTTATTTTGATTATGAGTTGAGGATTTTGCTTGAGGACAAGAAAATGCTTAAGTGTGGGGGTATTTGATAAACCGTAGTTTATACATATTTTTACCCCATGCTTAATGCATTTTATGGATGATTTTTCCTTAGAATTGGTGAATTTGATGCTCTTAATACTTTAATTTCATCTTTTATACTTAAGCAAGCATAGAAGAGCGAAAGGAACGAGGAACGGGACAAAAATGGAGAAAATGGGCCAAAGTACGAAATCAACACGGCCTGGACTTCCTCACACGGGCAGACCACACGGCCGTGTCAATTTGGCAGAATCGAAGCACGACTCACACGGGCGTGTCCCTGCCGAGCCCAAGTTGACTCCAATTCGAAAAAGGCCAATTTTGAAGGCTTCTAGGCATTCTAAAGCCTATCAATACACCCTAGTTGAGGAAAGTAAGACACACACGGAGGAGGAGGAAGGAATTACTCGAAGAAAGCCGATTGTTCCATCTCAAAAGCCGGGTTCATCATCAAGACTGAAGATCTCCCCTCAATTTCCCTTCAGGAGTTTTGGATTTTCTTTATGTTTTGAATTCGTTATTCTTCTGAGATGTTTTCCTTTTTAGTTATGAACTAAAATCCCCTAAATACCTAAGAGGGATGAAACCTAAGACAAATCTTGTTATTATTTTCTGAATTGTATGATAAATATTTAACTTGTTCTTACTTATGTGTTCTTAATTCTTGTTTTGATATCCCAGGATACTGATTCAAGATAAGCTCTTATTCAGAGGAGGAATAGACCCTGTCTAATAGTACATTTGTCATAATTAAGTGGAGTTGCTTGCGCGCCTAGACATAGGGTGACAAGATTTTTTCGGATTAGGGTGAAACCTAATAAAGGGATCCATAGATCGAGTTAATGCAACCCTAGGGTGTTAATTAGAGAAAAGTCTCAATTATTCAATCTAGGGATTAGACGTTATTATTCTTGAATAGGGATAATAACTTAACTTAAGGATCTCCACGGAACAAGTTAAATGAATAAATCATCCGATTCGGAGCCAGAATAAAAAGTAAAGTCTAGGTGGATTTTGTCTTAGGTATTGTCTGAATTCAATCATTTTCCAAAAGTAATTCCCCAATTATACTTTCTGTGAATTCTTAGATTATTTAATTAGTTAGTTAAAACAAAACCACCTTATTCTTAGGCTAGATAATAAAAAGACAGTCATTACTAGTACTTTTAGTTCCTTTGGGTTTGACAATTCGGTCTTGCTAAAACTATACTACTGTTTGATAGGTACACTTGCCTACACCGTGCTAATAGTTAGTTTCAAGAACGATTAATTATAAATATTTAAAACCTATCACGAAAAAAAACGATCAATAAGACACGTAGAGAACATGCGAATGCGGAATATGACTCATCTACTTCACTGGGGCAAATGGGAGACTGTTGGATTTGATGCCCTAAGTGTAGTATATTCGTTTGTAAACTTGTAAATTTTTCGAACAGATTCATTAATAAAAAAATTTCATTAATATATTTTGTATAATTTTCCTCACATGGTTTTTTGCACGCAAAGAAAAATGGAAGCAAGTGTTGCTCATTGGTTGTCTAAATGTTTAACTAATATTAAAATAGTATTATCTGATTGAATCATAGTACGAAAAGATAGCTTGTATTAGTAGACGAATCTAAACATGTCCTTAGTCTAATCAGAAATGAGCAAATCGATTAAAAGAGTAATATATCGTCTATCAAGTCTAATTAGGGAGATGTCTTATCTTGGACATGCATCGGAATGGAAAAGCCCCAGAAGATAGAAACATAGATGTGACTGACTAGGCTAACAATACACAGATAGGACCCAAGCAAAATAGATCCTGAACCTTTTTATGGATTTATTCACTTTTGACGCTCATAGTGTGACTTACCTAAATCCTGAGAGGATGGTGGACTATGTATGTGTGACTAGTACAGTTTGATATAAGTAAAAGCCTAAGTTCAAATAGATAAACAATTAAAAGTTGGTGCATTGGGTGTATGACTTCTGTAGTATGTAACGTCATTCAAAACCGTAGAATTCATAGCCCAAAACATTGGTAAATGATATCCTCTTATTGGCGTTACATGGTTGATGAAAAGTAAATGTGGCCACCAGTCATCCGTCTTTGTGATCAATGACTTGATCACTATTTGATAGTGATTGACTTTTCATGAAGAAAGATATAATGGTTAACCATGAAAAAAAATAGGATCATATTGGGAGAACGTATATTATCCCAAGGAGATAAAGGATATCCTATTAGGGTAACACATTAATGATAAAGTCATTGGACGATCTCTAAGTAGTTGCTTTCATAATGGTATGTTGTTGGGGAGAGCTTAGTCAGAATACTATAGTGGAATGACTTTATGACAAAATTAGTTTATAATTAATAGGTAAAAAGCCAAAACTTAATTATAAATCATTTGAGCCTCAGCTATATATGCCCAAACGATCTCTCCACTAGCTCGTTGAAACCATAAATGAATTGCGTGTTTGAATAGAAATGAACGGAAGAATAGAAAAAGAGAAATGAGAAACATTTAAGAATGATCATGGTTTTCTTCGAAATGAAGAAATAGAATCATTTGGAAATGAAAGTAGGTTTCCAAAAATGGAAATGAAAATGAAAATTTATCATCCTATATGGATTACTTTAAAATGATCAGAAGAATAACTTTATATTTTTGGACTATTTTGAAGTCCAAAAATAAAAATAAATCATTCGATCATAGTGAACATGTTGAGATCTGAAATATTGAACATATTTTCTTAAAATTTTACTAGCGAAAAAATCGTTAAAATTTTACCCATAGTAAAATAGTCAAAATTTTGCTAAGGGTAAAATAAGGATGGGAAAATTATTTTATATATAAATATTGAAGTTTATTTTGTGAAATAAAAAAAATAGAATCAGTTTGGATCACATTACAGAGTACTAAGTCAAAAGGCCCACGAAGTACTTGTAATTGAACTCGATGTGAGAAAGACCCAAAACCCCTCACATAACATGAATGGGGCAGCAGCCCTAGTAGAAATATTAGGGTGTGTCGTCCACCCCTCTCCTACTTTATGTAGGAATTGTTTTTTTATTTGAAATAAATCACTACAACTCAACAAGGGATCTACTTTCTACTCCTATAAATAGATGGAACTGATAGAGATATTTAGACCACTTTGTGAGATTGTTATTCTACCAAAAAATAGATAATTTATTCTCAATTGTTATATATATATTTTTCCAAAATAACAATTCTACCTTTTTTATTAAAGAAGAGAGAATTTTTGTTCTTACCCCAAAAGGAGAGAAACTTTTTCTAATTTAGTGTTTCAATTCAATTGGTTCGAGCCCATACTCGAAGCACTTCGTGGTATGAGAATAGCAAAGAAGACTGTTTGATTGAAAGTTAGGAAACATAAAGGATCTGCTTAGTCGAAAACATAGGTATGATTTTGGTCCAAGGTTTATTGATAGAAATATCACAAACCGGGTCGATTTTCAAATTTTTATTTTTTCGCTCTGCAAGAAAATCTTTTTCAAACCGAAGTTTTTCTAATAATGGAAGTGGTCCAACTCAGGAAGTAGTTCTAATTGGTATGCCATTAGGTCGACTTTCTCAAGGATTTTGTAAAGTTCAATGAACCTATGACTTAACTTTCCCTTTCATCTGAACCTCAACACTTTCCGCCAAATGGACACTTTTAAGAAGACTTAATCCCTGACATTATATTCAATGTCCTTCCTCTTTGGGTCCACATACGACTTCTACCTACCTAAAATCATTTCTAATCTATCCTAGATTAATTTAATTTTCCCCTCAGACTTCTATACTACTTCTAGAACCAAAATTTTCTTTTCACCCTTTTCAGTCCAACACAGTGGTGTTTGGCACTTACGACCATACAGGGCTTTAAAGGGTGTCATTTGTATACTTGATTGGAAGCTATTATTATAGGCAAATTCAAGTAGAGGCAAATGTTACTCCCAACTACCTCAGAATTCAATAATGTAGCCCCTTAACATGTCTTCTAATATTTGAATAACCTATTTGGATTGTCCATCAGTTTGTGGATAGAATGCAATGCTAGAATCCAAACGAGTATCCAATGACTCATGCAGCTTCTTTAAAAATTAAGATGTAAAAAAAATCTAAAATAATTGATACAGGTACTCCATGCAAGCTTAAAATCTCTGAAATATATAACTTAGCCATCTCTAGTAAAAAAAATAATCCTTATGAACAGGTAAGAAATGAGTTGACTTAGTTAATCAATCTACCATCACCCATATTAAATCTTTCTTAGTGAGTGTTAAGGGTAACCCACTAACAAAGTCTACTATTATCCGCACCTACCTCCACTAAGGTATTTTAATCGATTGTAATAAATTGGAAGGAAACTAGTGTTCAGCTTTCACTTGCTGACACATTAGGCACTTAGCTACAAATTCTACCACATCACGCTTCAGCTTAGACCACCAGTATAGTTCCTTTAAATCCCGATACATCTTATTTTCTCTGGGATGTATGGTATAAGCCATAGCATGCACTTCCCGAAGTATGGACTATTTTAAATCCTTATCATTTGGCATACAATACCTCTCATGGAACGACAAGACACCCTCGTCATTAAACTTATAGTCCTCAGTTTTTCCATTTTCCACTTGCTTAATCCATGGTTACAATGAGACATCTAACAATTGTTTAGCCTTAATCTCATTAGTCAAGGTGGGTTTCACTTGTAGTTCAACTAGTAAGCCTCCATCATCCACTAAACTTAACCTAGCAAACATTGCCCTTAAATTGATCATTTGTTTTCTACTTAAAGCATCTGCCCCTATGTTGGCTTTTCCGAGGTCGATTAAAAAGTCATAGTCCTTTAACAACTCTATCCACCTATGTTGCCTCAAGTTCAACTCTTTTTGGGTGATAAGATACTTAAGACTCTTATGATCAGTATAGATATAGCAATTCTCACAATACAAGTAGTGTCTCCAGATTTTCTATGCAAATACCACTACTACCAACTCCAAGTCATAAGTTGGGTGCATCATTATACACCACATACACTTTTCCCGACTCAAGCTAAATTAACACAGGAGCCTAAGTTAACACAGTCTTTAGCTTTTCAAAGCTAGCCAGTTAATCTTCCGTCCATTTAAATAAAACATTCTTCCTCAAAAGCTTAGTTAGTGGAGCAACAATCAAAGAAAACCCTTCAACAAATCTACGATGGTACTTGGCTAAACCAAGGAAACTTTGGATTTCAAAAATATTTTTAGGTTGCTTCTATTCTAGAATAGACTTTACCTTTTTTAAATCTGCATGAATACCCTCTGCAGATACCACATGACCCAAAAACATGGCTTCCTTAAGTCAAAACTCACACTTCCTCAGTTTCGCATAAAGTTTCTTTTCACAGAGGATTTGCAAAACTATCTTAAGATATTCATCATGTTCAGTTTCAGTTTTAGAATAAACTAGGATGTTATCGATAAATACTACTACAAAATGATCAAGGAAGGGTTGGAACACTCGGTCCATTAAATCCATGAAAGTAGTAGTAGATTGGTTAATTTAAAAGCCATCATAAGAAATTCGTAATGACCATACCAAATCTTAAATGCGATTTTAGGCACATCCACCTCTTTCACCTTTACTTGATAGTACCCCGACCTTAAATCTATATTAGAAAATACTGTTGCACCTCAGAATTGATCAAATAGGTCGTCAATCCTAGGCAAGGGATATTTATTCTTAACATTTAATTTATTTAATTGCCAATAGTCAATGGACAACCTTAGGGAGCCTTTTTTCTTTTTGACAAATAGAACCGAAACTTCCCACAGAAAAACATTAAGTCTAATAAACTCACGATCTAAAAGCTCCTAAAGTTAGATTTTTAACTCTTGAAGCTCTTTAGGTGCCATGTGGTAGGGAGCAATGGACACCAAAGTAGTTCTTAGCAACAACTCATTTTGGAATTCTACATCACATTTTGGAGGTAATCCTGGTAGCTCCTCGGGAAATACATCTAGGAATTATCTAACTATTCAGATACTATCTATGACAGAGATATTCACATTCATATTCAACACATAGGCTAGATAAACCTCACACCCTTTCCGAACTAACTTCTCAGCAACCATAGTAGAGATTAAATTCGATAATTAGTTTCATTGCTTCCCAACAATGATGACCTCACTACCCTCAGTTGTTTTCAAGGTTACTCTCTTAGAGGCACAATCTAAGCTAACTTGGTGCTCTACTAACCAATCCATTCCTAAAATTAAATCAAACTTCCCAAAATATAATTCCATAAGATCCACCAAAAACACTACACCCTTACCCTCCAATGGACATCTCCTATAGATTTTATTTATAATAATCATTTTTCCTAAAAGGGCTTACTATGGTAACATCAGTAATGGTTTCCTTTACCCCAATGTAACAGTCAGTTTTTCAATGGTATCAGAAATAGTAGTTTCGAGACCACAAATCTAATAAGTAAGTCCGTATTGTTATTTAATATTTGAGTCAATTACAATATTATATTGAATTCTAGTTTAATAATTTTTATAAACTGAACGAATAAATAAGTATAAGTCGTTTAGTCCAAAAGTCAAGTAGTTTTTGGAAATAAGGTATTGGGACCTCGTTTCCATAATTTAATGTTGTAAATGTTTTTATTAAATATTTACAAAGTCATATTATAGGTGAATTGAAGTTTGGTCTGGTAATTTTGACGATTGATTGCTTGATTAAGGTAAAAGGATTAAATTGTAAAAGAGGTAAAAGTTAATCGTTATAGATTTAAATTAGTAAAGGGACCAAAATGGTGATTAAATCATGGTCAAAAAGTCCAAGCAGTGTTGGATATGATTAATCCTCTAGCTTTTAGGCTATTTTCTCATTAAGTCCTAATTAGTTTAAGGTTAAATTGAAATAAAGTTTGTTTAATTGGAGTTTTATAAAATTGAAGAATCAATTGTGTAATTGGACTTTCCTTAAATGGACAAATGGTAGGAATGATGTGGAATTCTCTAGTTTTGTGGTTAAATGCTATTAGATCCTTATTAATTAGTAATTAAAGGAAAGGGACTAAAACGTAAAAATTTGTAAAAGTTTATTTTTATTAGTTTAAAGGTTTAAATAATTAATGGAGGGGATTTTAATGGAAAATATACCATGGGTGACGATTGTGGGCGGTATTGGGCTTGTAAATGTTTAAGTTGTGTATAAATCAAAAAGGGTAAATTGGTAAATATTAAATTATATGTAAATATAATACATTAAAGCATGAAATAATATATCACCTTCATATTTTCAGTCTAAAAAACCCGAATAACAATTTTAAGGTTGGGGAAAGCTTCGGTCAAGCTTTAGTCTCCTATTGATCAAGTATGGGTTGAAAACCGAGGCACAGAGAAGTTGTTGAATAGTTCCTATACCTTTGTCATCGATGCAATTTAGTCTGGTAAGTTCATTTGGTTAATTCTAATACGTTTTAAATATATATTAAACGATTGAAACTTATTTTTTGATTGTTGATTAATGTATTGATATCATGTAAATGAGAACTAAAATAACGATTTGATAAAACATTGGTTACTATTGATATCTCTTAAGCCGATGAACGTAGGATAGAGTATGATTAGCAGTCCAATAGGTTATTTTGTGCGCGGTATTGGATTGGTATGAGATGTGATGATGATTTATGTATATCCTCTATTCATTGAATATACTGAGGTCTTGTATTTGTTACGGACAATCGTATTATATTATAGTGTTTTCTGGTGTGTTATGGAGGCGGATGTTAGCCTACAGGCTAGGCACTTAGTACCGAGGTGTGTTATCGATTGGTCTAGCTTGTATGAGCGCTTGGTGTGTTCTGGATGGTTAACCATGTACTCGTATGCGTATATCATTCATCAAGCGTTGATTATTTGTAACAGCCCGATTTTAGGGCTAGTCAGAACAGTGGTTTTGAGACCACGAATCTCACGTAGAAAAAAATCAATTTTTATTATATTTTTATGGTCTATAGTTTTATGAAATTACTCTGTAAAAATATCGTTCAAAAATTTTGACATTTGGGCACTCAATTTAGTCAAAAGGACTAAATTGTAAAAAGTGAAAAAGTTGAGCTCTACTTGTTAAAGGTGTCCAATTGCTATGAGATTTTAAATTAAAGGTCTTTAGTTTGTAATTAGACCATTGGATAAGTTAGTGGACAAAATGGACATGAGTAGGTAAAATTTCAAAGTTATGCATTAATGGCATTTTGATCATTTGGTAAATAAAAGAATAAAAAGGGAAAATAAAGTAAAAATTTGTGTCCGTCTTCTTCACCTTGGCTGAATTTTTCAAGGAGGCCATATCTAGGGTTTCTTCAACTTTCAGGCTTGATTGTAAATACATCCTATCCCCGTTTTTAATGCTCTTTACATTTTTGAAGTCCTTATAACTCGATTTACCTATTTCTACCATTATTTTGAAGTAGGGTTCATGTTTAAAAATTTACGCATGTGTGACATGCATGTATTTTGATGTTAGATGGAAGATATCGTATGTTTAAGGTGGGATAAACAACTTTTACTAAGTGATTTTTAGTAAAAATGAATAAAAAGGACTTATTTGTAAAAGGTGTGAAAATGGGTAGTAGAAATGTGATTTGATGATATATGTGGGCTGTTCTGAACATGATTTAGGTTTGGCTACGCTTGGGTAACAAAGAAAATAGATACATTTCATTTTACGAGCCTAAGGACTAAAATGTAAATATGTTAAAGTTTAGGGGTAAAAATGTAATTTGGCCATAAGTTGATTTTTGGACAGCATTGAGTAATGTGATAATTAAATAAGTTAAATTTGCTATTATAGATCATGAAAAATGAAGTTCAGACCTTGATCGAGGGAAAAACAAGGTTATTGACGATTAGGTCCAATTCCTACTATTTTGTACCGAGATAAGTTTGTGTGTAAATAATGCAATGTTATATTATGTATTTAATGTTTAATATTGCATAAACTGTACGATTGTTTCTATGAAAATATTCAATGAAGTTTCGACGATGAGAAAATCCCAGTTGAACATTTGGAATAGTTTAGGATACAAGTGACATGTCACTAGGAAATCATGAGTTATGTGATTTATGTGAATCTGGGTGCTGGCCATGTACATCTTACCAGTGGCTGGGTAGTCCGGCATGTGTTACGGATACCTGACAGCTTGTGTGAGCAGCCCGTGTAGCTACGTCTTGACTGACAACTTGTGTGAGTAGGCCCGTGGTTAGCTCGTGTGCGAGCCCTATGTGTTATGAGATATGAGGTAGCATTGGCTACATATGTGGCACTTATGTGCAAGACTTTCCGTGTATCCGATAATACTCCAAGTTTCAACAGGTAATCTGAAGAGTATGTCAAACTTGGCAAAGTATGCAACTATGTTATGAGTTGGTACAGGTATGTATGTAAAACTCATGAGTATGGATTTTAGTATAAGATGAACTCTTGGTAAGAATGCTAATGAGCAAGTTAAGCCTAAGATACTTGATGATAATTATGTTAACTTATGTTGAGTAGTTATATGATTAATGTATGATTTATGTTGCTTATTATTTGTATGCAAATTTACTAAGCTTTAAAAAGCTTACTCCCCTTTTTCTTTTCATTCCTTATAGTGCCGCCAAGCTAGCTCAGAGATCAAGGAATGTCGGAGCTCGATTCACACTATCAAACGATTGTCTTAGCTATACTTGGTTTCAGTATTTTGAGTATGGCATGTATAGGGGCTTGTCATTTTGTTACCTGTCATATTGGTTTAGCCAAATGTGTTGGCATTGTAATGGTTAATGATTCATTTTGTATATGGCCATTGGAAGTTGGCTAATATTATTCCTATTGGTCATTGGTATGTTTATGTAATGATGCTTATCATGAAGATGAAATTGGCATGATTGGAAAAGAAAGTATGTGATGTTTGTGCATGATAGATGTTAGTATGTGCAAATGATGTATTAACATCTCGTTTATGGCTGATTTGGTTGTATGTATATGCTTGGATTGGTGTTGATTGTTGTTGTGCAGGTTGGTACAAGTAAGGGTGGCAAAATGGCTTGGTAAATAGCCTTATTTTGTCCACATGGGCAAAGACACAGCTGTGTGTCTCAGCCGTGTGAAGGACACGGCCTAGGGACATAGGCGTGTGTCCAGGGCGTGTGAAGTCTGCACCTAATTTATGAAAATTTTTGAAAAGTAAATTCGCCACACGGCCTAGCACACAGGCGTGTAACTTGGCTGTGTGACTTCCTTTGGTGCATGATGTCATAAACAGAGAGTTACACGAGCTAGGGACACGGGCGTGTGTGATCACACGGCCTACTCAAATGGGCGTGTCCCAAGCCACACGGACGTGTGATCCTGTTTTGATGAAAAAAATTTCTAGGTGTTGTAAAAAAATTTTAAAGTTCTCAGTTTAGTCCCGAACCACCTCCAATACATGATTTGGGCCTCGTAGGCCCATTTTAGGGACGTTAGGAATGTATGTGAAAAGTTTAAATTTGGATGGAAATTTATATCTCGGTTTTGTATAATTGCTTATGTAAAAGTCTGATAATGTATCATACCCTATTCTGGCGTTGGATACGGGTAAGGGGTGTTACATTATTGATTACTGAATGTTATTGAAATATAGAAAAATTGATTGTATTATTGTTTAAGCATTACTCACCTATTGTGAACTATGATTGATAGGAACTCTGTCAATAACCTTGTGGTAGGAACTCTGTTCATTAATCTTATTATTTGAATTATTATGTTTAATTCGGTAAGCTTTATCATTTAAAAGAAGAAATTACTAAGCTTTATGTAAGCTTACTCGTGCCCCTGTCTATTTCTTTGTAGATTATGTTTTGTGGAATAGGGAGATTGGATTAGCCTGAAGGCATCACACTATCTGGGAACCTTTTGGTAGATTTTGAATGCAAACTTGGCTTATATGGCATGTAATAGGAAAATGTGGTTATGTTATGTAATAGTCCATAAGTACTTTCTATGAAGTTTGATGTTTGAGGTGCACATTATGTAGGTGGTTAGTAGTCTTCACTATAGACATGCACGTTGCTAAGTTATGGAGAATGGTTCAAAACAAATAGGTGATGGTAATTTTTGGCATAAGATACGAATGGTATACATGGATTTATTATATGTCATTTTGGGTGTGCATTGTAGCTTGTGAATGTAACTAAGGTAATGAACTATTAAGTGATTGATATGTGTCATTAATGACACACTGGTTAGGTCTTAGGTTGATTGGTTTGGCATGATTTGGTTGTTCTTGAAATGTATTTTTAGGACTTGTGATCATATGTTATTGAATATGTTTAGTTACCTAAGCATTGGGTGTGAAAATGGCATGTTTGGGGTCATTTTTAGGTACATACAAGGCTTGGGGCCACGAGCTGCCACACAGCTGTGTGTAACACACGGGCAACCCAAATGGGCATGTACCCCTGTTGTGTTAGGTGCAGGTTGGTCCACATGGGCACAGAGAGTTACACGGCTTGACAACACAGTCCTACAACCCTGAGCTACATGGTTATAAAGAGTTACATGGCCTAGCCAAACGACCGTGTGACACATATTACACAAACACAGTTAGTTACATAGTTGGTGTATAGAGGCGTATGAAGCAGTTACACAGGCGTGTGGAGTAGCCACCCAGTTCGGGCTCTATCCAAGCCACATGATCGTGTGACCTCTATTTTGAAAATTTTCAATTTTTTCTTGAATGTTCAGATTTACTTCGAATTGGTCCCTAATTGTTCCTAAACTATATTTAAAACCTCGTAGGCTCAATTTAAAGATCATAACTATATGTTTTACTCCAATCTTATTATTTATGAATTTGTTAATTAAATTCTTTAAACTTGATGTTATCTTTTATTAATTGTTCTTAATTGTATAGTAATACTCTGTAACCCTAATCCGACAACGGGTACGAGTTATGGGAGTTACACCTAACACCCAATTTATCAAAAATATTACAATATGAATGGGTGGACCCTATGACAAAATGGACAGTAAAAATACCTACGATGATATCGGACGCATCTCTATCCGTACGACCTCTAACGACGTAAACAAGGGTAGGCTATCTAGCATTAGTTTGGTTCGTACCAATTGCTACGATATTTGTGACCCTATTCTAACCTTGGCCTTTCGAAGGTAACTAATCCGATATCTTATTTTGGGCCGAAGCTTGCATCTAATCAACTAGACGAGGACAATCCTTAACTATGTGCTTAGTCGACCCACATCTTAGACAAGCACCCAATTTCCTCAAACACACGCCCGGGTAGTGCTTACCACAATACATACAATTGAAAGTTCTATCCCCATTGTAAGGCCCAATTTTTGTCTGGGCTGTAACACCCCGTACCCGAGACCGTTGCCGGAGTCGAACACGAGGTGCTAACAGACTTAATTCATTTATTTGCACAGTCCATTTTAAAAATTTTCAGACAAGCTGGCTAACTGCGTCACTGTCACCTTAAAAATCATATCTCGAGTTCCAAAACTCGAAAACCAGTTCTGTAAATTTTTTCCTAAAACTAGACTCATATTTCCATCTACAAATTTTTTTCTAGAATTTTTGGTCGAGCCAATTAGTACAGTTTATTAGTTAAAGTCTCCCCTGTTTCAGGGTTTGACTACTCTGACCTTCATGCATTACGACTTAGATATCTCCCTGTACAGGGCTTCAATACTTATGTCGCTTGTTTCTAAAGAAACTAGACTCGAAAAGGAATCTGTACATATAGGTCATGACTTCTAATTATCTCTGGTTAATTTATAGTGAATTTCCAAAGTTGGAACAGGGAATCCAGAAATCGCTCTGGCCCTGTTTCACGAAAACTTAAACATCTCACAAAATACGGTCATATGATCGTTTCATTACTTTCATATGAAAATATATTCATCAAGGTTCGATTACATAATTTATTCACTATTTAATTCCATTCCTACTATTTTTAACGATTTTTCAAATCCACATCACTGCTGCTGTCAGCATCTATTTTTAAGGTAAACTTTACCTATTTCATGGTTTTCCATGGATCAACTAAAATTTTGTCATACATAGCACCAAAATGATCGTGATTAACCATTCCAATGGCTAATCGTTACCAACATTTCCATAACACTCCATGATAAACATACAAAATGATTATAACGCTATGCTCAAAATATATATAAGCCATTTTCGCATGGCTAACCAAATATATACATTTCCGAAAGGTACATGACCAACAACAAAAGGGTAGTCCTATACATGCCATTTTCAGAGTTCAACTAAAAGAGTACCAAATGGTCTTTGATAGTGTGGATGACTTCGACTTTGACACTCCCGAATCCGATAGCTGACGAACCAAAATCTATAAAACAAAGAATCAAAGAAACGGAATAAGCATTTAATGCTTAGTAAGTTTTTGAGTAATGAAATCATGCACAACTGAAGTATAGCATTCATATGACTAAACGAATAATTTCATATACACATATTCTCACAATCATACCTACTTCACATTTCCAACCCTTATATTCATACATAAGGAATCAACTTGACTAAAGGCCGGAAGCTTGTTAATCGATTGAGCGAATACTATTTAAAAGGAATCAATTATTCCAATGCATATACAAAACATACCTCATCGTTGGGGTTTTACGAGCGTATTAATTGAAATTATTACAGCGAGATTGCTTATTCCCAAACCAAGTACCTTCGGGAATTAGCCGGATATAGCTACTCGCTCAAATGCCTTCGGGATTTAGCCCGGTTATAGTAACTCGCACAAATGCCTTCGGGACTTAGCCCGGATATAGTAACTCGCACAAATGCCTTCGGGACTTAGCCCGGATATAGTAACTCGTACAAATGCCTTCGGGACTTAGCCCGGTTATAGTAACTCGCACAAATGCCTTTGGTACTTAGCTCGGTTATAGTAACTCGCACAAATGCCTTCGGGACTTAGCCCGGTTATCATCCGAATAATCATGCACATATATCAATAAATCATGACACATCCTTATTTCATTTTTATTACTAAAGCTCAAACACAAGACATTTATCAAACCTTACCAATTTCGGCTCAATAGCCACATACAAAGAGCATGATTTTGACTTGCTTCATAACATGACCTCTATTCGCATTCGGATGCCCGTCATAAGTATAAACTAATTACCTCAATATATGTAACTCAAGTAGATACATTATATCACCGTTTATTTGTTATGCTTATATGTCATGACTTGAGCAAATCATAAACTAAGTTCCATTACTCGAAGACTTACATCGGTTGTTGTCGAACGATTTCAACAGCTATTCGACCACTTTTTCCTTTCCTTTATCAGATTTAGTTCCCCTTTGCTCTTGAGCTTAAATTTAAACAAATAAATTTATTTAATTATTTTTCACTTGGGCAATTCCATTCAATACATGTATGTCATACAATCTAAGTACAAGGACCTTGCTCAATACTATTTAAACATCATGCATTATCGAATTTCATCAACACCATCTAACTTCATATAGAAACACATATCATCCCAAGTCGGTACACAAGTCAAATGCATCGTTTAAATTGTTAAAGTCCACAATTTAGTCATATCTCTCTATCATAGTTTCTTCACTTAAACCGAATTAGCAAGCCCATATAGTCTTTGGCCGAATGCTATATAACCCAAGTCATCAAGAGTTTTATTATTTAACACTTAGATATCCATTCAAAACACTTAATCGGCCTTTGACCAAGACTTTAAACAAAGTCTATGTTCGGCTATCACACATATGGGCATTATTAGTTTAAAGTTTTAACAAGATTAATTTCTTTGATCTTAACCTAAATGACAACTCCCATTCTCCTTATTTCAACTGAATTATTCATAACATCAAGACTAAAATTTTTGCACCTTGAACTTCATACATTTATAAAAACTTTCATAACTTATTCGGCCTTATCAAGAACCATTTAACATGCAAGGAAAAATAATCATAGAGGAAGAAGTTAACATTCTAAATAGACTCAATTTTTGACCGAATGTACAAGGTGTCTCTAAGCTTCTCATCCAAAAATCTTTACCCCATTCTAGTCATTCCCCCATTGTTCCCTACAACATGAAAATAGCCCCTAATTCCAACACTTAATCATTCGGCATCTTGCTCAAATCACCATAGGAAATCTCAACTTTCTTGACATTACCAAGAGTGCATTCACAAATTAACTTAGCATAATATAAAGCCAAATCAACAAATTCAAAGCTTACCTCCTAATAGCTAAAGATGAATGCCAAATTGCTCTAGGTAAGTTTTCCCTTATTTTTCCTCTTTGTTTCGGCTTGAGAGAGGTAGGAGAAGAAGATGAACACCATCCTCTTTCTTCTCTTTTATTTAATTCCTTTTATTACAATTATTAATTCATTTGTTAATACAAAATTGTTTTAAATTTGAATTTGTGGAGCATTATCTTTTCTTGGCCGGCCACTATGTTCATTATGGGTAAATTGACATGCAAAACCACTCTTTTCAATGCATGTACTAATAGACCATTGTAAGATTAACCTCTCACTTTCCAACAATGTTTCATATAAGTCCATTTTAATAAATCCACATAAAAATGATCAAATTAATGCATGAAACTTTCACACATGCATTTACTCACATCATAAACACAGAATATAACTTTTAATTATTTATAAGACTCGGTTTCGTGGTCCCGAAACCACTTTTCGACTAGGGTCAATTTAGGGCTGTCACAACTCTCCCCCACTTAAGAAATTTTCGTCCCCGAAAATTTTACCGGTAAATAGGTTTGGGTATCGTTCTTTCATAGAGTTCTCGGTTTCCCAAGTAGCTTCTTCGATTCCTTGTTTGAGCCATAACACCTTTACTAACGGAACCCTTTTGTTTCGCAACTCTTTCACTTCACGAGCTAGGATACGAATCGGTTCTTCTTCATAACTCAAGTCAGATTGAATTTCAACCTCTGATGGACTAATTATGTGCGAAGGATCAGATCTGTAACGTCGAAGCATCGAAACATGAAAAACGTTGTTAATCCTTTCAAGTTCAGGGGGTAAAAGCAACCTATATGCAACTGGACCAACTCGTTCGGAGATTTCATACGGCCCAATGAATCTCGGACTCAGTTTGCCCTTACGGCCAAATTTGAGTATCTTTTTCCAAGGTGAAACCTTAAGAAACACTTTGTCTCCCACCTGATACTCAATATCTCTTCGTTTTAAATCCGCGTACGACTTCTGACGATCGGATGCTGCCTTCAGACTTTCATGAATTATTTTTACTTTCTGCTCAGCATCTTTGATCAAATCAATTCCGAAAATTTTACCTTCACAGAGCTCCGTCCAAAACAATGGTGTACGGCATTTACGACCGTACAAAGCCTCGTAAGGTGCCATCTTAATACTTGATTGAAAACTATTGTTGTAAGCGAATTCAATCAAAGGTAAATACCGTTCCCATGAACCACTAAACTCAAGGATGCAACATCTCAACATATCCTCGAGTATCTGAATTATCCGCTCGGATTGACCATCGGTTTGGGGATGAAAAGCAGTGCTAAAATGCAGCTTGGTACCCAAAGCTTCTTGCAATTTCTTCCAAAACCGCGAGGTGAATCTCGGATCTCTATCCGACACAATAGAAATAGGTACCCCGTGTAATCTCACAATCTGAGAAACATACAATTCAGCTAGTTTATCCAATGAAAAATTCGTATGTACGGGGATAAAGTGAGCCGACTTAGTCAGTCTATCAACAACAACCTAAATCGCATCTTTCTTACTTGCCGATACTGGCAACCCAGATACAAAATCCATCGTGACTCTATCCCATTTCCATTCAGGTATCATGATCGGCTGAAGTAAAGCCGTAGGCACTTGATGTTCTGCCTTCACTTGGTGACATATTAAACATTTCGAAACAAAATCGGAAATGTCTCGTTTCATACCATGCCACCAAAACTGACGTCTCAGATCGTTGTACATTTTCGTACTCCCCGGGTGAATTGATATTCGGCTACAATGAGCTTCGTTCAGAATCATCGAAATAAGTTCTGAATTTCTTGGAACACACAAACGACTTCTGAACCTCAAACAATCGTCATCATCAATTTGAAACTCTGATTCCATATTCGAAACACATTCAGCCCGTCTTGCGACCAATTCATCATCGACTTTCTGAGCTTCACGAATTTGATGAATCAACAATGGTTTGGCCTTTAATTCTGCTACTAACACATTGTCGGATAGAACAGACAAGTTTACATTCATCGCTCGTAAAGTAAATAGTGATTTACGACTTAAAGCATCCGCAACCACATTAGCCTTTCCCGGGTGATAGTCAATGACAAGCTCATAATCTTTTAACAACTCGAGCCAACGTCTTTGTCGCAGATTCAAGTCTCTTTGAGTCATCAAATATTTGAGACTTTTGTGATCCGAATATACATGGCACTTCTCACCAAATAAGTAATGTCGCCATATTTTCAAAGCGAACACGATGGCAGCTAGTTCGAGATCATGGGTCGGATAATTTTTCTCATGTGGCTTCAGTTGTCTCGACGCATAAGCTACAACTCGACCCTCTTGCATCAATACGCAACCCAACCCAAGTAGGGATGCATCACTATAAATGACAAACTCTTTGCCTGATTCGGGCTGCACTAGTACTGGAGCTTCAGTCAAATAAGTTTTCAGTTGATCGAAACTTTTCTGACACTTTTCTCTCCATTCAAACTTAACATTTTCTGAAGTAGTTTCGTTATTGGTGTGGCTATCATCGAGAAACCCTTTGCAAAGCGCCTGTAGTAACCGGCAAGCCCCAAAAAGCTCTGAACTTCAGTAATATTTCTCGGAGGCTTCCAGTTAAGTATGACTGAAATTTTGCTCGGATCAACTCGAATACCCGATGCAGATACCACATGTCCCAAGAAGCTAACCTCTCTTAACAAGAACTCACACTTACTGAACTTAGCATACAACTGCTTATCCCGTAAAATTTGCAACACTAATCCCAGGTGTTTAGCATGATCGGTTTCATTTCTCGAATAGACCAAAATATCATCGATAAACACAACTACAAACCGATCTAAATACGGTCTGAAGATCTGATTCATCAGATCCATAAATACTGCGGGGGCATTAGTGAGCCCAAACGGCATCACTAAGAATTCGTAGTGACCGTATCTCGTTCTGAAAGCAGTTTTGGGTATGTCCGAATCTCGAATTCGCAACTGATAATAACCCGATCTCAAATCTATCTTTGAAAACACCGAGGCTCCCTTTAGTTGATCAAACAAATCATCAATACGCGGTAACGGATATTTATTCTTTATTGTCACTTTATTCAGCTGACGATAGTCGATGCACAACCTCATGGTTCCGTCCTTCTTTTTCATAAACAATATTGGTGCACCCCAAGGTGAGAAACTTGGTCGAGCGAAACCTCTATCCGTCAACTCTTGCAACTGAGCTTTCAACTCTTTTAACTCGGTTGGTCCCATACGATACGGAGCTATCGAAATCGATGTAGTTCCAGGTACAAGCTCAATACCAAACTCTACCTCCCGAACAAGTGGTAAACCCGGTAATTCTTCGGGAAAAACATCCGGGTATTCACAAACCACCGACACAGATTCAGTTTCTTTTCTAACTCTTTGTCATCAAGTACATACGCAAGGTATGCTTCACACCCCTTCCTTACATATTTCTGAGCCAACATCGATGATATTACAGCTGGCAACCCATTCAAGTCAGTAGACTCAACTCGGATTATCTCGTTATTTACACACCTCAAATCAATGGTTTTTCCTTTGCAATTTACAATTGCATCATGTACGGTCAACCAATCCATACCGAGGATAACATCAAATTCATCAAACGGTAAAAGCATCAAATCGGCCGGAAAACAGGAACCTCGGATTACTAGGGGACATTTCTTACACACTTTGTCACCAAGTACATAACGACCCAAGGGATTCGACACTCGAATTACAAACTCAGTAGACTCAACAAGTAAAGTCTTACTGGATGCTAAGGTTTCACATATATAAGAATGAATAGAACCAGGGTTAATCAAAGCAATCACATTAGTATCAAAGAGAGTAAAAGTACCAGTAATAACATCTGGCGAGGAAGCATCCTCGCGTGCGCGTATAGCATAAGCCCTAGCAGGAGCACGAGCCTCAGATCTGGTTGTAGCGTCTCTAGATCCTCTCTGACCACCACTAGGATTTTCCATGTTTCTAGATGGTCTACCTCGAGCAGTGGTAGCACTCGGTTTCCCACTTTGATTTACATTCTGTTCAGACAATCTCGGGCAATCTTTAATAAAGTGGTCAACTGATCCGCACTTGTAACAGGAGCGGTCATGGAATCTACAACTCCTCGAATGCCATTTATCACAATACTGGCACTCTGTTCTGTCTCGACATTCATTTCCAACACTTGCGACCGAAGTGACTCGTGTACCCATAGGGGTCGATCACGATCTCGTCTAGAAAAGCCCGAAGTGTCTCTAGTCGGCCTAAATCATCTCTGAATTTCTTCGATGACTGTTGAAAGGGCTTTCCCGAAGATCTCTTACGAAACTCCTTTGCTCCCATATCAGCTTTTCTTTTCTCCTTACTAAGCTCCTCGGCTTTGCAAGCTCGCTCGACAAGTACCACAAATTCTCGGATTTCTAAAATGCCGACATACAGCTTTATATCATCGTTCAGTCCATCCTCGAAACGTTTACACATCACAACTTCTAAAGAAATGCATTCTCGAGCGTACCGGCTAAGTCTTACAAACTTTCGTTCATAATCAGTAACCGGTATGGAACCTTGTTTAAGTTCAAGAAATTCCTTCCGTTTTTGATCAATGAATCTCTGACTGATATACTTTTTCCGAAACTCAGTTTGGAAAAACTCCCAAGTTACTTGCTCTCTGGGCACAACAGAAATCAACGTATTCCACCAATAGTAGGCAGAATCACGTAGCAAGGAGATAGTACACTTTAGGCACTCATCGGGTGTGCAAGATAGCTCATCGAGTACCCGAATAGTGTTGTCCAACCAAAATTCAGCTTGCTCGGGATCATCGCTGTCCGTAGCTTTAAATTCAGTAGCCCCGTGTTTTCAGATTCTGTCAACTGGGGGCTTATTTGACCTTATTTGGTCAGTTACCGGAGGTATTGTAGGTGCGGGGGTTGTATTAGTCGGGAATGGAGGTTGTGGAACAGCCGTATTAGTTTGAATGTATTGGTTGAACCAATCATTCATCACGCTATAAAAAGCTTGTCTAGCTTCATCATTCTGATTACTAGCAATAGGTTGAGAGTCCGCCGGCGCTGTCCCTTGTGCGGGAGCAGGCGCTACACTCTCAAGATCATCAGCTATCGTTCGGTTGGGATCGGGATCCATTACCATAAACAAACACATTTTTAACTGTCAGAAATCACCACACTATCAAATAGACACATAATGGCCTGTATAGCTAGACCCAAACGTATTACGGTAGTCCTAGAATCGACTAAACCGTGGCTCTGATACCAATAAAATTGTAACACCCCGTACCCGAGACCGTTGCCGGAGTCGAACACGAGGTGCTAACAGACTTAATTCATTTATTTGCACAGTCCATTTTAAAAATTTCCAGACAAGCTGGCTAACTGCGTCACTGTCACCTTAAAAATCATATCTTGAGTTCCAAAACTCGAAAACCAGTTCCGTAAATTTTTCCTGAAACTAGACTCATATGTCCATCTACAAATTTTTTCTAGAATTTTTGGTCAACCAATTAGTACAGTTTATCAGTTAAAGTCTCCCCTGTTTCAGGGTTCGACTACTCTGACCTTCATGCATTATGACTTAGATATCTCCCTGTACAGGGCTTCAATACTTATGCCGTTTGTTTCTAAAGAAACTAGACTCGAAAAGGAATCTGTACATATAGGGCATGACTTCTAATTATCTCTGGTTAATTTATAGTGAATTTCCAAAGTCGAAACAAGGAATCCAGAAATCGCTCTGGCCCTGTTTCACGAAAACTTAAACATCTCACAAAATACGGCTCATATGATCGTTTCATTACTTTCATATGAAAATATATTCATCAAGGTTCGATTACATAATTTATTCACTATTTAATTCAATTCCTACTATTTTTAACGATTTTTCAAATCCACATCACTGCTGCTGTCAGCATCTATTTTTAAGGTAAACTTTACCTATTTCATGGTTTTCCATGGATCAACTAAAATTTTGTCATACATAGCACCAAAATGATCGTGATTAACCATTCCAATGGCTACTCATTACCAACATTTCCATAACACTCCATGATCAACATACAAAATGATTATAACGCTATGCTCAAAATATATATAAGCCATTTTCGCATGGCTAACCAAATATATACATTACCGAAAGGTACATGACCAACAACAAAAGGGTAGTCCGACACATGCCATTTTCAGAGTTCAACTAAAAGAGTACCAAATGGGCTTTGATAGTGTGGATGACTTCGACTTTGACACTCCCGAATCCGATAGCTGACGAACCAAAATCTATAAAACAAAGAATCAAAGAAACGGAATAAGCATTTAATGCTTAGTAAGTTTTTGAGTAATGAAATCATGCACAACTGAAGTATAGCATTCATATGACTAAACGAATAATTTCATATACACATATTCTCACAATCATACCTACTTCACATTTCCAACCCTTATATTCATACATAAGAAATCAACTTGACTAAAGGCCGGAAGCTTGTTAATCGATTGAGCGAATACTATTTAAAAGGAATCAATTATTCCAATGCATATACAAAACATACCTCATCGTTGGGGTTTTACGAGCGTATTAATTGAAATTATTACAGCAAGATTGCTCATTCCCAAACCAAGTACCTTCGGGAATTAGCCGGATATAGCTACTCGCTCAAATGCCTTCGGGATTTAGCCCGGTTATAGTAACTCGCACAAATGCCTTCGGGACTTAGCCTGGATATAGTAACTCGTACAAATGCCTTCGGGACTTAGCTCGGATATAGTAACTCGTACAAATGCCTTCGGAACTTAGCCCGGTTATAGTAACTCGCACAAATGCCTTCGGGACTTAGCTCAGTTATAGTAACTCGCACAAATGCCTTCGGGACTTAGCCCGGTTATCATCCGAATAATCATGCACATATATCAATAAATCATGACACATCCTTATTTCATTTTTATTACTAAAGCTCAAACACAAGACATTTATCAAACCTTACCAATTTCGGCTCAATAGCCACATACAAAAAGCATGATTTTGACTTGCTTCATAACATGACCTCTATTCGCATTCGGATGCCCGTCATAAGTATAAACTAATTACCTCAATATATGTAACTCAAGTAGATTCATTATATCACCGTTTATTTGTTATGCTTATATGTCATGACTTGAACAAATCATAAACTAAGTTCCATTACTCGAAGACTTACCTCGGTTGTTGTCGAACGATTTCAACAGCTATTCGACCACTTTTTCCTTTCCTTTATCAAATTTAGTTCCCCTTTGCTCTTGAGCTTAAATTTAAACAAATAAATTTATTTAATTATTTTTCACTTGGGCAATTCCATTCAATACATGTATGTCATACAATCTAAGTACAATGACCTTATTCAATACTATTTAAACATCATGCATTATCGAATTTCATCAACACCATCTAACTTCATATAGAAACACATATCATCCCAAGTCGGTACACAAGTCAAATGCATCGTTTAAATTGTTAAAGTCCACAATTTAGTCATATCTCTCTATCATAGTTTCTTCACTTAAACCGAATTAGCAAGCCCATATAGTCATTGGTCGAATGCTATATAACCCAAGTCATCAAGAGTTTTATTATTTAACACTTAGATATCCATTCAAAACACTTAACCGGCCTTTGACCAAGACTTTAAACAAAGTCTATGTTCGGCTATCACACATATGGGCATTATTAGTTTAAAATTTTAACAAGATTAATTTCTTTGATCTTAACCTAAATGACAACTCCCATTCTCCTTATTTCAACTGAATTATTCATAACATCAAGACTAAAATTTTTGCACCTTGAACTTCATACATTTATAAAAACTTTCATAACTTATTCGGCCTTATCAAGAACCATTTAACATGCAAGGAAAAATAATCATAGAGGAAGAAGTTAACATTCTAAATAGACTCAATTTTTGACCGAATGTACAAGGTGTCTCTAAGCTTCTCATCCAAAAATCTTTACCCCATTCTAGTCATTCCCCCATTGTTCCCTACAACATGAAAATAGCCCCTAATTCCAACACTTAATCATTCGGCATCTTGCTCAAATCACCATAGGAAATCTCAACTTTCTTGACATTACCAAGAGTGCATTCACAAATTAACTTAGCATAATATAAAGCCAAATCAACAAATTCAAAGCTTACCTCCTAATAGCTAAAGATGAATGCTGAATTGCTCTAGGTAAGTTTTCCCTTATTTTTCCTCTTTGTTTCGGCTTGAGAGAGGTAGGAGAAGAAGATGAACACCATCCTCTTTCTTCTCTTTTATTTAATTCCTTTTATTACAATTATTAATTCATTTGTTAATACAAAATTATTTTAAATTTGAATTGGTGAAGCATTATCTTTTCTTGGCCGGCCACTATGTTCATTATGGGTAAATTGACATGCAAAACCATTCTTTTCAATGCATGTACTAATAGACCATTGTAAGATTAACCTCTCACTTTCCAACAATGTTTCATATAAGTCCATTTTAATAAATCCACATACAAATGATCAAATTAATGTATGAAACTTTCACACATGCATTTACTCACATCATAAACACAGAATATAACTTTTAATCATTTATAAGACTCGATTTCGTGGTCCCGAAACCACTTTTCGACTAGGGTCAATTTAGAACTGTTACACGGGCTTATACCAATAATCAAAAAAATAAAAAGAAAAAACAACAAATACAAAATAAACTAAAATTTAAATTCCAAATATCCATAATAATGTCCAAGTTTTACAAATTTTCAGGCCCAAATAAAGAATCTATTCTAGCCCAAGTACATTTTTTTAACCTAAACCCTAAACTCGATTCTAATAACCTAAATTAAACCCAAATTAAAGCTTAACCCAAAAGGGCCCAAATGAAAAAATGGCCCAATAAGCCCGAGTGACCCAGATACTGGTTTCAAAAAGGGAAATCCTAGTCTTCTGATCAGCGCCGCGGCAATGGTTTTCACCCTAGCTATCTGATTTCAAAGCAGGCCCAAAACAGTGAAGTTTCTGGAACATGCCAGACCTGCATGGCTTTCTCCTCCGTACAGTAGTCTCGTGCTCCCATAGAACCTGCGAGAGCAAAGTGATTAACAGAAAGGCCAGCTAAAAAATATGATTTTCATTTTTTTCTTTTTATTTATTTCGTAAATCTGGCTATAAAAGCCATGGGTGAAATCCTTTATTTTTTACACACACTGTACTGTACACACGCACAGAGAACAAAGAAAAAGCAATTTAAGATTAGCAAAGGTGATTTCAAGCTTTCTTTTGTCCTCTCTTATGATTTTTTTTCTTTTTTTAGTTTATTTTTTCATTTGGTTCAGATTTTTTTTAGTATGTGAGTCGATCCTAATGAAAGCTCGAATACTTCAGAAATACTGAGGTAAAGGCGAGGGAGCAAATAGTGTTGAATCTTTGCTTTATGAACCTATCTTCGTTTTTAAAAAAAAAATAATGTGAGATTTGAAGTTTTTTTTAAAATAAAAAAGGGAGGAAGAAAATACTTACTAAATTTCTCTAAGCATGGTCAAGCACCTTCAGCGGAGAGGATGGGTACTGTTTGCATACTGTTGATCACCAAAACAATAGTGGTTCGGCTGCTAGCAAAAGAAACCCTAGAAATTTGATTTCAAGGCTGTGATTTTCGGCTAAAATGGGGCTGCATTTGAAAAGGGGGGAATGGGGAAAAAAGGTTTTAAGTAACCTTTTAACAAAACGATACCATTTGCATAAGTGAAGGCCCGCTCGTCAACTCATTTGGCAGGCCCGATCTGCGCATTGTCACTCAAAAATGGGGAATTTTCATGACGAATCCTTCCCCTTGCGCACAGCCTTCAATTTGGGCCCAATTTGCCTACCTTATATTTTAAAATTTGGTATGCTAATTTGTGCGTTGTTTCAATTTGATCCGCGGTTCATTGCAGCATTGTGGGCACGAGATATTTACAAATTCAGTCCCCATACATTTATGCGCTTTGAGCATTGGTCCATGTTATGATTACTTTATTTGCAAATTATCCTCCCTATTTTATTGCAGTATTAATTTGGTCTTATAGCTGTACAATTGGTTAATTTAAAATATATTTAATATGTTTATGCATTAATCCATGTTAATAATTTTGTTTGGTTACATTTGTATGATTATTTTGAGATTGTTTTTATATTTTCACCTTATGTATCCTATTTCTTTAAATATTATATATATAATGGTATATTAATCGTTCTTATTAAAATTTTTTTTATAATAACTATTATTTTGGAGTGTTTAAAATTCTTTTTACATTATATTGTTTAAATACCTTATTATAAAGTGTTGTCAAAATATTTATATACATGCTGATACATAGATTATTTAAAATACTTCTTGATTTATGAAACACTTAAATATTTTTATGTACATATGATACTATTTTGGAACTCCATTTGTTACTTTAAAATGTGTCTCTATATTATGTTATCCTAGTATGTTATTTAGTATTTCTTCTAAATATTTTTAAGTAAATGGTATGTATATAATCTATATGATAATCTAATTTCACATGTATTTATTTTTATATGTATGTTTTTTAATAAAAAAATTTATTATGTGTGCTATACCTTGCCATGTATTATTATTTCTTCATATTTAATATATTATTTAAGTTATCATTAAACATATGTTTTTGTATTTATATTTAATTTACATACATTATTAAAACCATGATATTTTAAATATATAGTTTTTTTTTAAATTGGTACCTAATTATTTTTATTAAATGCATAGTATGTGATAAAATTAAGTTAATTTTACAATTCATATTTTTATTTCATGATATTCTAACATTTAATTATTTCTAAAATATATGTATATAACCCATATTAAATTATTTTATTATAGTCTACATTATTGATTTCAAATTAATATTTCTTTTATGTATATATATATATTTTATTTAAAATTATTCATGTGTATAATGCGTTTCTTTTAAGAACTATATTTAATTTAAGTCTTACCATTTATTTATTGTATACACTCTCATATTTTATTATCCTTATACATGTATTATTTTCATCAATCCAAATCAAGTTGTTATATATAAAATTATGCTATATTTTGTTTTAAATTTCCCTTTATAAATGTAGTTTTATAAATATACATCACTAAATTTATGTATTTTGTAAATATAATTTTCTTTGTTATGTACACTCTATCCTATCATGTCTTTTCTTTTATATTTCATGTGTTATTTAAGCAACCATGCATATTATCAATTTTTAAAATCTGTGTTTGAAATATTTTGCATATTGTTCGATTCAAATGTTTTATTCTACAATATTCACGTTAAATAATTATGTATCTCTAGCTTTCATACCAATTTGTGAACTTATTTTATGTGTTAATTAATTCATCATTATTTTGAAAATGTCCTATACTATACTAAGTTCTAATTCCATTTCATTTTGTACATATTTTATGGATCATTTTATATTATGTCCCGTTAATTATTGTTGTATACCATTTTTGTATTGATTGTTCGTCGTCCATGATTAAGAATTTGGTCATTTTACTTAGAATAATTGTACACAATTGTGGATTGGTTAATTGTGACTTGTTGTATCCTATTATTTCATGCTCATTAACCCTTTTTCATACAAATGTTTTGATACAATTCATTAAGCATTCCATTTTAAAACGGATAAACGTGTTTTGAGCAAATTTCCAATTTTCTTTATCATTCAAAAATTTTGAAATAAGGCAATATCCAATATTTGGGGAATTCAAAAAATCGTGCTCAATCGTACTGGGTATGATTTTTCCGGTGAACTAAATATTTGGATAACCTTTTATAATTTTAGTGTACGAGTTTTCAAAAGTCGAAAATCAATTGCGTTTTAAAGGTATAAGGGATCGTATCCAATCGTGCTGGGTATGATACTGCATATCTTTGAAACGAGAGAATTTTGACCACTAATTTAAACTATTCGAACATTTTAAAAAAAGAATCATACTTTGGAAAATCTTTTCTTTAAAAGACCGTTTGGCATAAGGATAGCATCAAATCAATTTGGTACCAATTTTTGGGCGTAATGAGGGTGCTAACCCTTCCTCATGCGTAACCGACTCCCGAACCCACTTTTTGATTTTACATGAATAAAGCGTTTTAGTAGGTGGCCCAATCACACCTAAATCAAGAGGTTGGTGGCGACTCCACATTTTTGTTTTCAAAAGTCGATCCCCATTGTTTTCAAAATAAAAAAGGGTTTCAACACCCATAATTAGCCTCAGCAACCCCTTGTTGTGGTTTACCCTCTCTAGCTCATTTTTTGGGACAAGTATTTAAGTTAGTAGAACCAGAAGCCCTTTTAACCAGAACCTTATTCTTTTCCCGTTTTTCGTGTTCCACCTGTTTGATCTCCTCTACAATTTTGGATTTCTCAACTAGAGTCTCAAACACCGGTTCTTAAAGTGGAGAAACATGAATTTTAAGGTCAAAACACAACTTATTTTTAAACCTCATACACTTATCTTGTCTTGTGGCAACCATACTTTAAGCGTAGTGGCTAAGCCTAAAAAATTCAGCCTCATATTCCACTACAATCTTCTCTCCCTTCTTCAACTCGATAAACTCAAGTCTGCCAGCTTCCACATACTTAGTGCCCAAATACTTCTTTTGAAAGGCTTCTTGAAAATATTCCGAGGTCAAACGTTTAGCATATATACCCCTTACAATAGGCTACCACCAACGATACGCCTCTTCCCTTAACAAGGACACAGTGCCCTTCAATTTTTGTTCTGGAGTACAATCTAGATCCTCTAGAATCCTCTCTATTGACTCCATCTAGTACTCAGTCATGGTAGGGGTCATTCCAACAACACCTTTATATATTTCTGCCCTATTCGGTTGGAGCCTCTTTGTCACAAACTTACAGCTTCCCAATCTAGTTTGGGCTCCAACAACCCTTTTGTAACACCCCGTACCCGAGACCGTTGCCGGAGTCGGACACAAGGGGTTAACAGACTTAATTCCCTTATTTTTACAGTCCATTTTAAAAATTTCCAGACTAGCTGGCTAACTGCGTCACTGTCACCTTAAAAACCATATCTTGGGTTCCAAAACTCGAAAATCAGTTTCGTAAATTTTCCCTGAAACTAGACTAATATATCCATCTACAAGTTTTTTTCTAGAATTTTTGGTTGGACCAGTTAGTATATTTTATTAGTTAAAGTCTCCCCTGTTACAGGGTTCGACTGCTCTGACCTTCATGCATTACGACTTATATATCTCCCTGTACAGGGCTTAAATACTTATGCCGTTTGTTTCTAATGAAACTAGACTCAAAAAGGAATCTATAAATATATGGAATGACTTCTAATTATCTCTGGTTAATTTATAATGAATTTCTAAAGTCAGATCAGGGGATCCAGAAATCGCTCTGGCCCTGTCCCACGAAAACTTAAATATCTCTTAAAATACGACTCATATGACCGTTTCGTTTCTTCCATATGAAAGTAGATTCATCAACGTTCGATTACATAATTTATTCACTATTTAATTCCATTCTTACTATTTTTAGTGATTTTTAAAATCCACACCACTGCTGCTGTCAGCATCTGTTTTTAAGGTAAACCTTACCTATTTCATGGTTTTCCATGAATCAACTAGAGTTTGTCATACATAGCATCAAAATAATCATAATTAACCATTCCCAATGGCTAATCGTTACCAAACATTTCCATACCTCTCAATGAACAACATACAAGACGATTATAATGCTATGCTCAAAGTGTATATAAGCCATTTTCGCATGGCTATCCAAATTTATACAAAACCAAAGGGTACATGACCAACAACAAAAAGGGTAGTCCTATACATGCCATTTCAGGGTTCAATCAAAAGTGTACCAAGGGGGCTTTGATAGTGTGGATGACTTCGACTTCGACAATCCCGAGTCTGATAGCTGACGAACCAAAATCTATAAAACAGAGAATCAAATAAACGGAGTAAGCATTTAATGCTTAGTAAGTTTTGAATAATGAAATTAGTTTCGGCTAAGGTATAACATTCATATGGCGAAATGGATAACTTCATATATGCACATTCTCATAAACATACTTACTTCACGCTTCAATCAATATATTCATTCACAAGGTATCAAACCTAACTAAAGGCTGAAAATTCGTTTAATCAATTGAACGAATACTATTTAAAACGAATCGACTTTTCCGATGCATATACGAAACATACCTCATCATTTGGATTTTATGAGCGTATTAATTTGAAATTTATAGCAAGATCGCTCATTCCCAAACCAAGTACCTTCGGAGTTTAGCCGGATATAGCTACTAGCTCAAATGCCTTCGGGACTTAGCCCGGTTATAGTAACTCGCACAAATGCCTTCGGGACTTAGCCCGGTTATAGTAACTCGCACAAATGCCTTCGGGACTTAGCCCGGTTATAGTAACTCGCACAAATGCTGTAACACCCCGTACCCGAGACCGTTGCCGGAGTCGGACACGAGGGGTTCACAGACTAAATTCGCTTACTATCGCAGTCCATTTTAAATTTTTCCAGACAGCTGGCTAACTGTGTCGCTGTCACCTTAAAAATCATATCTTGAGTTTCACAACTCGAAAATCAGTTTCGTGATTTTTCCCTGAAACTAGACTCCTATTTCCATCTACATATTTTTTCTAGAATTTTTGGTCGGGGCAATTAGTACAGTTTATTAGTTAAAGTTTCCCCTGTTACAGGGTGCGACTACACTGACCTTCATGCATTACAATTCGGATATCTCCCTGTACAGGGCTTCAATACTGATGACGTTTGTTTCTATAGAAACTAGACTCAGAGAGGAATCTATACATATATGGAATGACTCCTAATAATCTCTGGTTAATTTATAATGAATTTCCAAAGTCGGAACAGGGAATCCAGAAACTGTTCTGGCCCTGTCTCACGAAAACCTAATTATCTCTTAACATACCACTCATATGACCGTTTCGTTTCTTCCATATGAAAGTGGATTCATCAAGGTTCATTTAGATAATTTATTAACTATTTAATTCTATTCCTACTATTTTTAGTGATTTTCCAAATCTACATCACTGCTGCTGTCAGCATCTGCCTTTAAGGTAGACTTTACCTATTTCATAGTTTCCATGATTCAACTAGCCCTTTTAGCATAAATAGCACAAATTATGATAGTGATTAACCATTCCCATGGCCAATCCTTGTTAAGCATATCCACACCTCTCAATAACCATATCCATACCAAATGATTATAACATTATGCTCAAACATATATAAGCCATTTTCGCATGGCTATCCAAAATTATACAAATCCAAAGGGTCCATGACCCACTACAAAAAGGGTAGTCCTATACATGCCATTTTCAGAGTTCAACCAAAAGTGTACCAAAAGGGCTTTGATAGTGTGGGCGACTTCGACTTCAATAATCCCGAGTCCGATAGCTGACGAACCAAAATCTATAAAACAGAGATTCAAAGAACGGAGTAAGCATTTAATGCTTAGTAAGTTTTAAGCAAGACAAAGTGTTCTCAATCACTATTATTGGTCATTCATTTCAACTGTTCGATGAAGTTAATCTAGAGCTTCATCTCGATCTATAATATCATTAAACGCAACACTTGGCTGCCACATATATACTTTCGAATAATAATGACCTAGATGGTCAAATATTTCCAAAGCACATTCTCACATTTGGAGTTATAATATTAATCACATTTACCTACCTCTTTGATACTGATAATTCACCTCGAAATCACTCCACCGATGAGTAAGTAATACGTACCTGAACATCTTGAATACATAATACTTATTTGATGGTAACTTAATGCAGATACTCAATATCAAAGTCTTACTTGAATCCTAGCATTTAGCCGTCGGGTTTTTAAAGCTCGGATATAGTACGAGCACGAAGCCTACGGACATTAATCAGGATAATACTCTCGCATAAAGCCTGCGGGGTTTTAACCCGGATATAGTACTGACACAATTGCCCTTCGGAACTTATCACATTTATACACTTTCACATCCATCACGTTGGCCACTCGGCCCTGTCACATATATACACTTTCACATTCATCACATCGGCCATTAGGCCTCATCACATATATACACTTTCACATTCATCACATCGGCTATTAGGCCTTATCACATATATACACTTTCACATTCATCACATCGGCTATTAGGCCTTATCACATATATACACTTTCATATTCATCACATCGGCCATTAGGCCTTATCACATATATATACACTTTCACATTCATCACATCGGCCATTAGGCCTTATCACATATATATACACTTTCACACTCATCACATTGGCCATTCGGCCTTATCACATATATACACTTTCACATTCATCACATCGGCCATTAGGCCTTATCACATATATACACTTTCACATTCATCACATCGGCCATTAGGCCTTATCACATATATACACTTTCACATTCATCATATCGGCCATTAGGCCTTATCACATATATATACACTTTCACATTCATCACATAGGCCATTAGGCCTTATCACATATATATACACTTTCACACTCATCACATTGGCCATTCGGCCTTATCACATATATACACTTTCACATTCATCACATCGGCCATTAGGCCTTATCACATATATACACTTTCACATTCATCACATCGGCCATTAGGCCTCATCACATATATACATTCACATCACAATTATCCAAATATACTTCACATATCACATATACTATCATGTATACACTTTGTCTTGGCCGAATCTACATTAATCATTTCCCAATGAATAATTCAATTTCACGCCATACTATCATTTCATATTCGAATACTCATAAACTTACAATTTCACAAATTTTAATATCAAAGATCCATCTAACACTCATGTATCGTTTTACAATATCACGATTTAGAATTCACGTATGGGTTTAATCAATAGCTTATGAGTAACTAAAACAAGTTTTATCCATGTTTACAACAAAATCACATATTCACTACGAGCTGTTTTCCTGAGCAGTAGTCACTAAATTATTTATAACTGGAGCTACAAAACTCCAAATCACTTGCCGTTAATTTTCCCTGAATATAGACTCGTATATATTCCATCCATAAAATTTTCAGAATTTTAGGTTTGGCCAATCAATACCAGATTTTTCTTAAAGTTTCCCCTGTTTCACTGTTTGACTAATCTGACCACTCTTCACTACGAATCAAATTTCTCATTTTACAGAATTCAAAATGTGTTGTATTTGATTTCATTTGAAACTAGACTCATTAAGGAGTCTAAGCATATAAATTTTATCTTATAACCATTTTTGTACAATTTATAATGATTTTCTAAAAACAGAACAGGGGATTTTGGAGTCATTCTGACACCGTCTCACACAACTTTAAATATCTCTTTATAGGAAATTTGTTTGCTCACAAGGTCTCTTTTATAAGAAACTAGACTAATTAAGCCTTGATTACATATTTTATTCAGCCTATAATTCCACACCAACAATTTATAGTGATTTTCTAAAATCACGTTACTGCTGCTGTCCAAAGCAAATTATTACAATTTGCTCTTAACTTTCCAAGTCCAAACACATATGAACTTACCATTTGAGTTTAAGACATATCATGGCCACATCATATCTTATTAAATCAACTCATTATGTCCTATTATGATTGAATTTACTCAACGTTTAATCACTTAAAACTTACCTCGGAAGCGGTTGACGACTAGATATCCACGGCTATTCGTCTACTTTCTCTTTTCCCCTATCCGACTTTGATCCTCTTTGCTCTTGGGCTTAATTTAACAAATAAATTGATTTAATCATTTGAGCATCGAAAAGAGGAACTCAAGATACTTAGCCCATATATATATACATTAGACATTAAAGTCACATACATATGAAATCATGAATCAACTCAACATATTAACCCACACTTCCTTTTAGCCGATTGTCTAAGCCAAGATAAAAGCATCAATATGCTTGCCTCTAACCGAATACATGCAACACCAATCTTCTTCCTATGGCCGAATATGCATGTCTATGTTGAGGCCGATTATATGCTTAATACTTCCTACAAGTATGGTTACTTGTATTGATTATATATCATCTTGTTTCAAGTTCAAAACTCGGCTAATACGCATATATACACTAGTAATCAAATACTAACATTTTGCACTTCACCTTACTACCATTTCACATCTATTTTCTACCATGGCCGAATGCATCAAGACACCATACCATTCAATTTTGGTCATGGGTTACACAAAGAACTTAATGTCTAACTCAAAAATGCCAAAAAGAAAATCCAAGAGTCATCAATCATCATCACATGTATCATTACAAAGCTTTACACTTAGCATGCAAATGACATCAACACAAATCCACCTTAACCGAAACTTAACTCATCTTCATGCCTCATCACCACAACGTCAAACATCAACCAAGAAGACAACACCCTTGGCCGAATATCATCTCCATCTCATAGCAAAGATTTAAACCATGGGCTAGGTAGAACTCAAACTAACAACTAAAAACATGCATGAATCTCAAGGACAACATCAAACATACCTTAGTCTAGCAAACCACCATAGCCGATTTTCTCAAGCTCTTCCCCTTCCTTTCTTTCCTCTATTCGGCCAAAGATGTTCAAGAATGAACACTTTTTTTTTTGTTTTCTTTCTTCAATTCACGGCAATGGGGGGGAAACATGGATGAGACAATTTTTTTTCATCATCATTTACCTTTCCATTATTATTTTATTACCCATACTCCTTATTTTATTTTATTGTTTCCTCCCATGATGCACCAACACAACATGTCTATGACATGTTTTGCCCATCACCCTTTGTCCATCCTAATGTCATGGCCGGCCACTACTAGATGGGGGAAAAATTGACATGCAAGTCCCCCCTTTTTCAACATGCACTAATAGGTCCTTATGTTTTGATCTATCACATTTCAAAAATGTCACACATAAGTCCTATTGACTAAATTCACATGCAATTTACTAAATCGAAGCTTAAAATTTTCACACATTTATTTTAGACAATAAATATCATATTCAAATAATTTGGTGACTCGGTTTAGCGGTCCCGAAACCGCTTTCCGACTAGGGTCACTTTAGGGCTGTCACAAATGCCTTCGGGACTTAGCCCAGATATAGTAACTCACACAAATGCCTTCGGGACTTAGCCCGGATATAGTAACTCGCACAAATGCCTTCGGGCTTAGCCCGGAATTAGTCACTAGCACAAATGCCTTCGGGACTTAGCCCGGATATAGTAACTCGCACAAATGCCTTCGGGCTTAGCCCGGAATTAGTCACTAGCACAAATGCCTTCGGGACTTAGCCCGGTTATCAATCCGAATATCCATGCACATATCAATAAATCATGACACATCAATATTTCATTTTCATAACTAGAATTCAAACACAATTCACTTATCAAGCATTATCATTTTCAGCTCAATAGCTACATACAAAGGGCATGATTTTGATTTGCTTATAACATAATCTAATCGAATCATAATCTAAGTTTCATTACTCGAAAACTTACCTCGGATGTTGTCGAACGATTTCGACGGCTATTCGATCACTTTTTCCTTTCCCTTATCCAACTTTGGTCCTCTAAGCTCTTGAGCTAATTCAAACAAATTTAACTTATTAAAGTCTCGTTATGCTAGCTTATGGCCGAATATGACAATGAATTTGATAGGTTATATGGCCACCTTTAGCTCAAATACAAAATGGTCATACGCATTTTTTAATCACATTAAGCAATTTAATACCATTAATCTAACATTTCCTCATGTGCAACTTTATGACCGAATACACATATTATTAACTCAATATCAATTAACTAAGCACTTAAACAAATTCTCTTTAACTATACACACATTCGGCAATGACAAAGACAATTTAGCAAACCTTAAATTCAACTTATAGCAATATATATATTCAATATTCAAAGCATTTAACATCACTTCACCATAATTTTTACATCATGGCCGAATGTTCCTTTGAACCATTTACCCTTACAAGGAATAAATTTCACCATCAAAACTAACAAGCTTATAATCCCATGACCGAAACCTCTAACAACACCAATTAAAAATACTTCATGGGTTTGAGGTAAAACCAAGAAAGAAATTCATAAATGTCGAGATATAAGCACTAACATTGTTCATCTAGATTTAGCATGAAACAACATCCATCACCCTTATAATTACCATAGCCGAAAACCTTACTCATTCCAAAAATCCAAATCTCAACTTGGGTCACAAAAATAACTTGATATCTCATTAACACAACATCAACACTAAGCAAGAATGATACATCCATGGCCGAGTGTCATCTCCATCACATAGCAAGATTTAGACCATGGGCTAGGTAGAACTTAAGCTAACAACTAAAACATGCATGCATTTCATGGAACATCATCAAACATACCTTAGTCTAGCAAACCACCATAGCCGATTTCCTCAAAGCTCTTTTTCCTTCTTTTTCTTTCTTCTATTCGGCCAAGAACAACATGAGAGCTTTTTTTTTTCTTTCTTTTTTTTCATCATCATTTACCTTCCCATTATTATTTTATTGCCCATACTCCTTATTTTATTTTTCCTAACATAAAGCATTAACCCAACATGTTCATGACATGTTTTTTAGCCATAACATTTTGTCCACCCTCATGCTCATGGCCGGCCACTACTAATTAGGGGGGAAAATTGACATGCAAGTCCACCCTTTTGATTACATGCACTAATAGATCCTTATAGATTAACCTATCACATTTCAAAAGTGTCACACATAAGTCCTATTGACTAAATTCACATGCAATTTACTAAATTGAAGCTTAAAACTTTCACACATTCATATTCACATATTTTGGACAATAAATATCATATTCAAATAATTTGGTGACTCGGTTTAGCGGTCCCAAAACTACTTTCCGACTAGGGTCACTTTAGGGCTGTCACACCTTTGCAGAACCCTCAACATCGCCTACGACACTGTATTGTCTCTGTTCTCATAGCCTCCTCCACTATTGACGGTAGAGTTCTCTATGTATTCCTCCTCAGGGATTAGGTTTTCTCCTTGAACAGTGGGCGGCTCAACAGGTGCAGCCCTATGCGGCCTACCCTACCATGTCTAACATGAGTGTTCATAATGATCTTATTGAAATTTAATATCTAAAGTATATCTACAATTTCCAAACAAAAATTTCAAGCATTAGCTATTTCTTGAGTATTTACAGTCTAACGATCATAGTTTATCTAAAGTTTCAAGAGTAACAGTAACTGAAGTAGAACCGGCATTGGAGTCTCGGATTTAATTTCTTTTACGAAAATCAATTTTTAAAAAGTTTTATTGCATGGTTTTTCCCAAAAATACCCATTTTATGTCATGCATGCTCATTTAAAAATTCACAGTTTGAGTTTAAATAACCTGACTTTGAAACCACCAAATATAACCTCCCTGACTCGACCTAGACGTTAAGCCCGAATTTAAAAGATTACATTGGTCACCAAAATCGCCCAATTAGTTAACAAAGTTTATAAAACAATCATTTTAAACATTTTTTTTTATCTTTAAAGAAAACTTAGGCTATTTTCAGAAAAACTCACGAGTTAACAAAATCCGATTAAGTTTAACATTTCCCTTATAATGGTGACTACTTTTGAAAACCTAATTAATTTCCATTTTTATTTATCACTCAAAATTTATTTATAACCTAGCAGCTGAAAAGTGATATTCAAATTAGTTTTTATTTAGGAAAATCAGAATTATTTTATGCATAACCAATTCTAAACCCATGTTTCAACATCCTAAATCCAAATTAAATAACATGCATATTAAATAAACCCTAAACTTAGGCCTCATGCCACAGTTTAAACTAAAGCAATACAATTCCAAAATAACAGAAATAATAAAAATACGTTTAAAATACATTTGGCTAAAAATAAACTGAGCTAAACCCTTTGTAAGCCGAGTCCGCATCCTAACCTGGTAGGTTATCCATAAAGATGGAAATAATGGGGGAGTGAGGTTAAGAAGCTCACCAGAAAATCAATGCAAACAGTAGACAAATCATACAAAATGACAACTCATAGAATAATCACAATTGAATAGCAATTCAGAATACTAGTATTTCAAATCAACACATCAATATAATATCTCAGTATTCACAACCATGTAAATGCTTATGAATGTAATGCAATTTCAATTTATCAAAAAAGATCCCACCCAACTCCGCTACACACCATAGTAAGAGTTCCCCAAAACTCATCTATCTCTACATATCGCATTGTTGATAAACTACCAATAATTTTCCAAATTAACTACCAGTATTAAAAATTATGAATGAACCACCAGTATTTTTGGTTAAAAAATTTGCAGACAAGATACTAGTAATTTGTGGATGAACCACCAACGTTGCAAATTATTAAATTATCAGTACTTTCTCCTTTTATATCATCCCCCTTATGCAATGCAATATAACATGCTTGTAACAGTATCATGTAAAAATAGTTGACATGTTTAACATGTATTCAGTTCATCAGTGGCAGTAGACATGCTTAACATGTATTCGGTTTAACAGTAACAATAAGCTGAACATGCAATTAGTAATACAGTGGCAGATTTTAATAGTAACAATTTATCAAAAATACTGATACACTAGGCATGTATCAATCACATATCATGCATATAAAAGTAGTAATTCAGTCAATCTGATCATGGATTCCAAAATATTCATATTACCAGACACTCAATTGAGTGAAATAAAACTTTAAAAATAGTTTGGGGACTATTCAGGGACTAAACAAAACAATTCATAAAATTCTGAACAGAACTATAAAACAGGGATCACACGACCATGTAGAAGGGTTATACGATCGTGTGGTCAAATCGTATAATAAACTATGGCCACGTGGTATACATAAAAAATTACTCTACAAGAGAGACACGATTGTGTGGCAGGCCGTGTAGAGGAATTGTAGCCGTGTAGTTTACGAACTGGCCTAGGATTTTCAAAGGCACATGGCCGTATAGTCCACCTGTATGGGAGACCGTGTGGCCCTAAACCTACATAAAGTTTGCCAAAATTTACTTGTAAAAGAACACACACCTTTCACCGAAGGTCTTATCGACGTTCCTCACGATCAAATCTAATCCAATTCACCTAAATCAAGTCCTTCAAACGACATTTTCACATCAGAGGCACATGGCCGTATGGTCCACCTGTGTGGGAGATCGTATGGCCCTAAACCTACACAAAATTTGCCACAATTCACTTGCAAAAGAACACACACCTTTCACCGAAGGTCTTATCGACTTTCCTCACGATCAAATCTAATCTGATTCACCTAAATCAGGTCCTTCAAACGACATTTTCAAATGAATTAATGGTTGATTTTAATATTTGACAAGATTGTTGAAAGTGTTGACAAGAACCGCAAAAGATTGATTAGATCACATGAAAGATTAGCATCGAATAATCAAGTTACGAGAATACATGAAAGATTACCGATTCTTGGCAAGAAAAGGGATGTTATTGATGAAAATTATAAACTCGATAGAAAAACAATTGAATGGAGGATGTTTTAATCTAGGAAAGCAAAATAATCAACAGCAAAAGGATGAAAAATATGATGCAAAGAAGAGAAAAGAAAAGAAAAAGGAGAAGAAATAGAGAGAAGAAAGTAAATTTCTAATAGAAATTGAAAGCAAAACAAGATGCCAAGTCTAATTAGGAACAGATGGGCTAAATACATAGGGTTTGAGAATCCTAAAGGGCGGCATAGCAATTTTCTCATTGCTGCCAAAAATAAAATGGATGCCTTGGGAGAGAAGTGGCTCAAACTTAGGAACACTAGAGAGTGTAGCTAACTCTTAACCATTAGGCCTGAAGCTTATTTCTTACTTAATTTTTATTCCTAACAGTATATATTTTAGTGTGGCTTTTATACTAGGTTGTTGAAAATAAAAAGAAAAGAATGGGAGGAAGAGAGCTCAAACTTGGATCACTGGGGAGGACACTAAACACTTAACCATTCAACCCTAGTCATTACCTTGTTTATTCATTATGATTAATCTCTCATATTTTGGGCATGACATATATGATTTTTTCTAATAAATTTTAAAATTAAAAATTTAGAAAATTATTGGATATTTAATTTTTATTTAAATTTACTTTGTGATTAATTTTCATTTAATCAAATGAAAAAAATATTTTATCTGAAAATTTTTATTTATGAATAATTTAAATTTATGAATATGGATATTTGATTTTTTTAGTTAAATTTAATCATTCTTAATTAATTTTTGGTTGAGAAAATTAAATTATTTTATCTCATATAACAAATTCATATTTAGATTCTAAGTATTTATGTATGTATTGTAAATTTACAATTAATATATTTTAGGGTTAAATGTGTAAATTTATCATCATATTAATTCAACAATTAGACTATTAAAATATTAATCATATAAATAATTACAGAAGTGTTAAAACTACTTTAATTTTTACATTGTGTGAATGGATCTCTCTGAATAATTTGTATGATAAGATTGTTAATAAGGTTATCTTTTTCAATGATTTTATTGGAATAAGGTGCACATTCTTTTACAGATTGATTGAATGGTTTGTATAAAATAATATTTATATATAAAAACTTAGAGTAAAAGTTGATAATAAATAAATAAATATTAGCAAAAGCGAAAGGCGCAGGGACTGGAAAGGCACAACACCCTTCTTAGTCCTTATGAAATTTAATTATTCAATATAATTTTTTTAAGTATATTTAAAAATTACATTTTTCGACACTTTAAATATTAAATATTTAATTTCATTTGGGTCCCTCCAATACAAAGTTCCCTGATTCACCCATGCCAAAAAAATATAAACGAAACAAATAATTTAGTAGCATTAAATTTCAAAAAGTAACCAAAGATGTAAATCTAATTTAAGTGATTAAGAGAATTGAATATATTTGTTAAGAAATTGATAAAAAAAAAAGTAAACATGATTGCATTTAGGTAAATGTTAAATACATTTATTGGTACTTTTTAAAGTAAAAAAAAACTTAAAATAAAAACTAGAGTGCTTTAACATTAAATGTAAAATGATGAGTTATGGTTAAAAAGATCATTTTATTCCTATTAATTTCCAAGAGTTGGTAAGAAAAATATTTTGTATATGAAGCTCACAAGGATGGTAAAAGAAAAATATAAAAGGGTTGATCAATTTTGGACCATTGCAGAATAGAGGTCCCGAATGGACCCATATGTACGGGGCCTGGCCTAATGGATTGGCTACAAATATTATAGATTTGTCTCACCCTATATTTACTTTTGTGGTTAAAAATAGTATGGAAGTTTTTATATTAAAACTCGAATTATATTTTGTTCTTTTTTTTGAAAAAATGAGTAGATTAGTCTCTATAAATTAGATTAAAAAGTAAATTGATCTTTCAATTAAAATTTTATTTATTTTTATTGTTAAAGATTGACTCTATATATCAACTTAAGGTACAAGTGACATGCCACATGCCACTGTTTATTTATTCTGTCAGTCATGCCAGTTTTTAACAGTAAAAATAGATGAAATCTTTTTACTAAAAAGACCAATTTACTTTTTAAATTAATGTACAAAAATTAATTTTCTTATTGTTTAATAAAAAAATATAATCTAACGAGTATATTTTTACCGGAGTGTAGGAGTCGCAGCAGCACAGATAATTAATATACTATATAGAATAAAAAGACCCTAAATGCATTGCTGTCATTTAGTGATCAGAGATTGATGAATAATAAGTTTGGCATTACCTGAAGATGGTGACCCCTAAAAACCAGATGCCCCTACACCACATTGGATACTTGGTGTGCCCCATTGCTTTTATCACCTTTCTTTCAGTATTTCTTGCCCTTGCCCTGCCATTCCAGCTTCGCCATACTACAAACTCTCATATCATCATATCTCATGCACCTTCCCCAATTATACCACTCACGCATGGAATGTGTATCCCCTCAACCCCAACCCTCATTCAAATCCCTCCTAAATTCTATTTATATTCCTTCTATAGTGGCCCCCCTGTCACTCTTCACCCTAGGCCTAGGGTCCCCTCATTTATATATTTGTATATTTCCTTTTCTTTGTTGGGTTTCTAAAGGAGGTTATAACTTGTACAAAAATATATACATACACATGTATATATATATAGATTTCCCTGATATTCAAACATTGCCTCATTATTGATACAAATTGTTGGTAAAATTCCTATAGAGGCCCTTATATTAGAAGTTAAATTATATTTTTCCCTTCCACTAAAAAATGGACAAATTAATCCTAGTTCTTTAGTTCAAAGAGCATATTGGTCCTCTTTGTTAAAAATTTCATCCATTTATGCTGTTAAAAACTAGCATTGTTGACAGAACAACTAGACGGTAATAAATGGCATGCCATGTGTACATTATGCTAACGTATAAGGATCAGTTTTTAACGGTAGAAATGGATGAAATTTTTAACAGAATGACCAATTTACTCTTTGATTTAACGTATAAGGATTAATTTACTCATATTTTTAACAGAAGGGACAAAATACAATTCGACTTCTAATACAGGACTTCCATATAACTTCTACCCAAATTGTTTGATTATTTTAGAATCCTGTGTATAGCTTCAGTACGGTAACGTTTTAACATTAAGATTTGGCACCAGTGTGGTTAATGTGACCATTACTTTATATTTTGTCCAGTTTAGAGTTTTTGGGTCCAGCACTTTGGCTTGATTCTTCTATAGTTTTGGCTAAGATTTTGAGGTCCCCCAATCAAAACTTATGTGTAAAAGGATCGAAATAATATGGCCTTCTTTTAAGGACTGATAAGCAAGAAATATTCAAATATATATAAGATATTAAACATGACTGTTTTAAATAAAAAACAAAATTTCAGATAACATTCATCATAATTTTGACAATCTTGATTTAAAATTCACAAAATATGCAATGGTATCGAAATAGAAATTTTTTGGGAGACTGAAAAGAGAATAAATAAATGACTGTGCAGGGTTAGCCCCACTGTTTCTAACATGCATGGCCATAATATTTCAAGGCAATGCCAGACAATGGGCAAAAGAGAGAGGTAATGGTTTGATGAAATGGGATGTTGTGTTTAGCTAACATGGAAGTGAAGCTTCTTTTGCAGTGAATTATCCCAAGCTGCGGTCCTTTTTTACCATAAACATCAAACTCATTAATGTTAATAGGTCAAAAAGGATGAGATTGAGATTTGAGATGTTTAGTAGCACCAACTCTTTCTTTTATCTTTCATGATGGTATTATCCTTCCCACTAATTTCATTTTTAAAGTTTAAATATGCTTTTTTTTTTGCTATTTTTTTTCTAAAAGTCTTTAAAATACAATCTAATCCCTACTACACTACTATCTACCAAAAGTTAAGAAAAAAATATCAACAAAGACATAACAACCAAAATCAAAAGATATTGTCCCCCAGCTTTCACCTTTTTGTCCCCCTTTTATTTTATTGTGCATTTGGTGGAACTATGGATGTATTTAAAGTATTATAGAATTTCTTGTAATAAGAATTAGATTGTACTTTTATCTTCTCTATTTAGAAAATGAATAAATTAGTCATTATATATTAAATTAAAGAGCAAATTGGTCATTTAGTTAAAAATTTCATCCATTTCTATTATTAAAAATAGGTCTCTATAGGTCAGAATGATATATATGTAGCATGTCATATGTCACTATTTAGTTATTCTGTTAGAGATGCTAGTTTTTAATAGTATAAATAGATGAAATTTTTAACAGAAATGACTAATTTGCTCTTTGATCTAATGTACAGTAACTAATTTGTCCAATTTTTTAAAAGGGAAAAAAAATACAATCTGACTCCTATTACAAAGACCTTTATAATACTTTTATCGATATATTAGTATAAGTCAAATTTAGCACAATAAGAAAATTTAGTAACAAAAATATAGAGAGCTATGAATACTATATAATAATAAGTTTGAGAATAAAGTCAAGTCTTGATTCCCTAACTTTAGTTTAAAGTGGTAGAATTCATTAAGAAAAAGAGAGTTTAAATTGGTAGAATGCAGAAGCAAGATGTTGTTGCTGCTGTCCTTTTATGTAACTTCAACAAATTTGAACTTGGATCGATTTTTGTAGTAGCAGAAACAAGACTTTGGGTGGGAAAAATCGTAAAGCAATGGAAAGGCTCTAATTGTAGTATTTTACAAAGTTGTATAGTTTTACCTAATAAAATTACAGTTTAATCTTTGGTGATGGGGGGATGCCCTTCATTGTCAAAAGTAGGGTAGCTCTCATTGACTTTGCATTGGAGGGTTTGGCGTCCCCATATACTTACTGCATTCAAATTAGCAACTTGAACAACCTTTTTTCCTCTTATAAAATAAAGGAGTAATGAGAATTTTATCCTTAAATATTTTTTTTTCAATTTAGTTTTGTTTTTAAAAAAATTTAATTTACTATTAATATTTCAAAGAGAGTCATATTATTCAAGGAAAATATTAATTAAAACATTCTTTTTTAACGATATTGATTTGACAACTTATATAATAGTTTATGTTAGCATGACACTATTTATTTTATATGTCATTTCAACAAATAATTTAAAATTTATAAAAAGTTCATAAAAAAATAAAGTACACATTAATTATCGTAATGTTTTAGTCAGTATTTCTATTAAAAAAATCAATTTAACTCTTTAAAAGATTAATAATCAAATTTTACTTTTTTTTTAAAAAAATTAAGACTAAATTTAACTAAAAAAATAAGGGTTAAATTGATAAAAATATAAATATTAACAGTTAAAATTATGGTTATATATATAAAAAAAAAGCTGCTGCTAAAATAGTTGAAGGTCTACTCCATTAATAAACAATGAGAAGCCTGTTATAAGTTTTGTATATGTATGTATTTTTATTGGTATAATAAGATGTTTAATACTTTTTTTTTATACAATCATAAATACTTTACGGTCTAAGATCAAACATTAAGTAATGAATAAGCAAGATATGTTCCAAGGAGGTCAAAACCCCAAAATTACAGTCACAAAATCTGCCGGTGGCCGACAAGACAAAAATGCTCCTTCCATGGCATGCAAACCAACAAATACGTATAAAAGTATAATATACACACTTCCATGTGTATTTTCAGTCATCTGGACATTCTTTTATGAATAGTATAAAAATGTGACATTTAAAATAAAAAAAATTTATTAACTTCTGAAATTAGCATTATTATGAAGATTAAAACATTATCGCAAAGGACTCTGCATTACCTATATTCATATATTTCTTTGTTAACATTGTTCCGGTTAAAATGCAAACCATCTCTGCTTGCAAATTTTCTCACCAACCACACATTTCAGATTCAGAAAATAAGCAGAGATGGGAAGCAATTTAACTTGCATCTTTTAATTAAATAAAGAAAAAAGAAAGAGAAATATTATTGTGAAGCGGGAAATTTAGTGAAGGAGCTGAGTTTTGATCTTCTTGGAAACAGGGTCTGGTGATGAAACTCCCCATGAATCGTTGGATTCATCAGAAATAAACAACAAATCTATTACGCCATTTGGGCTTTCAGGAATCCACTTGAATCTGCGCTTCTTTGATTGGTTGCCTTCCTCTCTTGTTTTTGTCAATTCTATTATCAATTTACAGGATTCATCTACCTTGTCCTGTTTCAAACATGAACCCAGGATGAACATTGGAAAAAAAAAGTAGACAAAATTAATACAAAACAGTACCTTGTTAATTCCCAGGTTGTCTAAAAGCTGGTTTTCGAATTGTACTCTAAGATTAGGTTCAAGCTCAACGCTATCCATAACTTGCAGCATTATAGCAGTGGCCATTGCTGAAGGAAGGTAGCACAAAAACCTTGAATCTGTCAATGAATTTAACAGGAATTTAGATTCAATTCATGATTTTGATAAACGAAAGAAAGGTTTTCTTTTCTTTTTGTTTTTTTTTGGGGGGGGTGTGGAGGGAGGGTGTAAACCTGAAATGACAGAGAGCAAAATTTGGTCACATCTCCTGAGAAATTCCCAACAAACATGGCCTTTCAACCCAAGCCTCCTTGCAATGTAATCAAGAAATGAAATTGGGGTTATAGGGTTCATTTTCCATTGAAGTGTGGAGAGTACCAAAATCTCCATTCTTTGGATTGTTTTGGCCTCAAAATAATATTTGCTCTCCTCCACCTAAACAGATGAGCAAAAACCCAACATTGATAAGCTGAATCAAATGAGAAAAAAAAATCAATGAAAACTTAAAGTACAAACTTGTAAGTCCAGTAGGAGAGGCACTTGGGTTTCTTCCACTTTGGCTGCTAGAGAAAGACAAGCAACAGCACCTAGTTGAGTCATCCATGGTTTGTCAGTTTGGAAAGGGAGGCTAAACAAGAATCTATCGAGATAATTGACAGCAAGAACAGCAGTGAGAGCAGAGAAGGAATGGTGAGCAGTGACTTTCAACATCCAATCCACAGCAGTAAAGCGAGCCACAGCTAGATTCCTATTGGTTTGAAGGCAATTGTACATTTGATTTTGCTCTTCCTTTGAAAGTAAGGAGGAAAGTTCATCATCTTCCCACAAGAAGTCCTGCTCTAACAAGATTGGAAATGGGTTTGATTTATTGAAACAACTTTCTTCAACAAAGTGGTCTTCTCCTGTGTCTTCTGAACAATAAAGAGAATCGATAACAAATGGAGAGTTGAAAGCCATTTTTCATCCACCCAAGGAATAATGTCTCAAGATGTTGGTTTCATTTATAAAATAACAGAGGAGAAGATAAAAGAAAGAGCGAGGTTGAACCTTCAGGAAACTGAGGGAAGTAAGCACTAAGGCGAAGGACGTACTTTTCTTCTTTAGTGGGTTGGCTCAACTCATTTAAATAACCTATTCATTATCACAATAATGAATAAAATCCATGTCAAAATATCTTTATTACCATGATAAATATTAGTCATACCAACACAACATGTGACATTCATTAACTTGAATATCTTTTCAAATAATTATTTTTTATCTCTTTAATATTAATATATTTAATATAGGAGGACAAGAGTTCGAATGCGTTGAAACGTATTATCTCCCTATTTATAGGTTAGGACAAGTTATGAGTAATTCTAGTTATTGTGTAAAAAAATAGATATAATCAGAATTTATAATAAAATTGTTCCAAAAAAAAAAGATAAATCTCAAAATTATACATGAACTTTAGTCTATTGTGCAACTCAATACAAGTACCTTGGTTTTGTGCAATTTTATATATGAAATTTTGTTTTGATCAAATTCTTATAAATTATTAACACAATTATTGATATAACATCATTTTATGTTTATGTATTACATACACATATAATTATATTTATCCAATATAAAAATAAATTGATATATTTATTTCTTTAAATATGTATGATTAAATCAAAATTAAAATTTTATGTATACATTTGAACTACAATCAAAGTTTCTTATGTACAATTGTACTAAATTAAAGTTCATGTATCAAATTATACATTAAATCATAATTAATGTATAATTTCGGAATTTATTTAAAAAAATCATTATATTCGATAATGCTGCCATAGCATTTGATAAGTTGGTTTTCATCTAATTTGGTTTTTTTTCCTCCTTTTAGTATAAAAAGAAATTTGCACCTACACAGAAAAAAAAATTGGTTGTAAAATCATTGCAAAAATTACTTTAATTAGTACCCTATTAAAGAAATTTTATATTTTTTTATTAATTTAACTTTCAGAAATATATATTTTTATCAATTTAATGCTAAATTAGGTTAATTTTTTTTATAAAAAATACACTAATCTCATTTTTAATAAAAAAAAAGTTGTATGTTTTGAGGTTACTAATTTTTTAAATTGAAAAAAAGGCTAAAATTAGATAAAAGTTTTAAAGTTTATCATGTTCTTATCAAATTTTGTTAAAAACATTTCTTATAATTTTAAAGTCTAGGTTTTGTCAAAATTTAATGAAATTATTGTTTTAGATAAATATAAATAATTTTTTTGTGATAAAGATAGAAGTATTTTAAATAAATATAACCGTGTTGTAATAAAAAATTGAATATAGCACTAAGATGAGGGACGTACTTTTCTCCCTTAATGGATTGGTTCAGTTCCCCAACTAATAAATCATTTAAATAACGTATTCATTATTTTAATTTGTATCTAATCGTAATTAAATCTTTTATTAAATATTAGTTTAACACGAATTTAAATTGTATTATCTTCATCTCCACCCCTAATACAGAAGTGTAGCTAGGGAATAGGCAGGGCTCAGCCTCCCTAAAATAAATTTTTTATTTAAATCTTTTAAATTTTTTAAAATTTTAAATTAATAAAGATAAAATTACAATTTAATCCCTAAAAATAATAATATTTTAATTTAATTTTTTAAAAATTATAAAAATATAATATATTAAAATAATAAAATTACATTTTTTACTAACATAAAAATTATAATTTAATTTCTATCGCTTCTAAAAAAATTTATTTTGAAAATTAATAACGCCTGAATTATGGGCCATACCAACACAATTACTTCAACACGTGACATTCATTAGCTTAAATATCGCCAGTCTTATTTTACTCTAATTCGGGTATAAATGTATAGTATTTAATTTTGTTTTTTTTCAAATTTTCTATATGTCTAGAGATGATATGCGTCCCTTAAAATAATATAAAATGTAATTTTTTTTATCTCGTGGGTTTATTCTATTTATTAAACTGTTGTTTAATATTAATATATTTGACATAGGAAAAAAATAAAGATATATTAATAATAAAAGTTTAAAGATGTTTATTATTTTGATTTTATATTCACCTATGTAGTCAAAATAATTATTACATTTTAAGAATAGAAATTAGTGTGTTCATCTAATCTGATTTTTCTCCTTTTAGTATATATAAAAAAGAAATTAGCACTTATTCGGAAAAAAAAAAGATTGATTGTAAAATCTTTGCAAAAATTACTTTTAATTAGTACCTTATTAAGAAATTATATATATATTTATCAATTTAAGTTTGAAAAATATATACTTATCTATTTAACGCTAAATTGAGTTAATATTTTTTAAAAAGTTACATTAATAATTAATTTAATATTGTATCTTTTGAGTTTATTACATTTTTAAATTGAGAAACGCTAAACCTAGATAAAAATTTTAAAGTTTATCATATTTCTATCAAATTTTGTTAAAAACATTTGTTATAATTTTAAAATATATTTTAATAAATATATAGTCAGGTTTTGTTAAAATTTAGTAAAAATATTATTTTAAATAAATATAGCCTTTTTAATAAAAATAGAAGTATTTTAAAACTTAGTTTAAATAAATATAACCTGGTTCTAATAAAACTAAAAATGAACAAATTAATTGAGTTTCAATTTGATTGGAATAAATATTGTTATTAATACAAAAAAAAACCTAGGTTGGAGTGTTTAAAGCAAAATAAAAAATAAAAAATTGATGCCTGTATTTTTAAAAATAAATAAAATAGCATTTTAAATCAATCACGTACTAGAGAAAGCAAAAACCCTTCCTTACCAGGACTTATCAATCCATAGCAGCCTGGCTTGGGCTCTCTCAACAGAAAGGTCAACATCTTTTGATCGATTGTTTCAGCAAATTATTTATGTAGGTGTACCATGAAGCCATGATAATGAAGAGAAACGGCCCTCCTGGATTTTGCCTTCACCCTGCTGTGCGGTGGTAGTGGACATCAACTCCCACTTCTCCAGGGTTTGTGTCCCAGTCTAATAATCATGCTTGTCCATTGATATCATCCAACGCCAAAGAGTATCAAGGAAACCGAAAACAAACAAGTTAGCAACTAGCAAGCAGCCATAAAGAAGCAGGTAATTAACTGATTGATGTGTTCTTATCAGCGTAAAAACCTGCGGCCATAATTAGGCTACTATCACTGAGGCATGTTGACTGCTATTATGGTGTTGTGAGTATAAGCGTGTAAATCTCATGCATGTTCAAACTCCTATTCCTCCAACGTCGACTCCAGTCCAAGTGTTTTAACATTCAAGATACCAGAAAGTTGTTGGAGAGAAATTAAACGATTTAATCATCTAACAAGCTCCGGACCTATAGAATCAAGTGCTTTGGATCTCAGTAACTTTACATACATGCCCGACCTCATGATGTCAACAAAACTTGTTCCTCTAAAACTTAAAAAGAAACAAATGCAAAGCCAATCACCAAGGAGATATATAGATGCATGTCAACAAAGTGAGATCCATTGCAATCAATATTTTGTCTTGTCATTTTTAACAACATGAAGTGCCAGTCATGAACCATCTACACTTATAAAAGATTGAAGCCATTGGATGAAACCACATCAGAAACTCGAAAACTGTGTTGATAACCTTGAACCTGTTAAACCAGTTAGCAAAGAGATAGTTATGTCTTCTCTTTCAATTTTCGCTATTAAGGATGATTCTTTTTAGTACAGACAATGATTTTTTTTTATCTACTTGCTGAATAATTTACTTCAATCTGAAACATTTTATTCGATTATAGTCAAACTAGAAGTGTTCCACATTGTTTCAAATTGGTGTTCAAGACTTGTTCTGTTGTTCCTGGTGCTTGAAAAAGATTAGTGACAAATAGCTGAAGGTTCCTCCTAGAAAAATAATGTAACCACTTGCTAAATTGATAGTTGTGGCTGGAAGTTAGTTTTCTAAGTAGCGATTTAAATACATTTATAAGATGCAGGGACAACATCCCCCTCCCCCTCCCCCCCCCCCCGGCTCCTCCATAACTACTCCGGCGACTAATGACCTTGAGGACTATGTCATTAGGGTTCCAGGGCTTTGATATTGGACTATGTTGTTGTATTTATTTTATCTAGACTTCGAATCCTTTATCTATAACTAGGTTTTTGTTTTAATGAAAAAAAGAATAACATTCACCAATTTATATCAACATGATTTATTTGTTTAGAAAAAAGCATTCTTCCTTTTATTTTATATAAGTTAAAGTAGGTAAAAGAAGTTAATCTCTTAGCATCCACACATTGTGTACAAGATGAATGCATAAGGAGAAAGCCATTACTGTGTATCGTAACCAGAATGCAGTAACCAAATAAATTTAGTGAGAATTAGAAATTGAAATTAGCCCATGTTGTAAATGAAAGGGAATTTTTTATTTTTAGGCCTATAAATTTATTTAAGCTAACAAAAGAATTATGGAACGAGGATTCAAACCCAATAGGGGCCGTACACCTTTCTTGCCAATAATCCAACAAACTATGTTTGTTAAAAATGATATTTTTTTTTCTTTAGGGTTAATAACGAGTTAACTGTTGCTGATACTGAAGAAGTCATATAGAAGTCCAAAAGATTTCTTTTTTGATGGACCGAAGAAAAAGGTCCCATGATACTTCTTCTACCTCAAACTTCCTTGTCCAAAATAAAAACCTCCATCTTCTTGCTCTCAGCATTGTTCGAAAAATCCTTCCTTTTTATTTTTTCAATTTGCTCTCTCTCACCAGATTTGTTCAACGGGATTAGTAAATCAGCCCAAATTTTGTAACATCCTAAATTTTTTATTAAACACGTGATATTATTCTGATAGCGGATATAGTGAATTTTCAAGAAATTGGAGAAAATTTTCTTATGAGCATAAAGCTATCTTGGATATAAACATTAATGAAAGGAATTTTAAAAGTGAAAAGGTGATGAAAAGATTAAATCACAAATTTTAAAAAGTTTGAGGATTAAAAGTGCAATTTGACCAAAAAAATGTGAAAAGTGATTAATGGACATAAGGATAAATTGAAATAAGTATCAGTAGGATAAAAATAACTTTTAGGACCAAATTATAAAGATTTGATAATATAGGGATTAAATTGTAAATTTGCTAATTTTACGGAGAAAAAGGTAAAAGTATAGTTCTTAGTACCCAAGATTATGCATTAAGTATGAAATGAGATTAATGGAGCTTGGTTTGATTAATAACTATTTTTTGTTAAGAAATTATGCTTTACATTGGTAATTTGGAAAGTATTTTATGTTGGAAATATTAATTTGATGATATAATTAATTTATGGAACTATTATGGATCATTGGGTCAATGAAATAAGAAATTGGATCATAAAATTTTAAGACTTGGGCTTTGTGACCCACTTGGGTGTTTTTTAAAAGGAAGAGAAAAGAAACCCCCATTCAGGCATTACCAGCTGGCCAGCACTCCCTCTCCTTTTCCTTCTCCTTTTTCTTGTTTTTCTGTTGAAATTTCTCCAAGAATCTTACCAACCATCTTGATTTCTCAACAAAAGCTATCAGAAAACCCTTCCATGGACTTGATTTCATCTCCAATCTCCATTTTTCAACTAGGATTTGTGGTGTTTTTAGTGAGAGAAATCATGGTTAGTGAAAGGAAAAGTCCATTAAAAGTAAGAGTTGGTGTTTTCTCTCCTCCCTAATTTGATATTCTATTAAGTTTTCATGAGTTATTATTTGAATAGAATTCTAAGCATATTAATTATCACTTAATTAATATTAGAGTTAATTAGTTATTATTTTGAATAATGTTACTTTCATTAATTACATAAAATAAAATTATATTATATATTGAATATGTTTTTAAGTATTATTAGAAATTTTTTATTATAATATTTGAATTGATAAGTTAATATATTTTATTTAGTGAAAATATTTGGTACATTCTTAATTGAATTTTTAGACCCCACAAATAAGATTAAAAAGTTGACAGGTGTCTTATAAGGGTATATTAAAATATTTAAAAAAATAATTTTTTAAGATTACCGGTAGAATGAAAGAAAAGTACACTATCAATGTATCAAATAGTAACCATTTTAACTATATTCAATAATTCAAATAAGAAAATTTATTTTATTCTAATTGCTACAATAAAAAGTAAAAATATTTAAAAAAAAATTAAAAGCTCATATAACAATAAAAATTAATATAAATTTGATAAGGGAATAAGATGTGAATGGTTGGTAGAATGAATGAATTCAAGCCTGTCATTAATGTTTGTGGAATATAATCTTCGGAGAATTATAATAATGAATCAAATAAAAATATTTATTAAAAATTATTTGATATTACCTAAAAATAAAATGTTATAAATGTCATTAATTAATTAGTAAAAGGAAAGAAGATGTTAATGTTGGGCATATTCAAGTTTGTGATTAATGGGATTAAAGGCATAGCCATTTGTCAGCGTCAAAATATAATCATTAATACCTAAATTCCCAAATATCTTAAGCGTTAATTAAAGAATTTTAATAATGAATGCCTCCAACACATCTTCTTAATTACCATATTTACTACTTTTAATAGTATAAGATTTCATTTTTGGTTTTCTTTTAATTAAAAAATAAATTAATTAATTGGAGTAAAATATTTTTTCGTTTAAAAAAAGTAAAAATTATTATTTATTTAGCCCTTCAACTTTATAAAATGTCATTTTAATATTCCGTTTAATTATTCGTTATTTTTAACCCTTGAATTAGGGGCGAAGCCAAAACAATTTTTTAGGGGACCGAATGAAATTTTTATTTTTTATAGTCTATATCTTTATCATTTTAAATGATTAAATCCAATTTTTATAATTTTAGGGGGGCTAAAATACAATTTTACATTTACTAATTTAAAATTTTAAAAATTTTTAAAGGGCCTAAATAATAATTTTTTATTTTAGGAAGGTCAAGGCCCTACCAGCCCCCTTAGCTTTATCTTTGCCTTAAACTTGTATTTTTTTGTTAAATCACCTCAAAATTGATAGAAAATTTTTTTTATTTTGCTAATGTGTCATAAACGTGGATTGCCACATGGCTAACATTCCAACATTTAATTAATTTTTTAAAATTTTAAAAATTCAAAAAAATAAAAATTATTTTTAAAATTAAAAATCATTAAAATGTATAAAATTATAAAGAAAATATTTTTTAACTTTTAAAAATTTACTAAAAGTTGACATGTCACCCAAGTGGCAATCCACATGTATGACATATTAGCAAAGTTAATAAACATTAACTTTTTTATCCATTTTGAGCTGATTTTACAAAAAAGAAAAATGAAAGTCCAAGGGCTAAATGAGGCGAAAATTAAATGGATGGTTAAAATAATATTTTTATAAAGTTGGAAGGTCAAAAAAATCATTATGCCTTAAAAGTATTAAAATTGTATCATTAAATGCTTATTTTGGTGTTACGTATGAGTTATAATAACAAATTTTGCATACAACTTTTAAATTTTTATTCAAATTGATCCATACTTTTTTATTTGGAGCAAATTAATCCTTATTCTTTTATTATTATATACACTTCAACAAATAATCTAAAAATTATTAAAAAGAACTTAAAGATATATATTATAATTATAATTCCAAAAATTATAAAACATTTCAAAATAAAAAAAAAGTTAAAAAATAAAAATTATGAAAAAAATTCTAAATATATCTTCCACTTTTAGCTTTAATACATATTATTATTACATTTTCAACTTTAATATCTGTTATTATTAATAAATTCAACCTTTTCATATCAAAAGGAGTTTAAATCTACTTTTCAGTGAACATACACTCCTACATTTTATTGCACTTAAATATATTCTTGGTATTTAATTTACATTTAAATAAGTTCTTAACTTTTTTAATTTGCATAATAAATATTTAATCTTTTTTTTTTCTATCCAAATAAAGTTAAATCAAATTTGTATTAAACAAATAAACCAATACAAGCTAAAATAGTACTCTATGGAATTTCATGTAAATGAATGACATCTTTTTTCAAAAACTAAATTAATCAATGAATTTTTTTGTTCTTTTATTTGACTTAAAGAATAAGAGAACTAAAATGCAATTTAAGATATAGTATAAAGATCGTTATACTATTTTTACCCTTGTAATATGATATATTCCATAAATACTAGTTCGTAGAGATAGAAATATTTGTGAATGGATTTATAATTTAAAATTGAGACAATCTAAATTATAAATTATCTTATTGAAATTTTGATACAAATAGACTAAACTTATTAAATAACCCTACTTATATAGAGTGCAAAATCTTTAATCGATTAATTGATATCGTAGTGGTAAGTTGAATCATATTATTGATCAAGTTATTGGTTTAATGATAAAATTTGTATGGGTTTAAGTTGACTAGCATTAGGTTTAGGATTGTATCCATTAACATGGGAGTTTATTCCGAACTAGTACTGCCCGAAATGCTTTGGTCTAATGCTCTACTAGAATGCTTAAGGCTAAATTTCATTTAGCTTGAAATTTCGCCCTCTTTCGATTGTTTCAAGTTATACCAGTAATTTTCATATGTTTCAGTGAAATTAGAGGTCCTGTACAATACCAAAATAAGAGTTAAAATAAGACTTTGAAAAATAATAATATATGGCCAAATTTGACCTTTGACTCGAAAAGAATGTTGGTAATGCAAAGTGGGTAATCTCACATTGGTTAATAAAAGGCTTCTAAGGAGGTTTAAATATAGCCTTGCCTCTTACCTTTATTGAGTAATTGGGGTTAAAGGCTCAACACAAGTGCGCCACCGTCGCTAAGTCTGTGTCCGTGTTAACACATGTCTATCACATGGATCATGCGTATTTCTTTTTGAATAAAATTTTTGTTCTTTTATTAGAAATATTTTTTTCTATTGCAGAATTTTTTCAGTTAAGGAAAATCCTCTGCTTTTTTTGGAAATTGACAGAAAAAATTATAAATAGCATGTCATTCTTCTCATTTTACACAACAATAAGCAAATATCTATCTCTTTTCTTCCTTTTTTAGCTCGTTTGTTTTCTATTTAGAAAAAAATTTTGGTCAAATTTCTAACCAAGTTTTTAGCTTTAGTTTCTAGTCTTTTTTTCCAAATACTTGTGAGAAGATCAATACCATTTGTGTTCCACCATCTTTATTCGGGTGTACGAATATTGAAATACTGTGTTAACCTTGTGGGGAGATGCCCACTACACGATTACACCAGTCAAGGCAGATTTGCTTCTAAGGCGGTGGTTCTTCCACGACTCAGTGATTATTTTATTTATTTATGCTCAATTTGTTTATCTTGTCAGTGCTAACTATTTCATTTTGCAGTAGTATATTTCTAATAATTTAGGAGCAAATATCTACTACTGTTTAAACATGTTTGTCATGATGAACCTTGTTAAGAACAATGCTGAGTGGGTTGTAAACACAGACGCTTCCAAACACTTCTGCGCCGGCAGAGAAATGTTCACCTAGTTTCAAAATGTAGCTAAAGGTCAACAAGTCTACATCGATAATTCTAATAATTCAAAAGTACTTGGTAAAAGAATGACCTTACCTAAACTTACTTCTGACAAAATATTTGCATTGAATAATGTTCTTTATGTACTTGCCCTACGTAGAAATTTGATCAGTAGTAGATTACTGAATAAGGCAAACATTAGATTAGTCTTTAAATTCGATAAACTTGTGCTTTTCCATAATGGAGATTATGTTGGGAAAGGTTATCTAAGTAGGGGTTTATTTGTGATTGAGACTATGCTTAATAATAATAATAATATTAAAGCCACCACTTCTACTTATATTATTGAATCTCTTGATATGTTGCATGCTGGGTTAGGTCATTTGAATATTCATTCTCTAAGAAAGCTCATAAAATGAATCTACTCCCTAATCTAGATGATATTAGTTTTAATAAATGTGATATTTTTGTTGAAGCTAAGCATGTTAGATCTTCCTTAAAAACCCTTACTGATAGGATGATTGAACTTTTAAAGTTAGTTCATACTAATCTAGCAGGCTTTAAAAACATAGAGACTAAGAGTGGAAAGCACTACTATATCACCTTTGTAGATGACTACTCTAGATATAAAAACGTTCATCTTCTAATATCAAAATATGAAACTGATAAAACTTTTCTTCTTTATAAACTAGATGTAGAAAACCAGTTTGATAGGAGAATAAAACATCTTAGATCCGATAGAGGTGGTGAATATGACACTAATTTCCTTAAAGAAGACTGTAAGAAAGACAACATTATACATGAGTTTTTTGCTCATTATTTCCAATAACAGAATGACATAGCTGAAAGGAAAAATAGAACTCTAAATGAAATTATGAATACTTCACTACTAAGTTTTAGTTTACCTGACGAGATGTGGGGGGAAGCCGCACTTTCTGCAAATTATATTCTTAATAGAGTTCCTCATAAAAAAAATTAGACTGTACACCATATGAGTTGTGGAAAGGTTATGCCCATAATCTGGAATACTTGAAAGTGTGGAGGTGTTTAGCAAAATTAGGCTTACCTGCTTTTAAAAAGAGCACTATCGGACCTAAAATTGCTGATGTTGTATTTGTTAGGTATGTTCTAAATAGTGTTGCATATAGATTCATGTCCTTGCATAATTCCTTATGTGAATCTAGATATGTTGTTTTCTTTAAGAATGTGTTTCCTTTTAAGAAATCTAGCATAAGTATTGATATACGGTTAGATGAGCATATTTCTTCCTCTAGTACACATAATAGAGACATTCTTAACAATGATGTTGAGCCTAGGAGGAGTAAAAGATAAAAGACTATCACTAGTTTCGAACTTGATTTCCTTACTTCCTTTGTAACTGAGATTAGGGATTTGGATCTGATAAGTGATTATATTGCTCATGTATTTTTGTAGATAAGGATTCAAAAACCTATGATTAATCCATAAAATCAATTATGTTAGGTTTTAGAGAGATGCCATTAATAATGAGCTAGAGCCTATTATGTCTAATCACACTTGGGAACTAGTAGATTTGCCTAGAAGTTTTAGACTTATTAGAAATAAATGGGTCTTTAGAAAAAAACTTAGACCAGATGGGTCAATACAGAGGTATAAGGCACAACTAGTTATAAAAGGGTTTACTTAAAAAATTGGAGTAGATTATTTTGATGCATACTCTTCTATTATTAAGGTTTCAACCATTAGTGTTTTGTTTTCTTTAGCTTTCATTCACAATTTATTGGTACATTAGATGGATGTGAAGACAACTTTCTTGAATAGTGATTTGGACGAGGAGATCTACATAAAATAGCCTCTAGGATTTGTGACATCTGGTATGGAAGATAAAATTTGCAGACTTAAAAAATCTTTTTATAGTCTCGAACAAGCTCCAAAAAAAGGGTATGAGAAATTTCACAAGGCTATTCTTAATTTTGGTTTTATTATTAATAGTGCAAATGCATGTGTGCATTCTAAGATATTTGGTTTTGATTGTGTCATCATAAGTCTGTATGTGGATGACATATTAATTTTCAGCACTAATATAGAAGCCATTAATAAAACCAAAAAGATTCTTATTTACCAAGTTTTATATGACTGATTTGGAGAGGTAGATGTAATCTTAAGGGTTAAAGTTACTAAATCACAAAAGGGATTTGCTTTAAACCAATCTCACTACTTAAAGAAAGTGTTAAAGAAGTTTAATAGCTTTGATGTAATCCCTTTGAAGACTCCTTTCGATTCTAGCATACAACTGATAAAGAATAAAGGAAATAATGTTTCTCAATCAGAGTATACTAAAATTATTGGAAGCCTTATGTTCTTGATAAACTACACTCGGCTTGATATTGCTTATGCAATCAGTAGACTAAGTAGATATACCCATAATCCTAATAATGAGAATTGGAATGCTCTAAAGTATTTGCTTAAATACCTTAAAGGTATTATAACTTGGAAGTTGAAATTTTTCAGATACCCTACAGTTCTATAAGGAAATTATGATGCAAACTAAGTAACTGATAATGATGAAGTTAGCTTTACAATTATATATGTCTTTACTTTAGGTGAAGTAATTGTTTCTTAAAAGTCTGCTAAAAAACAATGTATTGCTTACTCAATGATAGAATAAGAGTTTATATCTTTGGACTTAGTCGGGAAAGAGGTTGAATAGCTTAGGAATCTACTTGAAAATATTCCTTTATGGAAAAAAACCAACACATTCTATATATCTATTATGTGACTCACAAGCAACAATTTGTGTTGCTAATAGCCAAGCTTACAATGGTAAGAAGAGACATATTCAAATAAGACATAAATCTATGAGACATTTAATAAAGAATGGTGTAACGCCCTGACTTATTTATGTCTGTTTCTATAAATATTTGACATAAATGTGTATTTGCTTTAGTGGTTAAGTGTTCTGGGTGAGTGTGTGAAGTCTTAAGATTAAGTCCCACTTTTGCCAAACTTTGTTATTTTTTATCCAAGCCTTACCTTTGTGGAGTGGGCTTATATTAAATTGCTTGCAAATCCATATCAGAATGAGCCTGCTGGTTTGAGTGGTGAGGGAGCTAGTGTGTTGAAGGTTCTGTGTTCGAATCTCTAACGAGCGTAAATGTTAATATTTTTGCTCAATTGACTTGTAGAGTCTCGGTTGAACTAAAAGTCTAAGGAGGTTATGAGTTAGTGGATTAGTGGGAGAAAATCAAGGGATATGTATCATATCTTTGTTTTTTTTCAAAATTTCTAACTAGTTTCTCTTTCTTCCAAAATCAACTGACTTAGTTCTTTGCTTCTCTGCCATTTTCCTTTTTCCTATTCTCCCATTCGGTTTTGTTTCTTTTTTGTCGATTATTACACTTTTGTTCTCGTTATTTCTATTTTTGTCATACGATTCTGCAGCGATTGGAGAAGACCGTGACTCTACTCTTGCAAAATCGTAGTCAATCGTTCGGAGTGTTGAGCTAAGCGATTAACACTTGATTTAAGCTATTGTTGGTTTCAATTTTTCAGCTTAATCGTGTTTTAAGGCTGATTTTGAGCGTTGGTATGTTGACTCTTAGGTTCTAGAGGGCTCGTGGTTGCTGTAACGTTTAAAACGAACCAGGTGTGTTCCCAAAATGTAAAAAATTGAGTTTTAGCGAAAGCCAAAAATGGCCACTATCGACGCCACACCGACGTGTGGCCAGCCGTGTGGGTGGCCGTGTGCAAGGTACGGTCGTGTGGTTGATGAAGGCATGGTCGTGCACATGACACGACCGTGTGGTGGCTAGAACGTGGTCGTGTAAGCCACAAGCTAGGCCAAGTTAGGCATGTGTGTTTCTTAGCCAGGCTGTGTGGGCCACACAGGCAAGGTCAATCTGGGTGTGTGGGCCTACACGAGCATGTGGGCCTATATTTCTGAAATTTCTCCTAGGGTTGCACAAGTCGTTCCAATCGACTGTGAGCCTATCGTAGGGTCGGCTAGGGCTAACCAAACTCTAAAATTATAGATCTGATAGTCTGATATTCTGTTCTGAGTATGATAATGCCATGCATGTCTGATTATTCTGATATTTGTACATAAGCATGTTGATCATGTTTAATATGTTATTTTGTATCTATTTCTGTATATGATTGTAGGGTAGGATTTGTATATAAGGAGGAAGTATTCTGTACGGCGATCATCGCCTATAATCTGACAGCTTGGCTGTACATTATCGAACATATGTTGTAATGGCATGATATGGTGTGTAGGGATAAGTGGCGTTTTTAACCCTACATGGTGTGGTGAGATGGTGGAGTTGGTGTGTAGAGGATGGGGGGTAGGATTTTGTGTTTCTGATCTGTATATCTGATTCTGTGTACTGTATCTAAAAAGGCTTTGAGCTTGACTCTGTATTTGTATATTTGTATGCTTATTTCTGTTGTGTTATACACTGAGTTTACGAAAACTCACATCCGTCTGTCTGTTCTGTTCAGGTAATCCACGGACTTAGGCGGATCGGTGCAGCGAAGACTCAACAGTGACCACTCGATCGTAAACTATTTTAAGTTATCAATTTATGGTTTTATTTACGATTTTGGTTTTATTCTAAGAGTTTGTAATTTTTGAGATTCTCTAGACTTTATGGTTTTTAACTGTTGATTTTTGGTTTGTTAATAATTTGCATGCCTTGATAAATTATTTTATGAAATCGATGGTTTTTACGCAAAAGAGGTTTTTCCTAAAAATAACAAATTAGGTTTCTAAAATTTATCACATTTATTAAACTTCTGCTGTTGTAAGTGTTTGGTAAACAAATTAATTAAATAAATATTTTCAGTATAATCATGACGAACACGAGGAATCAAAATTGAATGATTTATCAAGTCAACACCGTTTGTCGGGCTTTGAATTTTGGGTCCCAAATTTGTATTTAAAAAGAATTGATTTTCAAATATTTTGGATAATTTGAGAAAGTATGTAGTACATCGAGTCTTCGGTGCCGATCCTGTAAGTATCTTTGTACTTAGATAGAACTGTTTTGAAAACACTGTAGTTAGTAGTTTCTAAAACTGTATGAAATAGTTAAAAACTGAAACTTCTGAAACCATCTCTGAACTTCTAATAATTTATACATAAAAATATATGTTAATAAACACTAAAACTGATACATAAAACTTTATAATGTAGATAAATTTGAATTATACAATGAGCGCTTGTAGAACTCGCATACATGATATTTGTGGCCGTGGTAGAGGCCGTGAGGGAGCTCGAGCTGAGTCTTCCTATTTGGGTAGTATGCCAAACTTAGATACGAGTGAGACACCTGTTTCGCTTGCTATTGAAACTGGGTCTCAAAGCCGTTCGGCTGGGGACGACGAACTGTCCCAAGCCATGCTAAGGAATTAGAGAGTGTTGCTGGACCCCATTCTGGATATGGGGGCCGTGGGTCGGTAACGTAACAACTCCAGTCCAATGGTACGTAGTTGTTTAGGGGTGTCACTGAAGTTGCCTCTACAGTGGTCGAGTCTTAGTTAGAGGCCACTGAAAGGATTATGAACAATTTAGACTGTACTCCCAAGTAGAAACTGAAGGGTGCGGTCTCTTTAATCAAGTTAGAACCCGAAGAAATGATCCTAAAAATATAGAAATCATCAAAAATCGAGCTAAAATCGTACCTTAATCGAGCTAGGAATGTGCCAAAATTTAAAAGCTTCAAACCTTATCTTCCTTTTTTAATTTTCAGTTTCCAAAGATGAGCAAAAATGAATTTTGACTTTGTTTTTACTAAATTATAACTTAATTGCCAATTTACTATATTACCCTTATTTATAAACTTATAAAATCATATAATGGATGTCCATTAATGTCCATTAACACTATCTATGGTCTAATTTCATCATAAGGACCTCCCATTTAATAAGCCATGGCAATTAAGCACTTTTAACTTATAGCATGCTACTTTTGCATATTACGCGATTAAGTTCTTTTTCTCAAATTGAGCTATTAAACAGTAAAATTAACCCACGAAATGTTCACACATATATGTTCACATACTGTAAACACTAAAAATAATATTAAAATAATTTTACAACCTCTGATTTGTGGCTCTGAAACCACTGTTCCAATTAAGCTAAAAACCAGACTATTATAAGGCTTTTGTATTTTTGAAGATTGATCTCCGTTCTGGGTATCACCAGTTGAGAGTTAAGGAGGTGGATGTTCATATGACTGCATTTAGAACTCGTTATGAACATTACGAGTTCCTAGTTATGCCTTTTGGTCTGACGAATTCTCCAGCTGCATTCATGGATCTGATGAACCGAGTTTTTTAGCCATATCTGGATTAGTTCGTTGTGGTGTTCATTGATGATATTATATTTTACTCTAAGATTAAGGATGAACATGATGAGCATCTTAGAGTAGTGCTTCAGATACTTCGGGAAAAATAGTTCTACGCTAAGTTTAGCAAGTGCAAGTTTTGGCTGCGTGAGGTAACTTTTCTAGGCGACTTGGTTTCTGCTGAAGGGATCTGAGTTGACCCTAGAAAGATCAATGTGGTGCTTGATTGGAAACAACCTAAGAATGTATCTGAGATCCACAGTTTTCTAGGTTTGGTGGGTTATTATCAGCAGTTTTTCGAGGGGTTCTCTCTGATTGCAGCTCCGTTGACTAAGCTTCTACGTAAGGGAGTTCCTTTTGTCTGGATTGATCCACAACAATCGAGCTTCGAGAAGCTCAAGTCTATTCTAACTCAGACTCCTATTCTGATACAACCTGAATCTAGAAAAATGTTTGTGGTATATAATGATGTGTCGCACGTCGGTTTGGGATGTGTATTGATGCAAGATGGAAAAGTTGTGGCTTATGCATCCCATCAACTTAAGACACATGAAAGGAATTATCCAACCCATGATCTCGAATTGGCTGCGGTGATTTTTGCGTTGAAATCTAGAGGCATTATCTGTATGGTGAGAGGTGTATCGTCTACACCGATCACAAAAGTCTCAAGTACATCCTTACCTAGAAGGAGTTAAATCTTAGGCAGCATCGATGGATTAAGCTGCTAAAAGATTATGACCACATGATAGAGTATCATCCTATTAAGGCCAATGTGATCGCTGATGCTTTAAGTCGTAGGGCAATGACGGATTTGAGAGTGATGTTTGCTCGACTTTGTCTGTTTGATGATGGGAGACTGTTAGCCGAGTTGCAAGTTAAACCGACTTGGATTGATTAGATTCGATATAAGCAGTTAGGGGATGAGTTTCTGGGTCTACAGTTTCATTAGATTGAGAGTAGTAGTACTTCAGATTTTGGGCTAAATAATGATTGGTGTTTTGTATTTTCGAGGTTAGATATGTGTGCCAAATGACTCTGATTTAAGGCAATCAATTCTGAGGGAGGCGCATAGTAGGCCTTATGCCATGTATCTCGGTGGTAATAAGATGTATTGGGATCTCCGTGAATTGTACTAGTGGCTAGGTTTGAAGCGTGAGGTTACAAATTTCGTTGCTCGTTGTCTGACGTGCCAACAAGTTAAGAATGAACACCTGTTGCATTCAGGTTTGTTACAACCAGTTAAGATTCCCTTATAGAAATGGGAACGAGTGACGATGGACTTTGTTAGTGGGTTGCCATTGACACTTCCTAAGAAGGATTCTGTTTGGGTTATCGTAGATCGAATGACCAAGTTTACTCATTTTATTTCAGTTCAAATGGACTTTTCTCTACAGAAGTTGGCGAAGTTCTATATATCTGATATAGTAAGACTACATGGGGTTTCTGTGTCGATTATTTTTTATAGAGATCCTCACTTCAGTTTTCGATTCTGAAAGAAGTTACACGAGGCTCTAGGTTCGAGATTGGACTTCAGTACTACGTTCCATCCTTAGACCGATGGTTAGTCTGATAAGGTGATTCAGATATTTGAGGATATGCTTTGGGGCTGTGTAATAGATTTCCGAGGTAGTTGGGAGGATTATCTACAACTAGCTGAGTTTGACTATAATAATAGTTTCCAGTCTAGCATCCAGATGTCACCTTACGAGGCTTTCTATGGTCGTAAGTGTTGTACTCCACCATGTTAGACTATGTCGGGTGAACATCGGGTTTTGCACCCTAAGTTGGTTTCTAAGACCGATGATAAGGTTAGATTGATTCTAGATCGTCTAAAAATGACTTCTGATAGACAAAAATCTTATGCAAACCTGAAAAGGCGATTGATTCTAGATCATTTAAAAATAACTTCTGATAGACAGAAATCTTATGCAGATTTGAAAAGGCGTGATATTGAGTACTCCATGCGGGACTTCGTTTTTCTTAAGACTTCTCCGTAGAAGAAGGTTCTAAGATTCAGTTGTAAGGGCAAGTTAAAGCCCTAGGTTTATAAGGTCGTATCCAACTCTGAAGCGTATGGGACCGGTCGCTTATCAGTTGAAGCTACCTCTAGAGTTGGATCGTATCCATGATGTGTTTCACGTTTCGATGTTGAGGCGGTATTGGTCTTATCCATCTCACGTTGTCTCTATTGAGGATATCAAGGTTAGATCAGATTTGACTTTTGAGGAAGAGCCGATTTAGATTCTAGAGCGAGATGTTAAGATTCTGAGAAGGAAGTCCATTCCTTTAGTGAAGGTTTGTGGCAAAATCATGGTACTGAGGAGGCCACATGGGAACCTGAGGACTCGATACGTCAGCAATATCCTCATCCATTCTCATCAGATAAATTTTGAGGTAAAAATTTCTTTTAGGGGTAGAGTTGTAACGCCCTGACTTATTTATGTCTGTTTCTGTAAATATTTTATATAAATGTGTATCTGCTTTAGTGGTTAAGTGTTCTAGGTAAGTGTATGAGGTCTTGGGTTCAAGCCTCACTTCTGCCAAATTTTGTGATCCAAGTCTTACCATTATGGAGTGGGCTTATATTAAATTGCTTGCAAATCTATATCAGAATGAGCTTACTAGTTCGAGTGGTAAGGGAGTTAGTGTGTTGGAGGTTCTGTGTTCGAATCTCTGCACGAGTGTGAATGTTAATATTTTTGCTAAGTTGACTTGTACAGTCTCGATTGAACTAAAAGTTTGAGAAGGTTATGAGTTAGTGGATTAATGGGAGAAAATCAAGGGATATATATGATATCTTTATTTTTTTTCATAATTTCCAACTAGTTTCTATTTCTTCCAAAATCAACTGACGTTAGTTCTCTGATTCTGTGCCGTTTTCCTTTTTCCTATTCTCCCATTCAGTTTCATTTCCTTCTTATCAGCTGTCACACATTTGTTCTCGTAGGCTGTGTAGGCCACATAGGCAAGGCCAATCTGGGTATGTGGGCCCACACAGGTAAGCCACACGGGTATGTGGGCCAATATTTCTAAAATTTCCCCTAGGGTCGTATAGGTCATTCCAAATGACTGTGGGTCTACCGTAGGGTTGATAAGGGATAACCAAACCCTAAAATTGTATATCTGATATTCCAATATTCTGTTTTAAATATGATAATGCTATGTATGTCTGATTATTTTGATATTTGTACGTAAGCATGTTGAGCATGCTCAGTATGTTATTCTGTATCTGTTTCTGTATATGATTGTGGGATGGGATTTGTATATGAGGATGAAGTATTTTGTATGGCAATCATCGCCTATATTCTGGCAGCTTAGCTGCACATTATCTGACACGTGTCGTAATGGCACGATATGGTGTGTAGGGATGGGTGGATGTTTTTAACCCCATATGGTGTGATGGGATGGTCAAAGTTGGAGTGTAGAGGATGGGGGTAGGATTATGTGTTTCTGATCTGTATATCTGATTCTGTGTACTGTATCTAAAAAGGCCTTGAGCCTGACTCTGTATCTGTCTGCTTACATGCTTATTTCTATTGGGTTACACACTAAGTTTACGAAAACTCACACCTATTTGTCTGCTCTATTCAGATAATCCACAGACTTAGGCAGATCGGTGTGACGGAGTCTCAGCGGTGACCACTTGACCGTAAACTGTTTAAAGTTATTAATTTATGGTTTTATTTACGATTTTGGTTTTATTTTGAGAGTTTGTAATTTTTGGGACTCTCTAGACTTTATGGTTTTTAACTGTTGGTTTTTGGTTTGTTAATAATTTGCATGCCTTGATAAATTATTTTATGAAATCGATGATTTTTATGCAAAAGAGGTTCTTTCTAAAAATAACAAATCGGGTTTCTAAAATTTATCACATTTATTAAACTTCTACTATAGTAAGTGTTTGGTAAACAAATTAATTAAATAAATGTTTTCAGTATAATCATGACGAACACGAGGTATCAAACTGAATGATTTATCAAGTTAACACCGTTTTTAAAACCCATTCCTTGTGACATCACCAGATTCGACCATAACGTCTAGGCCAGGTTTGGGGTGTTACAAATGGAGTACTTACTTTGGAGTACGTGAGGTGTGAAAGGAACCTAACTGATCCACTAGCCAAAGGGTTATGTAGGGAAATAGTTCTTGATTCGTCGAGGGGGATGGGTCTTAAGCGTAATGGTTAAGGAATTCATGGTGGATACCCAACTTAGTTTTCTAAGTTTAATGTAGTCAAACAAAACCATGGAAAAACTCATAGTGTACATTTTACTTATCCCTATGGCAAAAGTTGTACATACATAAGGTTGAGTTCTTACTCTTAATGAATTCATATCACAGGGTTTGGGTGGTTCTATTGAGATAGGCTTAATGAATTCACCGATATGTGAAGTTGAGTTTCTTACTCTTAATGGGTTCATATCCTAGAGTTTCGGTGGTCCTATTGAAACGGACTTGATGAACTCGTCGAATGTAAATTTGAGAGGATGATCTTAATAAATGCTCTTAATGATTTCATAGCCCTAATTAGGGTAGTCTATATTGAGATAAACTTTATGAAATCACCAACGTAAGTGTAAAGAACTAGCCATCTTCTATGAAAGCCATTGAGCAGTCTTTCTAGAACACTTACCAGCATCCTAAGGTGTATTGACTAAAAATTGTTGATCTACCACGGAACATCAATTGGATCAGAGATTATTAGTTTGTCATGAGTTAACCTCAATCTTAACAAGTTCAAGATTCGTTCACTTGTTAAACAAAAGAATCACACTTTTCACTACGTACTTGTTCAAATCCAAAAGATATTAGTACTTAAGCGACTAATTTCGTTGTTTCTCTTCTCACATTTTACCTTTTCTAATGTTTACAAAATTTCTAATTCTTTTGCATTACTAGGGGAATGTTGGTAATATAAAGTGGGTAATCCCATATTGGTTAAAAAAAAGGCTTCTAAGAGGTAAGGGAATTTAAATATAGCCTTGCCTATTACCCTTATTGAGTAATTGGGGTTAAAGGCCCAACACACTTGCGCCACCATCGCTCGGTCCATGTCTGTGTCCATGTTAATACGTGTCCATGACACGTACCGCACATGTTTCTTTTTTAATAAAATTTATGTTCCTTTTATTAAAAATATTTTCTGGCTATTGCATAATATTTTCGGTTGAGGAAAATCCTCTTCTATTTTTAAAAAATGACAGAAAACATATAAATAGCAGGTCATTCGTGTCATTTTACACAACAACAAGCAAACATGAATCTCTTCTTTTCCTTTCTTAGCTCGCCTATTTTCTGTCCAGAAAACTTTCCGGTCAAATTTTCGACCAAGTTTTTAACTTTAGTTTCCAGTCTATTTTTCCGAATACTTGTGAGAAGAGTAATACCATTTTTGCTCCACTTTCTTTATTCAGGTGTATGAATATTGAAGTACTATGTTAACCTTAGGGGGCGATGCCCACTTAATGATTACACCGATCAGAGCGGATTTGCTTCTAAGGCAGTAGTTCTTTCATGGCATAGTGATTATTTTATTTATCCTGTCAGAGCTAACTATTTCGTTTTCTAATAGTATATTTCCAACAAAGAAAACACTCAAATCAAGGGATGAGGGACAATGGTGCTTAGATAGCTGCATAAGAGGTGGAGCTTTGAACAAAGAGTAGTGGGAAGGGTTGCGTAATCCTATGAGTCCGTGTTGCTCGATTGTGGCGAGGAGTCTATGGAGTCAAGATGGGTGGTGAAATGAGCAGTGGTAGCTACAGTTGTGACGGTGCTAGTGAAAAAAGGCAGAGCCACTGTTAATAGCAAAGGTGAGGACTCCATTTGAAGATGTTCAGCTAGAGTGGAAGGAATGAGTGATTTGGAGAGAGAGAATAAAATTAAAGAGAAAAGAAAGAGATGATTTAAATTGATATGGAGTTACATATTTTAGTATGACCTTAGAAATTTGGTATAGCTATTTTTGTGGGTGCATAATAGAATTATCATGAAGTATATGCATAAATTGTTTGTTTATTTCTTTTTCTTTGAGTTTAGAATATTTTAAAAAACCCTAATTTTTTTATTTTCCTTTAGATTTTTCAAATTAACAATTATGACCACAACCTTATATATCTAATACTTATATTTAAGCACTTTATTAAATTGGTATCACATTTAACTGAATCATCAATTTAGTTATGAAATTACAAAAATTTCTTTTTGTAAAATTATAATTAATATTATTTTGATGACATTTTATTTTTTCACATTTTTATATCATCTTTAAATAAAATTACTAAAATTAGAAATACAAGGATCAAACATGTATTCAATAATATTAAATACAAAATCATTATTGAATATCTTTTTAACAAAAAAAATATTTTTTTCACCTACATTTTTAAATAAATAATTATTTTAATAGTTTGTTACTCATTTAAACTATTAGTAATTGATGTTTTTGTTTAATATATAAGATTATCGTATTTATGTTGGATTTCAGGATTTGGTAAATGATGGATTGTATTTTTAATGTTTATTTATTAATATATTTGAGATTTTTTAATATCATTTATTAAATGTGTATAAATATATTAAATAATTTTAGAAAATACAATAAAATATCAATAAGAAAAAGTCATATATCCACCAATGCAGTAACGATTACTAGCCATATTCATGATTCTACTAAATGAAAAACATATTTTGAAAATTTTTTGGTTCATATATTTTGAATTTTAAATTTAAAAATTTGAACGTGGGAGGCAACGCTTCTATCATTTCGAAAATGGTTAGCGTGCCATGTGGTGTGCATTAACTTTTGTGTTTATATATTCCTAAGAAAAACTTTTCTAATGATTTGAACAAATTAAAATGTAGTAATTTTGAAAATTATTTAAAATGGTTTATTGATTGTTTCACCTATGCCAATTTTTAAAATATTTTTTACAATAATAAAACACATTTTTTAAGAAAAAATTTAAATCAAAATTCACCTTTAAACCATATCATTTTTCACTAAAATATTTAAAATTTTTATTTAAACTATCAATTTCATCTCATTTTTACTCATAAAATATGATACTAGCCAATAAAAATATGATATGTGACACGTCTTTGTTCGACATTGTATAATCTTAAAATAAAATAAGTTGAAATTAATTATTAAAGTACCACTTTTAACTTAAAAAATGGATAAAAAAAGAGAATATAGTTTTAAGAGTCAAATTTATAAATAACACTAAAAAAGGACACTACATTAGATAATATATTATATATGACAATATCATTATCTTAAATTTAATAATTAATAATTTCATTCATCTAACAAAGTTATTATATATAATTTGGTCAAAAATATTATTATAATTACATGTAAAATCACAAATAAATATAATTTAATTTTTAAATAATAATAATTATAACTAAATAATATAGAACACAATTAAATTGAAAGACCAAATACATTCTATCTTATATCAAAACCTAGGTATGATAGTAAAAGAAACCTACACGTGGTATTTAAGCATGATTCGGTTGGAACCTAAAACAAGCTATTTCATCCAAGGACTCAACTGCAAATTCTAATTACTTTCATTTTAAACAAAGAAATAAAATGTTTCACTACTTTTTAAAGTAAGTGAAAGTATCTTTTCGATGATACACAAAGATTTGCGATGGTATACTTTGCTGATAAATATATGAAAAGCATTTTTCACATTATTTAGATGTAATAATATTCTATCTAATAATATTTAATAAATATATCATAAACGAAACTATTCACAACCCAATAAGTTCCTTTAAACTAAAATGTTTTTATTATTATTTGAAATTACTTCAATATTAAATAGACATTTACGAAATACCTTTTTTATGTATAGATATTTTGACACTTATAAATAGTGAGGTCTATGTATAGTTAAATCACCACAGAATCGATACTCTTATTGTAAGGAGAAAAGTATTCTGAAGTACAACACAATACTTCAATACTTATGAGTGTCGAGTTTAAGCTAGTCAATTTTGATAGAATATTTATTATTTATAGGCTCAACAAGCTCATTTAACACAAGGATCCTCTCCTACGGATACCCCCACTCCATTCTCTTTTATTTTCACTAAAAATTCTCTCTAAAAACCTATCAAACTCTCCTACTTTGTAAAAAAAAATCTTAAATTTTCTACTTCTTTTCCCCAAAAATTGGTTTTTTTAAGGTCCCAAGAAGAACATATAGTTTACCATGTTGTTAATATGGTAAAATACTTAATTTTTTATTTTATTATTATGAAAATATTTAAAAATTTTGTGAACTTAAATATATTTTAAATAGCAAAAAGATCAAGTTGTTCGTGCTCAACATATTTAAACTTCCCAAAGCCAGTTGGACATATTCAAGACCACATAAAGGGTGATGGTCTTTTGTGGTATCTACAATAAAAATGTTTAAGATGATATCGAAGTTGCTTGTTGTCTTGTTGGAAAGATTGGAAACCAAACACACATACATATTCCATTTTCCACTCAACGAAGTGACTATAATCCTAGAAGATCCAATTTAATAATCAACCTTCTAATCAATGGGAAGGTGGTAATTGGAGATAATAACATCGGCATAAAGTTAGAGTGTTATTTGTATTTGGGTGCTATGTTGTCTAAGAAAAAGAAAGAATTTGATAAGAATCAAGATAAATATGCCAGAGCTTGGATTAATATGTGGAGAAGTTGGACCAATATGTTAGAGCTTGGATGCTTCGTATGATAGGAGTAATGCTACTTCTAAATAAGTCTGGAAATAAGGTCCATTACGTTTATCTTCCTTTACTAACTTTTTTTACTACAACCAACACATTCAATAGGGGGTCAACGACTATGGTGTATCTGTACATGGCATCATGAAGGGAAACTTAACATTTGTTTAATGAAATAAACAATTTTTTCTTCGATCTACAAACTTGGGCACGACTATGGATATCATGGTTAGCACTTATCTCTTCCTAGCCATGGGAGTTCCCTCTTATTTGAAGGGAAAAAAAATATAATTGTACTGATATATTCAAATTTATCAATATTTATAATTTTCAACTATATTTACTATATGAACAAACTTAGGGGTCATTTAGACCATAACAATTATATAAAAAGGACCTTGTTTGGATATGATAGGAAAATAATCAAGTACCTAGTCAAGATTTATGTTGATGTTATATTAGTATTCAATGTAGGTGATTATTCTTATAAATGAATATAATTGTATTTACTATAAAGTTTACAATTCCTATAGATTTTGTACATGGCAATCATTATCGTTCTACTCAAGTAACGCACGAGCATTCTGCATTTTGAAGGTCTTTGGTGCCTATCATTAGTTTTTATATATTGGAGTAACACCGTCCTAAACGAGTGAAGTGTAAGTTTAGGTTGGCTTAAGATATTGTGTATGACCCATATAACCTCAATCGGCTTTGTAGGACAAATTTGAAAGGATAATATAAACATTGGCTCATAAAGTATGCATAGTAGGTTCTGACTTAAGATCAGGGAGTTGAGCATTTCATTTATGGTAACATTATCTAATATGGTAATTTATGACCCTTTGAAGCATACATGCGATGGTTTATGTAAATAGGTCAAGTGTGGTTCTATGCGAAAGGAGAATATATGGTACTTGGTGAACTATGCACACCATCTAGCTGCCAATGAGCACATCAGAATGTTAAGATCAAGTTCTCTCAATGTATTGATTATGTCTATATACTTGTAAATTTTTCAAAAAAATTGGTTTAAAAAATTCCATCATTGTCATTAATATCTTTTGTATAATATCCTTAAATGGTTTTTCCAAGCAAAGTAAAATGAAAAAAAAATATTAGCTCATTGATTATCTAACGTTTAACTAATACTAAGTTGCATTATGTAGTCAAAACATAATGCGAAAAGACAACTTATATTAGTAGATAATCTAAACAAGTTCATAGTCTAGTCGAAACTGAGCAAATCGATTAAAAGACTATTATGTCGTCTATCAAATCCAATTAGGGAGATATTTTATCTTAGGTATCAGAGTAGATGACTCCTAGAAGATTTAGACATAGATGTGACTACCTGGATTGACAATATAGTGGATAGGCCCAGAGTAGAATAAATCTAAGATACATTTATGGATTTATTCCCTTGTGACGTTTATAGTGTGATTTACCTTAATCATGAGTAAGTGGCAGTCTATGTATGTGTGACTCATATACTTTAATATATTAAAAGTCTAACTTTAACTGATAATAGAACCGAAAGCTGGTAAGTAGCTATATGACTTCTACCTGGCATAGCTTCATTTACAATAGTGGAATTCAAAGCCCAATTAAGAGTAAATGATATCCTCTCATTGCCATTATATGATAGATGAAAAGTGATCTACTATAATTTGATACGTCAAATTAGGCTCCCCAATACACCTGAGGAGCTAATTTCCAAGCAATTTAAGTATCTTTTATATGTTTTTGTCAATTTTTAGCTTCAAGCATTAATAAATGTTTTTGCTTAGTTTTGCCCTTGTTAAGACCCCAATTGGACAAATGGTGTCATAGGAAACCTAACAATGTGATTGAGTTTGTGTAGGGAGACGATAATGGCCCAATCTCAAGGAAAGTATCATTCAGAAAAGGTGTCGCAACACTGATTCCATAAAAGTCGTAACACCTAGACCTTTTACCTTGAAGATGCAAAACTTCAACACAAAATCAACATAGAGCATATTTCCATGGGAGTCGCGATATCAAGGGATGGATGTCGAAACACCAAGCCAACGTAACGGTATCGAGCCTCTAAAGTCGTGATATCCGTGAATATGTTGAAGTGAAGAAATTGAGGCCAACTCCAATAATTTTGTGACACCGAGACATCCAAGATCCATAAGTTCATTATTGTCTATGTGTAGTGTCGTGTGTGAAATGATATGCGAATTGTACAAGTATATATGTCCAATCAAGTAATAAAGTGATAATTACAACCTAGGGGCAATCAGAGAAGATTGAAGAAAATAATTGAAGAACGCCATCAGAATCAACTTGGAAGCGGATCTCCCTCAAGATCGAAGATCTCCATTTAATATATTTTGAAGTTTTATTAAGATTCTTTATGTCTTGTGGTTATCCTAACTTTAATATGTTTCTATTCAGGGTTATGAACTAAATTCCCTAGATACCTAGGAAGGATGAAACCTATGATGAATCTTATTATTTAATTTCTATTTTTACGCGATAAATACTTGATTCTTGTTCTCAATTATGTATGTTTATTTTGTGTTTTAATATTTTTGAGATATTAATTCATGTTTAATGTGCTTATTTCAGTGGAGCAAAAGTCCCTGTTTAAGAGTAGATCTAGGATAATTGAGTGGAGTTGCATGCAATCCTAGAAATAAGAATTAGAGTCAAATCTAATAGGGGAATCCATAGATCGAGTTAATGTGATGATAGGGGTTTTAACTAGAAAGATATTTCAATTAATCAACCTTGTGTCAGTTGTTCTTACTCTTGAAAGAGATATTAACATAATTTAGAGAGTTCTACGGATCAAGACACAAGTAAATAAATCATTTAATTCAAATTCATAATAAAAGGTGAAGTCTAGGTAGATTCTTTCCTAGGTATTGTCTTTCTCATTGGTTATCTTCGATTATTTTCCTATTTCATTCTCTGTTGTGTTCTTAATTAAATTAGCTTAATAAATTTAGATTAAAAACAATCATTCCAATTTATCAGCTAAATAATAGAAAAACGGTAATTTCTAGTACTTTTAGTCATCGTAGATATGATATTCCCTACTTACCATAGCTATACTATTGTTCGATAGATGCACTTGCCTTTTTCATAATTATAGTTAGTTTAGTGACCATCAAGTTTTTTGTGCCGTTTCGGGGATTAAAATATTAGGAATACTCGATTTTTATTAATTTATCCATTTTTATTTTATTATATTTTTATTTTTAGTTTAATTTTTGTTTTCTAATTTTTCTTTCATTTGCTTCTAGCAGGTTCCTTTAGTTTATGAATAGAAAAAGCCAGTCAGGACCATTATTATTTGACAGTAATATTGCAAGTACAACTCGTAGAAATCATAGAGAAGCAAGGCAGACTCGACAGAGTATAGTAGACGAGAAAAAAGACGTTATTATTATTACTGAGGAGATGTGTGATAATCAGAATAATTAGCTACCTCTTGCAGCTGCTGCAAAGCCAGATCATGTTCCTCGTACTATATAGGATTATGCCAAGCCAACTCTAATTGGGGTTGAATCGAGTATTGTGAAACCTACTATTGCTACAAATAATTTCAAACTAAAGCCGAATGTTATTCAGATGGTACAACAATTTGTTCAGTTCGATGGTTTGTAAGACGAAGATCCAAATACTCATTTGGCTAATTTTCTGGAAGTCTGTAATACTTTCAAGATAAATGGCATTTCTGACGATGCCATTCACCCACGTTTATTCCCTTTCTTATTGAGGAACAAAGGTAAACAGTGGTTGAATTCTTTACCACGAGGCTCTATCACTACATGAGATCAAATGATCGATAAATTCCTACTGAAGCACTTTTCACCGGCTAAGACAACTAAGTTGAGAAATGATATCTCTTCCTTTTGTTCAGATTGGCTTAGAGACCTTATATGATGCATGGAAGAGGTATAAGGACTTATTGAGACAGTGCTCTCACCATGGGTTACCTAAATGGCTATAGGTTCAAACTTTCTACAATGGTTTGAATCCTTCAATTAGGAAATTGATCGATGCAGCAACTGGTGAGACTCTAAATAATAAAACACCTGAAGCGGCTTATGAATTTATAGATGAGATGGAACTGAATAATTATCAATGGCAAGTCATGAGGATGAAGTCAATGAAAGCAGCCGGTGTTTTCAATTTAGATGCAGTCACCATGTTATCAAATCAGGTAGAACAATTTAATAAGAAAATTGATGGCTTATATGTTTCTACGCAGGTAAATCCGGTGATGCAGTGCGACGCAAATGGAGGTGGAATGAACAATCTAGAATGTTTACCCTACGGTCCTAACACAGAGAACGAACAAATAAATTATATGGATAATAATTCTAGGCCTCAAAACAACCCTTATAGTAATACTTATAATGCAGGTTGGAGGAACCATCCCAATTTCTCTTGGGGTGGTCAAGGAAATCAGAAAGCATAACCCCCTCCAGGCTTCCAACAACAACCTTACCAGCAAGAGAAAAGCTCGAACCTTGAGGAGATATTGACGAAGTTTATTTCAATGTTAGAAACGCGTTTTCAAAACACTAAAGTAGCACTTAAAAACCAACAAGCATCACTTCAAGGACTTGAGAACCAAATTGGCCAACCTACTAAGTTAATTTTAGAATGACTATAAGGTAGTTTGCGTAGCAATATTGAAACTAAGCCAAGGGAACAACTTCATGCAATTACTATGTGAGATGAAGAAGGGTTAGTTGAATCTGAATTAGAACCGAGGCAATAAAGTGTGATAAGTAATGGTAAGGTTGAGGTAAGCCAGAATAAGAAAAAACTGGTTGGTAAAGAATATAAACCTCGAGTGCCATATCCTAACGCGATGAAGAGAGACCACACGAATGAACAATTTGGTAAATTTCTTAAACTTCCGAAAAAATTACATATTAACTTACCGTTTATTGAAGCTCTTTCGTATATGCCCAATTTCGTTAAATTTTTAAAGGAGCTTTTGGTGAACAAAAGGAAGTTAAATGATTCGTCAACTATGGAGCTAAATGTAGTTTGCTTAGCCATACTACAAAATAAACTACCCAACAAATTGAAAGATCTAGGGAGTTTTACTATTCCTTATTTAGTTGGTAGTTTGAATGTTAATAATGCTTTGGCTTATTTAAAGGCTAGTATTAATGTCATGCTTTATAAAAAGTTTAAGTAATTAGGTCTTACAAAACCAAAACAAACTAGGATGAATATTCAATTAGTAGATAGAACCATTAGATTTCCTAGAGGTGTTATTGAATACGTATTTGTAACAATTGATAAATTCATATTCCTAGTTGATTTTGTTGTTTTAGACATGGATGAGGATAGTGATGTACCTCTGATTCTAGGTCAACCCTTTTTAGCAACTGTTAGGACTATTATTGATGTTGGTACAGGTGAATTAATACTCCAAGCTCATGATTCTATTAAGACATCTAGTGATCGAGATAATTTTACAAGTTTTGCTAATATGAGTAACCATGTGGCTCAACCTTCTTTGCAGGAAACCTCTCAGAAAAACGTAATGGAGCCATGTTCCAGTAAATACGATAAAACGACTCATGAAGAATGAATGTTATGAATCGATGAACTAGATAAATGGCGAATACAAGTCAATGAGAAACTAAAAAAGCACGATGAAGAGCCAAAGCGACGCCATGATGAGCATGTGGATGGAACGAAACAATTTAAGGTTAAGGACAAGGTACTGCTAGATAGAACGGATCCTCAAATTGCCACTTTGGAGCTTGAGGCAAACGGATCAAATCCCTTTACAGTACTGAATGTCTTTTCATACGGTACAGTCGAGTTAACTCATTTTGAATTAGACACATTTAAGGTAAATAGTACCCAACTTAAAACTTATTTTGATAATAGAATTGATAATGAGAAAGAGGAGTTTTGACTCTGCGAACTACTGTGGTTGTGCGAATACGAGGAAAGTTAAGCTTAGACTCTAAATAAGCACTTATCGGGAGGCAACCCGAGTGTTAAAACTGCTAATTTTTTATTTTTATTTCAGTTTATTTTTTAAAATTAATTAATTTTCAAAAAAAATGTTTTTGACCCACACAGCCTGGACACATGGGTGTGTCCTAGGCCGTGTGTACTATAAGGGGTTTGAAAGTAAGTTACACGGCCTGGAAACATGGCCGTGAGACCCACACGGTCTAGACACACGGGCGTGTCCTTGGCCGTGTAGACTTTTAGACTTAATTTTTTTCAAAAAATTGAAAGATTACAGGACCTAAAATAGTCCACACGGCAGTGTGAAATCTGAAACTATTTTTTTAAAATGTTAAATCAAGTTAGAAAGTTACACGTGCAAGACACGTGGCTTTGTGCGAGACACAGTCGTATGCCACACGGCCTAGACACACGGGCGTATCCGAGGCCATGTAAAGATTAGACCTATATTTTTAAAAAGCACACTGGCGCGTGACATGGCCGTGTGGCCCAACACGGACCCTTACACGACCGTGCCCCCTTTTTAACTCCCAAACCTTAAATTTATTATTTTATTTTCATCTTTCCAAAACCCCTTAACCCTAGCTGCCGCCAACCAACTCTCTTCTACCTCTCCGGCCATCATCATTCCTCCCATTGTTCACGCCTCTCCTCTTTCCCACCACCCCCATACCCATACCCATACCCATACCCATACCCTCTCCCACTTTTCTCCTTTCCTTCTCCCTTCCTCACCTCGTTGAGCGTCCACGCCCAAAGGCCTCACTCTTCCCCTCACCTCGCCGAACCCTTTCCCTCTCCTTCACCCTCGTCACACAGTCTACACCCACCGACCACACCCTCCTCGTCCCCCTCGCATCCCTCTTTCTCGTATTTCCACCAAGCCGCAACCCCATTACCACTTTTATCCCACCCCTGTGTCGTAACCTCCACCTTTCCCCCAGCCTTGTCGTACACCAACATGCCTGCGATGACCACCATCGCGCAACTTTGGCCACCGTCCGTTGCTCCATCGATTTGTACCCTCTTTATTATTATTAGTATTATTATTATTTATTTTATTTCTTGTTTTATTATTTTATTATTTTATTTTCTTTACTGATTATTTTTTTATTTATTATCTTTTACTATTATTATTATTAGTCATTTTAGTTTTCTTTTCTAGTTCTACTTGTTTACTACTCTTCTTTTAATTTTTATTAAATCGTTAATTACTTATTATTTATGTTACTGTCTTAGATTATTATGATAGTTATTGTTCTTCCTTGGTTTATTATATTGAGTTATTTTCTCACTTATTCTCTTAATATTATTATTGTTCTTAGTATCCGAATTCGGTATTTATCCTTTCTATTCCTCTCATTATTATGTGATCTTATTTTTATTATTACTGGTATTTCATTATTTTTATTGTCGTTTTAGATTTCCATTTTGTTTTATGTTTTTATTCATTATTATTTTTTCATAATTGATTTTAATAAATAGTGTTTTAGGAGTCGATTATCTATTTTCGACTGTTTGGATGTTAATGCCCGTCTTAGGATAATTCTTAGTGTCGTATTTTAATTTACACGACCGTTTCTCAACCTCTTTGTTTGTTTGGTGATGTATATTATTTTCTGATAGTGCATTATTTTATTTCAGGCACACCATGATGAACACTCGCAGCAAGTCCAAGGTTATCGTCCCCACTTTGAAAAAGCGGAAGATCCCTAGCACGACCTACTCCTCGAGCGCTTCCACCGAGACCCGCAATTCCTATATTAGATTTTTAAAGGGTCCCTAGGAGATTTGTATCAGCTACTTCGACTGTGACCACTCAGCTTAGGCCGATGTATTGATGGGACTGTTTTGGAGCATGTCTACTTAGTTGATCATGTTTGAGCCTTTATTACTACAGCCCCGTGGGACCGGTTTTTCTCCATCATTGACCCCACATGTATGGAGCTAATGATCGCGTGATTCATAAAAAGCAATAAATATTTATAATGAAGATCAAACCTAGACTAACTATTATCACAACGAAAAGGCAAGCGCACCTATCAAATAATAGTATAGTAATGGCAAGACCGGGATATCGTACCCAAGGGAACCAAAAGTACTAGTAATAATTATCTTTTTATTATTTAACCTAGAAATAAAGAGGGGTTGTTTATTAAACTAATTAACTAAACTAATTAACTAACTAAACTAAAGCAAAGAGAAAATTTGAAAAAAGACTTGAAGAACAGTAATTGATAAAGATGACACCCAAGGAGGAATCCACCTAGATTTCACTTGTTATTTGACTCTGAACCAGACGATTTATTCACTTGACTTGATCCGTGAGACTCCCTAACCTATATTATTATCTCTTTCGAAACTAATAACACCTAACCCTCAGTTGAATTAATCAAAATTTCTTTCTTAATTAAAACCCCTAGGGAAGCAGTAAATCGATCTATGGACTCCCATATTAGGTTTCACCATAATCCAAAAAAATCTCGTAACCCTATTTCTAGGCGTTCGGTCAACTCCGCTTAATTATGTCAAATCTACTCTTAGACAGAGACTTTTGCTCCTCTGCATAAGCACATCAAATCATGAATTAATACCCGGAATATTAACTCAAGCATTAAAACACATAATTAAGAACAAATCAAGTATTTATCATACAGTTCAGATAATAATAACAAGATCCATCATAGGTTTCAACCTCCTTAGGTATTTAAGGGGTTTAGTTCATAATAAAATAAGAGTACATCTCAAAAGTATGAAAATAACAAAACATAAAGAAAACTCTAAAACCCCTGAAGGAATTCTTAGAGAGATCTTCAGTCTTGGAGTAGCTCCGGCTTTTGGGATGGATCGTTTGGCTTTCTTTAAGTAATTCTCGGCGTGCGGTTTTGTACTCCAAAAAATTTCTGGAGAAAGCGACCCCTCTCTAAGTCATACTTAGGGTGTTTATATAGGCTTTGGATTGGCTTTCTTCCTCCTTAAGTATCCTTTTCCGTGTAAAATACAACTCTTTGAAAAAGGGACACACCCGTATGCCACGGCCGTGTGACGTGATTGCCAAGCTGTGTTCGATCCGTTAAATTGTACACGGTCGTGTAGGTCAATGGCTAGGCCGTGTGAATCGTGAAAGCCTTGGTCAACACCCTCGAAAGACACGGGCGTGTGAGCTACCTATGTGGCAAGGCTTAGGCCATGTCATCTTCTTGATTTGGTCCATTTTGTCCCTTTTTGGCTCGTTTTTGGCTCCTTTCACTCTCCTATACTCTCCTAAGTGTAAAACATGGAATTAAAGCATTAGGAGCATCGAATTCACCAATTCTAATGAGAAATCATCCATAAAATGCATTAAACATGGGGTAAAAATATGTATAAATTACGATTTATCAAATACCCCCACACTTAAGCATTTGCTTGTCCTCAAGCAAAATCCTCAACTCATAATCAAAATAAATTCTTCTCAACTTATAATATCTATCGATAATATCTCACATTAATCCATAAGTAATCATACATTGAGAATTCAACTAAAAGAACATAAAAGTTTCAAACATTCCAAGTTGAGTATTTAGTCATGCAAACTTAGGTGCTTCCCTTCGTCTAAGTAATTACCTTTGATTCAGAATATCACAGAGTTTCACATCCTCACTAAAGGTTCACTCAAATCACTCGAGGTGTTTAAGGACAATAAATGAAGCACTCAATAGTCAATAATGAAAAGTCATTACCATAGGCTTGCATGAAAATCAAATCCCCACCACTATAATTTAAGATGATACATCAATCAAAAGGTCTTTAGAGGGTTGTAATGAGGCTTAGTTAGGGGGTGTGGTCACAACTGAAAGAAAGGGTTAGAATCGAGATTGACTTGAAAAGTTTCCTTAACTAGAAAAAGAGTTAATCTTTTCTTGCGTACAACAGAGTTTCTCTCAGAATATGGAATTATAGATATGTATACATAGTTTTTTTTTAATTAAGAACAAGTTAAATAATATAGACTAAATATCAAGAACAAAACATAGCTAGGCAATTCATTCAACTCAAATCTCGACAAAAATATGGATTAATTTAGGGGATTTCAACAATAATGGGTTAAAGGTTAATATTAAGGGTAATACAAGAAATGGTTTGTTAGGCTCAAGGGGGTTTACTAGGGGTTAATCGTGGAGGTAGGCTTTTCATGGCATGAGTGGGTTAATCCTAAGTGCCTTAATCATTTTGATATATCAAATCAAATGGTGTGGTCTCAACACGCATAATCAAGCAAGTTCTAGAATAATAGTTCAATACTGACGCACTCAAAGCAATAATAAAAATGAGCATGAAATGATGAATAGATGCTCAAAAGGCTCAAAAATCTCACAAAAATTATGGCTTTTTGATGTTTAGACCCGTGAATTCCATTTCAAAATAATACCTAAACTTAGGGAAACAGCCTAAGATTTTGAATTCTTAAAAATCAACTCATCATGCTTGATTCTCTATTGTCTTAAAGTTTAAACAATCAATGCATAAATGCATATGTTTTAATTCAAGATATATAAATCAAAATCATAAATCAATTAAAATTTATCCTAAATATGATATGAGAGTTTTTCATGAGAATAAGGTGATTATTCAAGGATTTTTCTGATAATGAAATAAATACCCCCACACTTAAGATGTACATTGCCCTCAATGTACAAAGATAGATATTAGAGTATAAAATAAGATAGGGGAGGAGTGAAACATCCTGTATGATGAAATCCTCGAACTGGAGTTCTGGAGAGGAATCGGTTCGAGAGTGGAGAAGGATACTCCAGCAGTCGTAGAGGTTTATTAGGCCATAAATCCTGTGCCAAAAGAATATTATATCTAGTGGTGGCTATGGTTGTGGTCGATCAGGACATGGCTATCGCGGAGAACCTTTCCCGGTGGAGTTTTAGTTCCTATGTGATGATGGGCTTAAGAGCTCTATATAACTGTGATAAAATCAAGAACTTTTTAGGAGATATTAGGAAGAATAATTATTCAAAAAGAAATAACTGAATTTAATAATTAAAAATAAAATTTCTAAAATCTAATAAAAATAAAAAGTAGTTTCAGTAGAAATTAAAAACATAAAATAAGAAATAAATATTTCTAAACATCTTTATCGCTGGATGGTTCGTGAGGTGGGACTGGCGATGAGATGTGAAGGTGCTAACAAATCTGCTGTAGAGTAGCACCAATGTTGTCAAATCGTTGAAAATGCTGATGCTTGAATCGAGTGAGGTGCTCAGAGATGTCAGCATATAAAGCTGCCACATGAACTGGACGAGAGGGTGGTGGTGGCTGAGTCGGTGAGTCCTCATGCTGTGGGGGGACATCATCAGGAATGTCCTTGCAGGCTTTCCTCCTCGGTAGATTGGGCGAGACGATACTGGGGAGGGGAGGTTCCTCGGTGCCTCTCAATCATCCTCATGCTAAGCATGCTCAAGATACCTTGTGGAGACATCTGCCCAGTCGATGTACCGACCTGCTGCTAAAGGTCGGGCTTGAAGTATTTGGAAGATCTCTTCTTGGGGCCCTCGTGGAAACTGTAGGAAAGGGAAAAGAGATGGAGAAGTGAGGATTAATGCAGGGGAAGTGGATTTTAGGATGGTTTGAGGGTTGGGGAAATGAGAAGCTGGGGAATCGTGGCTGGGATAGGGATTAGGGAGTAGGGAATGGGAGATTTCGGCTAGGGTTTTGAAAGGAAGAAAAAAATGAACAGTGATTTGCTTATATAAGGGAGGTGCACACGGCCTAGGGCCACACCCGTGTACGCTGAAGGTGAGCCCGTTGTTTTTGAATTTTACAATTTAGGTTGTGCACAGCTACTATCCTACGCCCGTGTGTCTGGGGTGTGTGTGGCACACGGCCATATCGCACGGCCGTTTCTAGCTTTGTTCGCTTCTCCCACGCCCGTGTATTGTTGTCTACGGCTTATAGGCATGTGTGTGTCTCACGCCCGTGTCGAAGAAACAGAATCGAGCCTTACCCCTGGCATGCTCGTGTTTTTTTATTCCCACACCCATGTTCACCTATCAAGTTCACCCACGACCATGTCGCACGGTCGTAGGGTTTTATCGCATCTCGTGTTTTGGGGAAATCATGTCTTGCTTCCACACGGCCGTATCGCACTGCCGTGTTTCTTCCCCTGCTTGGCCACGGCTTTAGGCACGACCATGTGCCTAGCCGTGTGTGCTGAAAAACTTTGCAATTCAAAGATAAATCTAATTATTTAAAGTGTTAGAAATAAAAAAATAAAGAAATCAAAATATGTTAGTGCTCGGGTTGCCTCCCGAGAAGCGCTTATTTATAGTCTAAGCTCGACTTACCTCTCTAGTGAATGGTCAGGGTGGTTCAAGGAGCTCGTACTCCTCATTCCTACTATCAATCTCATCAAAATAAGGTTTTAAACGGGTGTTGTTTACCTTAAAAGTGCCGAACTTTGGGTGACTCACCTCCACCGTACCGTAAGAGGGATTTTCTCATTCGGTATGGTAGTGGCAATGTGGGGATTTGCGGCATCTAGTAAGACTTTATCGCGAACCTTAAGTTGATTAGGAGAAGTATCGGACTTGTTTTGGTGTAGTTTCAGTTTATCATGTGTTCTCGATTTGTGTTCTCGCCATTCGTCTAGCTCCTCTATCCGTAGCCTTCGTTCTTCATGAATGTGTCCTCTATCATTTCTGGAACATGGCTCATGAACTTTTTTGAAGCTTAATTTCTGCAAAGTCATATTGTCAGTTTTAGTAGATTGGTGTGGACTATTACCTTCAATGTTCGATGTGATGCCAGAATTACGAGCCTGAAGGGAGATCGTTTCATCTCCCACACGAAGTGCAAGCTCACCTGTGCCAACATCAATAATTGTTTTAGCAGTTGCTAAAAAGGGCCTCCCTAAAATCAAAGGGGTGTTGTTATCCTCCTCTATGTCTAGAATAACGAAGTCAACGGGAAATATGAACTTATCTACTTTCACGAGTACATCTTCAATAATACCCATAGGGAATCTTATAGTTTTATCTGCCAATTGAATGCTCATCCTAGTTTGTTTAGGTTTCCCAAGACCTAGTTGCTTAAACATTTTCTAAGGCATAACGCTAATACTAGCCCCTAAATCAGCTAATGCATGACTTATACCTAAACTACCAATTAAACAAGGAATTATAAAACTCCCTGGATCTTTCGATTTGTGGGGTAGCTTATTCTGTAGAATAGCTGAGCAGACTGTATTTAGCTCCACATGCGATACTTCGTCCAACTTCCGCTTATTTACTAAAAGCTCTTTTAAAAATTTCATTGCATTTCGCATCTGCGACAAAGCTTCAATAAACGGTAAGTTAATATGTAATTTTTTCAAAAGTTTAAGGAATTTACCGAATTGTTCGTTTGAGCGGTCTTTCCTTGTCGCGTTAGGGAATGGCACACGAGGTTTATATTCGACAGTCACTAGTTTGTTTGTATTTTGACCTACCTCATCTCTCCATTTGCTTACCATAGTTTCTTGCCTCGGTTCTAGTTCAGGCTCAATGACTCCTTCGTCATCTTGAGTATTAATTGCGTTGAGTTATTCCCTTGGGTTAGGTTCGGTATTACTTGGCAAACTATATTGTGGTCGTTTGGAGATCAGTTTGGAAAGCTAGCCTATCTGAGTTTCGAGTCATTGGATCGATGCTTGTTGATTTTTAAGTGTTGTCTCGGTATTTTGGAAACGAATTTCTAATACTGATATGAACTTTGAGAGCATCTCCTCAAGGTTTGGTTTCTTCTCTTGTTGATAAGGTGGCTGTTGAAAACCCTGAGGATTTTGTGGCTTTTGATTCCCTTGACCACCCCAGAAGAAATTTGGGTGGTTCCTCCAACCTGTATTATAAGTATTACTGTATGGGTTATTTTGAGATCTAAAGTTATTGTTACCCATATAGTTGACTTGTTCCTCTTCGGTTGTGGGATTAAAGGATTGATATTCTGTATGCACACCTCCTCCGCTTAAGTCACACCTCATTTCTGGATGTACCTGTGTAGAACTAAGAAAACCATCAATCTTTTTATTAAGAAGTTCTACCTGATTTGACAGCATAATAACTGAGTCGACGTTATAAACACCAGCTGTTTTTATTGGCTTAGTCCTCATGACTTGCCACTGATAGTTATTCAGTGACATTTCTTCAATGAATTCATAAGCCTCTTCAAATGTTTTTTATTTGATGGTTCCGCCAGCAGCTGCGTCAACCATTTGCCGAGTCGAGGGATTCAGACCATTTTGGAATGTTTGTGCTTTAAGCCAAAGCGGTAACCCATGGTGAGGGCACCTTCTCAGTAAGTCCTTGTATCTCTCTCATGCATCGTAAAGTGTTTCTAAATCCATCTGTAAAAAAGAAGAGATATCATTACGTAATTTAGCCGTTTTAGCCTGTGGAAAGTATTTTAGTAAAAAAATTTCGGTCATTTGTTCCTAAGTAGTAATTGACCCTCGTGGTAACGAGTTCAACCACTGTTTAGCTTTGTTCCTTAATGAAAAAAGGAAATAACCGAAGACGAATGGTATAATCAGAAACGCCATTGATTTTGAGCGTTGGGATCTTCATCCTGCAAACCATCAAACTGAACAAACTGTTGTATCATTTGAATTGTGTTAGGTTTCAGTTCAAAAGTATTTGCAGCTACAGCCGGTCTAACTATGCTAGATTCAGTTGCTGTTAAAGAAGGTTTAGCATAATCATACATAGTACGTGGAGCAGGATTTTGATTAACCGCAATTGCAGAAGGTAGCTGATTGCCTTGGTTTTCAGCCATCTCGTCGGTTGGGAGTTGAGTAACGTCTTCTTGCTCGTTCTCCGTGTATCGTAAGCTGCGCCTTATTTCTCTTTGATTTCTACGAATTGTACGATAGATTTCTTCATAAAAAAGTAATGGTCTCGACGGGTTTCTTCTAGTCATAAACTATAAAAACCTGCCAAGAGAAAGAAAAAGTAAATTAATAAATAATAATAGAATTAAATAAAATTAAATTGCAGGAAAAATAAATGGCTAAAGTAATAAAAATTTAGCGTTCCTAATATTTTAGTTCCCCGGCAACGACGCCAAAAACTTGATCGCGTGATTCGTAACAAGTAATAAATATTTATAATGAAGATCAAACCTAGACTAACTATTATCACGATGAAAAGGCAAGCGCACCTATTGAACAATAGTATAGTAATGGCAAGACCGGGATATCGTACCCAAGGGAACCAAAAGTACTAGTAATAACTATCTTTTTATTATTTAACCTAGAAATAAAGAGGGGTTGTTTATTAAACTAATTAACTAACTAAACTAAAGCAAAGAGAAAATTTGGAAAAAGACTTGAAGAACAGTAATTGATAAAGACGACACCTAAGGAGGAATCCACCTAGATTTCACTTGTTATCTGACTCTGAACCAGACGATTTATTCACTTGACTTGATCCGTGAGACTCCCTAACCTATATTATTATCTCTTTCGAGACTAATAACACCTAACCCTCAGTTGAATTAATCAAAATTTCTTTCTTAATTAAAACAACTAGGGAAGTAGTAAATCGATCTATGGACTCTCATATTAGGTTTCACCCTAGTCCGGCAAAATCTCGTAACCCTATTTTTAGGCGTTCGATCAACTCCGCTTAATTATGCCAAATCTACACTTAGACAGAGACTTTTGCTCCTCTGCATAAGCACATCAAATCATGAATTAATACCCGTAATATTAACTCAAGCATTAAAACACATAATTAAGAACAAATCAAGTATTTATCATACAGTTCAGATAATAATAACAAGATCCATTATAGGTTTCAACCCCCTTAGTATCTAAAGGGTTTAGTTTATAATAAAATAAGAGTACATCTCAAAAGTATGAAAATAACAAAACATAAAGAAAACTCTAAAACCCCTGAAAGAATTCTAAGAGAGATCTTCAGTTTTGGAGTAGCTCCGGCTTTTGGGATGGATCGTCTGGCTTTCTTTAAGTAATTCCCGGCGTGCGGTTTTGTACTCCAAAAAAGTTCTGAAGAGAGCGACCCCTCTCTAAGTTATACTTAGGGTGATTGCCATGCCGTCTTTGATCTATTAAATTACACATGGCCGTGTGGGTTAATGGCCAGGCCGTGTGAATCATAAAAGCCTTGGTCGACACCCTCAAAAGACACGGGTGTGTGAGCTACCTGTGTGGCAAGGCATAGGCCATGTCATCTGCTTGATTTGGCCCGTTTTGTCCCTTTTTGGCTCGTTTTTGGCTCATTTCACTCTCCTATACTCTATTAAGTGTAAAACATGGAATTAAAGCATTAGGAACATCGAATTCACCAATTCTAATGAGAAATCATCCATAAAATGCATTAAACATGGGATAAAAATATGTATAAATTACGGTTTACCAGCTAACTTTAGAGTTCTACTCGACATTTACTCTACAACATGTGATGACTACTCATGATGAGTTGAGCACAATCACTTTTCGACTCGGTGGCCTGGTGAGCCATATGAGTGCCTCTGAGTTCGGTGCTGCTTTGGGACTATACACTGCGAAGTTTATGAGTGTCGAGAACTTCCTCCGCCTCCATTAGTATATCCACTACTTGCCATCTAATTGTTGGGTAGATCTTACAGCGAGTACGACACCTTATGACGCGAGTATGACCATCGGGCATATATTTGATTTAGCCTACTTTATCGCCCTTACATTCTGCCATTAGAAAGACCGCAATAGGAAAGGTCCTATCTGTTTAGGCTCTTATATGACTAGACTAGCTCGACACTTCGATCTCCTCGACACACCGGAGCAATCATCTACACTTACACTCGCCAGCCAGATGTCTCCACAGTGGATATCAAGCATAACCCATATGAGGATGATCGAATGGCTTTGTGGAGTAGATCCTCTTCAATACCAGTTATTTCATTCTGACTCTCAGGATGAACCTAAGAACTTCACTGATGATGTCCCTTTCCGTCACGAGGATCCACCTCATCCTCTACATTCGAGTCATCATCCTATTTCTTCTACTGCTACTTTAGCGGGCCTCTCCGAGCGGTTCACTCACTTCGAGCAGCATTACTTTTAGAGGTTCGACAGTATTGACGCGACATTGTAGCAGATCTGTTAGCATCTCCATATCTCCTCTTCTGCACCGACGAATCACGACATCGGCGTTTTTTATGATGAGGACCATTAAGTTCATTTGTTTTATTTTTATTTTTATGTTTATGTTTATTTTTATTTTGTTAGACTTATTTTGTTTTTAACTATATTTTTATTTTTATGGTTATTTCTAATCGAGTTAGTAACCCCTTAATCTTCTCTATTATTTGTATTTATTTTCTTATTAGTTTGCTCAGAATCGTGCACTACATCTAGATTTGTCTACAATTCTACTTTTCACCATTCTGGTAATTTCATCCACTATTCAAAGTAGTTTCAGTTTTCTCCCTCTCTTATGATATTCTGTTTATACTGTGATTATATCTGTTTGTACATTGAGGACAATGTACATCTTAAGTGTGGGGAGCTTATTTATATAATTATTAGAAAATCCATGAATTATGTCTTGTGTTTAAGTAATTTTCTCATACTTCTATTAGAATGAATTTTTATCAATTTGTGATTTTTATAATGTGTTTTGGATTGAATTCATAGATATTTGTGGATTGGTTGTTTTAAACTTTAAGACATGAGAGAATCAAGCATTAAAGTTTATTTTTAGAATTAAAAATTTTAGGTTGTTTCCCTGAAATGAGGTATTATATTGAAGTTTTAAATTTATAAGTTTGACATAAAAAATCATAAATTTTTTTGTGAGATTTTTGAGCCTTTGGAGTATGCATTTTTCTTGCTCATTTTATTATTGGTTATGAGTGTGTCAATTTGATTTGTTATTCTAGAACTTTCTTCGATTATGCATGTCAAGACCACACATTTGATTTGATATACTGAGATGACAAAGGCACTTAGATTTTAGCCCACTTATCCCAAAAAAAGTCTACCTTTTTAATTAACCCTTAGTGAGCCCCGTTGAGCCTAACACATCATTTCTTAATTTACCCATTAATTTTAACCCGTAACTCTTTTTTTTTTTGTTCGTTGAGAATTTTTCCCATTTTATTGATTCCCTTTTTGTCAAGATTTGATTTGGTTAGTTGTTTAACTGTGCTCTTTTGTTTGATTTGCTGAATTATTTATTATTGTAAAAATATCAAAAAAAATCAAAGAAAAATATTGATTATTATTTAGTTAAGTTAAATTAATATTTTGAGAAGAAGCTCGCTTTCTTATTCTTGAATAGTTCTTAATTTATTCACTTGCTTTTAATTCAGCTTTTATTTATTTTTCTAGTTTGGTAATTTATCAATTCGATCTCAATTTTAACCAACTTTTTTAGCCTTTCTCCACATCCTTAACCTAAATCTCATTACAACCTCTTAAAGACCTTTTGATTTGTGTATCATATCATTTTATAGTGGTGGATATTTGATTTTTATGCAAGCCTATAGAAATAACTTTTCTTGTTTGACTATCGAATGCTTATTCTTGAACCTTAAACACTTTGAGTGATTTGAGTGAACCTTTAGTGAGGATGTCGATTCATGTCGATTTTGAATTAAAGGTAATTACTTAGATAAGGGAAAATACCTATGTTTTCATGTTTTAAAAATGTTTGACTTGGATTGTTTGAATCTTTGTGCTCTTTTAGTTGAATTCTCAATGTATGATTATTTGTGAATTATGTCGAAACATTATTGATAAGAATTATAAGTTGAGAAAGATTAATTTTAATTGTGAGTTGAGGATTTTGCTTAAGGACAAGCAAACGCTTAAGTGTGGGGATATTTGATAAGCCATAAAAGTAATATATTTTTAATCTCATTCTTGATGCGTTTTTAGATGATTTATTATGTAAATTAGTGAATTTGATGCTCCTAATCCTTTAAATTCATGTTTTTATACTTAGGTGAGCATAAGGGAAGGAAAAGAGTGGAAAACAAGTCAAAATCTGACAAAAAGAGCTATTTTCAGGATCCATACAGCTTGGGCATTTCCATATGGGCTGGGTATTTCCACAAGGGCTGGGCACACGCCCGTGTGAGCCAGACGAGCTGGCCACACACCTATGTACCAGCCCATGTCGATTTCTCAACCTGCTTCTCAGATATGCAAAAAAAACCCAATTTTTAGGCTTTCTGAAAATTCTAAAATCTATAAATGCCAATTAGAAGAAGACCTAGGAGGCAATCAGAGAAAACTGAAGAAAACACTTTAAGAACGCCATCGGAATCAACTTGGAAGTGGATCTCCCTCAAGATCGAAGATTCCCATTTTGTCTCTTTTGAAGTTTTATTAAGTTTCCTTATGTATTGTGGCTATCCTAAGTTTGAGATTTTTCTATTCAATACTATGAACTAAATTCCCTAGATACCTAGGGAGGATGAAACCTATGATGAATATTATTATTTAATTTCTATTTTTACATTATAAATACTTGATTCTTGTTCTTAATTATGTACGTTTATTTTATGTTTTAATATTTTTGAGATATTAATTCATGTTTAATGTGCTTATTTCAGTGGAGTAAAAGTCCGTGTTTATGAGTAGATCTAGTATAATTGAGTGAAGTTGCATGCAATCCTAGAAATAGGATGACATAAATCTACCGTATTAGAGGGGAATTCATAGATCGAGTTAACGCGACGATACGGGTTTTAATTAGAAAGAGATTTCAATTAATCAACCTAGAGTCAGTTGTTCTTACTCTCGAAAGAGATATTAACATAATTTAGGGATTTCTACAAATCAAGACACAAGTTAATAAATCGTTTAATTCAAATTCATAATAATAGGTGGATTCTTTCCTGGGTATTGTCTTTCTCATTAGTTATCTTCGATTATTTTCCTATTTCATTCTCTTTTGCGTTCTTAATTAAATTAGATTAATAAATTTAAATTAAAAATAATTATTCCAATTTATTGGCTAAATAATAGAAAAACAGTAATTACTAGTACTTTTAGTCTTCATGGATATGATATTCTCTACTCACCATAGCTATACTATTGTTTGATAGGTGCGTTTGCCTTTGTCGTAATTATAGTTAGTTTAGTGACCATCATCTCCACAAGGATCAAATTAGGTATAAGAGTGGTTAAGTTATTATATTGAATTATGATTAATGTTATGGCAAAACCAAGTTAAGTACATTATGGTAATTTAAAATAGTAAGGATGTGTGCGAAATGTATACTGACTAATATTGGAAAATGCTAAGGCAAAGCAAGAGTGACAATGTAATGACAAATACAAGAATAATTACGTGAATAATATGCAAGCCAATAAGTAAATAAGTAAGAATGTTATGGAAAAGATACTATGGCGAAGGATAGAAGGTCTATGATGTTAATTCGGAAGGTTGGGATTACTAAGAATCTACCCTTACTTTTAGTAATGCCTCAACAAAATCGTACTTAATCTACTACTTAAAAGATACCTAAATTGACCTGTTTATTTCAAGAGCTAGATCTCAAGTTACCTGGCCTCTGTCTATAGGTCTTAGCACAGTACCCTACATGGTTTTGTCTTCATTCTACACAAATGCTACTCTATGTCTAGAGTCTACTACAAGTATTCAGTCGAATACCCGCTTGTATTATTCAATTTATGGGCATACTGCACACTCATCTATGTCTAGAGAATGTATGCATACAATTGCGAAATAAAAAAATTGAATGAAACTGTAGATTTAGTTGAATATATGCTTCAACCATTAAAGAAAGTAAAAGTTTTCATCATGTAATCCCAACCCTATAAGATTTAGCTCATGAGTTGGAAATTAAAATTCAAGTTCAAAATAACACTCAACATCGTTTTGATCAATTTAATTCATGAGAGAACAAATTAAGAAATACTAGAAGAACTTAGGAAGATTGCTGTCACCAAATCAATAATCAATCAAGCAGTATAGTGTCCTATGGTGGCTGAGAGGGACTGCCTTCGATCTCCTCTTTTCGTCTCTACTCAGTCGCTACCCTCTATTATTGCCTCCAGATCTCCACACCTTTAGGGTTTCCTCCTTCAGCTTTTTATAAGCTTTTCTTCCTAATGTAACTCTAACAGCCTACGATATCTTCTCCTCTTTTTTAGGTAGACTTTTCTAGTACAAGTAGAGTTGGGCTGAAACTAGTCTGCGATGAGTGTTGACTCGATCGTCTTCCTGAAATTGCCACAGCATACAAGGTGGCTTATTGTCCAATCTTTTGTCCCAGCAAACCTTCACTCATTTATTTCTTTCTCCCTATCTTGTACCTGCCAAACCACCAAACACAACCTTTCTACACACAATTAAATGTATCTAGCATGTAAACATAGTCCAAGCTCCTAATGCAAAGATTAAAATACTAATAAAATATCCTAAAATGTCACTAAATGTACCCAAGTACAAGCAATTAGCTAGGTCTAAGGGCATGAAATATAACTCTTTTCAAGAGTTAGCATGTAGCGACACCGTTGCCTTACAGGGAGAAATTAGCTGCAGGGGTAGTCTTTTGTCCAACACCATTCCCAATCACAACACAACTTTTAGGGGCATTCTTGTCAACTTTTTTTAATGTATTCAGATGTTAAAAACCATTTTTGGCTGATAACTAAAGAGAGAACCTTTTGTCTTTGCCTTTTTTTTTCATTTTTTAAGCTTCGTAGTTAGTCTTCTTCATCTTTTTAGGGTTTAGTCTTTAGGTTTTTTGGTTTTAGTTGGTAGTTTAGTTAGTTTTTATTATAGATTTGTCCTAATTGCAATTTAGTACTCAAAAGTCTCTTTGTATTTTCATTTTAATCCATAGTTGTTAATATAACTTAGCTCCATTTTTCTTTTCATAGTTAAAAATCTTAACTTTGTTGGTATTTTCCACCACCATTGTTGCTATTATCATCTTCTTCAAGCAATTGTCAAGAAATCACTAAGTTTTCTTTAACCCTATTTTTTATGCTTATTTGAATGTATGCTTTGAATGCATATTGGGTTTGTTGCTTGTATGAGAATGATGTTAAGTAACTAAATCTTTGGTGGTTGGATGATGAAAATGTTGCTTGGTTAGTTTTTGGTACAGGGACTAAATCGTAAAAATTGAACTAAATCAAATAAGCTTCAAAAGTTAAAATTGCCGCATTTAGGTGAATATTTAGATAAGTGAGACTGAGAGGAGATCTATTGAGTGCCAATTTGGTTGTCCCGAGTTAGTTTGGTGAGGTCAAGAGATAAATTAGAGTAAATCATCTAAGTTAATAAAATTGTGAACGAAAGGTAAAACTGAGCCAATTAGAAGTTTAAGCTTTTTAGGTCTCCCTAATCCAAAGACTAATTAGCAACATGGAAGTCAACCAACTACTTTTTTTATTGAATTTTTAATTGCTTAGTTTTGACTATTTTACAATTTGGTCCTTTTTAGTGTAGGTAGCCAATTAGTATAATTTAAGCTAGATTGTGAATTTTCATAATATAGCCCTCAATGAGTAGTTAGTTAGACTTCTTGTTTGCATGTTTGTTACTTAGGAATCATTTTGTCCCCCGAACTCTCTTAGGTTCGATCCTTGTAATACTCGGGTGTTCCATTGTAACATTACAAATATTACAACTCGACCTGTTACACTTATAGTAAACCGTTAAATTATAATTGTATTTTTGTTGATTCATAACTCCAATGCATGCATGTCAGTGCGCGATCAAGTTGTTGGCACCAATTTTGGGGAGTTTCTGTGTGATTGAGTGATTTAAGTGATTAATGCATGTTCATTAGAGAGATAATTAGCCAAAAGTTAGGTCTATAGATACGACGCTCTTCTTTCTTGAATTTGGTTCTTTATTTTCTTTGTTAAGTGTTCTTATATTTGTTAGTGTTTTTTGTGACTGTGTCATTAGTATGTGACTTGGGGTGATAACCAATTAGTCCCATTTGACCTTAAGCCGAAGGTTGATAGCAAAAGCTCGAAGGATCCAACTTCCAAGGGGAACCCCACCTTCGATAGAACCACCGATTATCGATCAGAGGATCGATAATCCTAGATTTGAGGAACCTCTATTAGATCTTCCTAACATCGAGGAGTGTGCACATCCATTTCGCAAAAAAAAAGCAATGGATGTTGTGAGATTATACCATGCTGAACTTGGACGTGGTGTGAAGGAGTATCAACCGTTCTACTATCAACACAAACAAATTTGAGATAAAGCCAACAGTGATACAAATAATCCAAAACAACCTCCAATTTAAGGGCTCTATGAATGAAAACCCTAACCAACACCTCAAATACTTCTTTACACTTTATGACACTTTTAAGTATAATAGTGTATCCGATGACGCTATATGTCTTCGATTGTTTCTTTTCTCTTTATGAGACGATGTGTTTATGTGGTCGGATTCAAAGTTAGTGGGCTCAATCAACATGTAGGACGAAGCTTGCCAACCGGTTACTTGCCAAGTACTTTCTCTTGAGAAAAACGATGAAGTTACAAATAGATATAACCAACTTTTGACAACTAGAAGGGGGTTTACTATATGAAGTGTGATAGCGCTTCAAGCTCATGCTACGTAAGTGCTTTTATCATGACTTGCAAGATTGAATTCAATTACAAACTTTTTATAATGAGCTCGATGGGAACTTGCGATCTAGTCTAGATGAAGCATCCGTGAGGGCGTTCATGTCTAATACATATGTTGAGGGCTGCCAACTCATTGAAGATATGGCAATTAATTCATATATGTAGTAAACTGAGTGGCTCACATTACAAGTTAAACTACTAACCGTAATGTGTTTGGAGGAAACGATAAATTTTAGCAAATCCTCGAGAGGCTTAATAACCTCGAACTTAGCTCCTCTCGATCTCAACCCCCCGACTAGCCCCATCTAATGGGTGTTAATGTAGGTCATGAAAATGAAAGTGCGAGGTGGGGTAACATCATGAGAATGTGTAATCGCCCAAAATTGGGTCTAGTTGGAACAGAGGTTTCGGGACCACAAAATCCGAGAGAGAAATAATTATTTTATGATTATTTTGTGGTCTATGATATGATTGCATGATTTTTTGAAAATTTCGTGAAGAAATTCTATGCATAAAGTGCTCAATTTGAAGTTAGGGACTAAATCGAATAAGTTGCAAAACTTGCATTCTAGAAGTTTCTAGTATGAAATTGCTTTGAAATATTAATTAGGAGGTCTTAAATGTAAATTTGACCAATTTCTAGGTGATGGACAAAAATTGGACATGGATGGAATTTTTGAAAGTTTAGTAAGGAAGGGCATTTTGGTCATTTGGTAATTAAAAGAAATAAAAAGGGAAAATAAAGCCAAAATTGACTCATCTTTTTCATGGAGGCCGATTTAGCATGGGGGAAGCCATGGATAGGGTTTTCAAGCTTTCCAAGCTCAATAGTAAGTCCATTCTAACCCCGTTTTTCAAGTTCTTTACGTTTTTGGAATCTCGGTAATTTGATTAAGCTTATTCTAGCAATAATTTAAGCTAGGGTTCATATTTGGAAAAATACCCATAGGTGAAATGTGTTTATTTTGATGTTTTATGATAGAATCTGAGGTTTTAAATTATGTTAGACAACTTGTGCTACTCGGTTTTGAGTGAAAACGAGTAAAAGGGCTTAATCGGTAAAAATACCTAATAGTCATAAGTATATGTTAGAGTGAGAATTTGATGTTGCCATAGAAGGGAAAAGTGATCACCATGTCATAAAACATAAGAATAAGGGATGAAGTTTAATTCCCGAGCCTAGGGGCAAAAGTTTAGGGGCAAAATTGTAATTTTTTCAAAGTTTGAGTTAAGGACTGTTTTGAATAGTACATTAATTAAATAAGTAAAATATGATGTTTTAGATCCCAGAAAATGAGATTTGGACCTAGAATGAGAGAAAAATCAAAAGTTGAGAAAGTTGGTAAAATGGCGGTTTTAGTATCGAGGTAAGTTCATATGTATAATAAGCATTAATTTATGCATGTTTCAATGTAAAATTGATATATTTATTATAATTTCCGAGGTTTTGAAAGTATGTAAGTTGGTATGATAATAATACAGCAATAATGCTGTAATTTATATTTGAAAGTTAAATTTAGTGAATTAATTGAATTATGTTAAATTAAATGATTATGGTACCAAGTTTATGAATTGATTTAAAAATATGTCTATGGTACATGAAGTGCATTGAATTATCATACATAAATGTGATTTCTATGATTATGGATATTATGGGAAATTGTAAGTTCATATGATTTTTAATAAGGCAATGTGTAATTTAATGTTATTGCCTTGATATTAAATGAGATGTAAGTTTATATGTAAGTAATACATCAATATTACTTGTATTATGATATTTTATAATAATATTGGAAATATGTTTGTGGATAATTACTTGATTGGTGAAATTGTTGGAAAAGAGAGAGAAATCCCGGTTGAACCTTCGGAAAGATTGGATGATACAGATAGTATGTATCTAGGTCACATGTATGGTGCTGAGTGCACATCATGTGTACAAGAGAGCTACAAGACATTATGATGTAGCTAGGTTGCATGGGTGATACTATGTATACACCATGTAGACAAGAGAGCTACGGGATATATGTAGCTAGGTCGCATGCGTGGTTCCAGGTGAAGGACACCATGTAAACAAGAGAGCTACGAGATAAATTGGCTAGGTCACATGGGTGGTACTGAGTGTTCACCATGTGTACAAGAGAGCCGAACTATATGATGGGTGGAGCTATGTGCTGAAACCACCAAGTATCGAGGATTGATCCGAAGTGTTCAACGGGAGACTTTCTATGTATTGCTTTGTGATTTTTGTGATGAATAAGTGCAGGAACTTGGTTATGTGAATGATGTGTTCATTAAGTGACCAGGATGTGGTAAGGTTATAAACAAGTAAGTTATACATGAGCATGATTTTATGGTGACCTTGTGATCATGGGCCTATACTTGTGATGTATGAAATGTGGTGAAAATGATTTGTGATATGTATGTTAAAATGAGGTTAATACAAAGAAAGTGTGAAAGAGTGAATTAGCAATAAAACTGTTTTGGACAGTAGCAGTGACGTGATTTTGAAAAATCACCAAAAATAGTAGAAATTGAATCAGAGACTGAATGAGATATAAATTAAAGCTTAATGAGTCTATTTTCATATAAAAGAAACAGAGCAAGAAAAGGAGTTCTATATTTTGAGATATTTATGTTTTTGTGAGACTGGTTCAGAATGATTACGTGATCCCCTGTTCTGACTTTGGAAAATCACAAAAATTTGGATAAAAATAATTAGAGGCTTAAACTTATATTTTTAAAATACCTAATGAGTATATTTTCAAGATAAATCAACAAGAACATTATCCGAGTTCTGTACTGTGAGATAATTAATTTTTAGTGAAGAGAGGTCAGAACTGCCGGAATGTGAAACAGGGGAAATTTTAATGAATAAACTGTACTAATTGGCTAAACCAAAAATTATGAAAATTTTATGGTGGAAATATATGTGAGTCTAGTTTCAGGGGAAATTTACGGATCTTAATTTGGAGCTCTTTAGCTCGAATTATAAATAAGTAAGTGACTATGACTCGTGTGGACAGTTTGATGTGAGCATTTATTAGTAAATTATGAAATCGTACTTACAAAAATGCTATATACATTAAGGATGTGGAATGGAGAGAAGGAGGAGGAAAATAAATATATATGGAATCCATGGAAACTATGGTATATGAAATATTGATATAATGAAATAAATGATATGTGTTTATAAGAAAATAGAAAGAGAATGATATGTATCATGACATGTATATATATATGACTAGTCTCAATGTAATGCTTGTTGGGTATGGAGTTGAATTGAAATGTTTCAGGCAAACATGTTATTTTACGCATCTGAATTGTGGTATTTTATAAAGATATGATCTAGTTTTAATTATGAATGCTTGATGATGAAGTTGAAGATATTTGGTAAGATGATAATCTTGGTATAAATGTATAAGTGGTACTATAATAAACAAGGTAAAATGAGTATGAGATACACATGTATGATGACATACAAATGCTATGTTTGTGGTTTAATTGAGAATATTTAATCATTAAATGAATACCATGTTATATGCTTTTGATTTTGTATAAGTGTGTAAGAGATTAAGGTTGACCAAAGCTTGGAAAATAGCCTAGGTATATTCCACACAGGCAGAGACACGACCATGTGTCTCAGCCATGTATGAAACATGACTTTGGGACACGGGCGTGTGGAGCCTTAAAGCATGAAATTTCCAAGATTTTTGTAAGTTCTCGGTTTAGTCCTGAACCCTTTCTAAAGTATGTTTTGGGCTTCGTAGACTCAAATAAGGGACTATGTGTAAGTGAATGAACATTTTGAAAAATATAATGAAATTTTTTGGCCCGTATTTTAGTTTAATTTTTGTATGTTTATCTGGTAACGCCTCGTACCTTATCCCGGCCTCGGGTACGGGTAAGGGGTGTTACAGAATGCCTATGCTAAGGTAAATTACATGGGGAATAGGGGAAACAATCCTTACTTCAACACCTACAACTTGGGGTGGCATGATCACCCAACCTTAGGTAGGAAGGGAGCCAAGGTGAACCCTCTAATTAAAAAGTACACAACTTCAATCAACCTTGACCTATTTCTCCTTACCAACCTCCGTAACCCTATAGGCCACCCGAAGTCGAACAAAAGCTCACCTTTAATAGTGAACCCCTATGCCTATTAGAGTTAGTAAACTCGAAAAAGGGATACATTCAGTGCAAGCGAATATACGCCAAATGCAAGGTCAATTCGACCAAATCCTTTAAGTGTTGCAAACCAATACCACCTTAAATATTCCTAGCAACATCGAGCCTAACCCAAATTTTTTTGAGTGTGGGCTCAAACAAATTAAATCGGTGCACAAAATGAAAACTTTACTAAACTAAACTTTTAGCAAGAAACTTAATTCTCTCTACAAACCAAAAACTTTGATTATTCTTGCGAAAAATAAAATTTATTCTTAAATTAAATTGACACTGTTTTTTAAAAGAATATCGGTGCTTAAAAGGTATGTTAATAGGTTAACTCATAGTTCTTATTTATAGAGAAACAGTACAAGAGTTTTGTTTAAATAAAGCCTAATTAAATAATAACATTTTAATAGAAAATACAATGTTCCACTAGAACTTGAACACAAAAGGCAACAACATCCCTAGTAAATACTAGGCCCAGTTGGACCTTTCATGTATTACGTAAAATTATATTTGTTATCCGAACTTTTATCTAATACTTATAATTTATCCAACCCAATAATTATTTTCTATTACCTAAAATATTAATTAATTAATTAAATTAATCAACTTAACTAAATTAGTTTTTCAATTACATTATTTTCTTAACCCAATGCTAATATTGTTAAATTCATGTCAACTTTACGATAGTAGAATCCATGAGGAAAATTAATTACAATCAATTAAATAATACTTCAAATAAATTAAATTAATTTCTAAGTCATCTTTTGTACTTAATGAGAAAATGCATTCATTATGAATATTGATATGTGATCTATTTCTCTTATTGTTTTCATTCATTCCACAATCTATCGATTCTACATGCAATTCGTTTTGGGTTATCTCGAGCTAGCAGAAGAACCGATTGAACATATATAACTAGGGCTCAAACAATATGTAATTAAGTTCTGGCACTTCGCCTGTTAATTACAACTTATTTAATTAAGGAGTCATTCCCACTATAATAGCAATACTAAACTCTCTCTTATTATATTCCATTACAAAAGCTATTTTATTAAGTGGTTGTCCAATGACATTGACATAAGTGCGTTACTCTCATAAGATGTCTTTAATCTCTTTGGGGTAAAATTCGTTCTCCCAATATGATCCTATTTAATCTCATAGTTTTCATTACATCTTCCAATATGAAAAAGCCAATTACTAACACATAGTAATTAAATCATTTATCTTATGACAAATGACCCGTAACCATGTTCCTTTTCATCAATCATGTAATGCTAATGAGAGGACATTATTTACCCTTTATTGGGCTATAAATTCCACTTTTGTTTAACGGTACTACATCATGCAGAAGCCGTATACCCAACGTACTGACTTGTGGTTTTTTTTATCTGTTTGAACTCAGGCTTTCATTTATATCAAAGTATATAAGTTACAAATACATAGTTCATTATCCATTCAGGATTAATGTATGTCACATTATGAACTTCACAAGTGAATAAATCCATAAACGAATATAGGATAAATTCAACTTGGGTCTTGTCTGATATATTGTCTATCCAGACAATGGCATCTATGTCTCTGTCTTTAGGAGTCATCCACTCCGATACCTAAGATAATGCATCTTCCTAATTAGACTTGATAAACGACATCATAGTCTTTCAATCGATTTGCTCAATTTCGATTAGATTACAGACTATTAAGATTATCTACTAATACAAGTTGTCTTCTCACATTATGATCCTACCACATAATGCAACTTAATATTAGTTAAACATTAGATGATAATCAATGTGTCAATATTTGCTTACGTTTTGTTTTGCATACAAAAATTGTTAAGGACATATGCAAATGATATTAATGTATAATGGAAGTTTTAAAAATTACAAACATAAATTGACGAATATACTACACTTAAGGCACTAGATCCTAACAATTCCCAAAATTTGCTCCCTTCCAATATGCAAATATTTTTCATGATACTTATTAGTGTTCTTTATATCTTCTAAAATTTTTTGGTCCATCCTAAACTAATGAAATACCCAATCACACCGATGCCACTTAATGTAAGAGAAGCGTATAAATATGTACATGTTAAAAACATCATTATGAACATGTGTGTTTATTGGTAGTATGATAATAATCTCTTCCACCTGGTATGACATCCATACAAACTGCAAAATTAATAAAATAATTGCATTTTAATTCAATTGCGATATTGATTATATCATTATAATACACAATTTATCGAATTATTTGATTCAACATCAATAGATGCTACTATATTATCCTTCTAGTAAGTTGTATGATCATAATGCTTGGACCACTTGTTAAAATATCAAATATTAGTACCAATATAAAATTGTTTAGAATGTAATATATTTTATAACATAGGCTTTTGATTTTATCATATTGCAAGAGGGAATATGAGATTATTAGAAGGGATAAACACTATCCATGGAAGTCGATACCGTTACACAATTGTGAAATCATAAGACAACCATTTCTTTCATTATTCTCCACTTTGCATGCCTTACATAGCATTTTTGTATAGGTAAGCCAAAAACATAAAACTCTAATTGTATGGTCTAGCTGTATGCTTCAAAATTAGGTAACAATTAGAAATACACGAATGAACTAAGTTGCTAAACTTTTCATGGATTGGCACACCTCCAATCAACTGAAGAATATAAGCTCTAGCATGATGTTGGATATCTTTGAGTGTTGTTTATTTAAGAGATGCACAAAGCGACTCTTCAACTATGTTAACTTAATTTGCAATCAGACTTATGGTTTATACATGTTCCCAACATTGAACAAGGACCTCCACCAGATTGTACTAAAATATTCTCATTATCGGATGCCTATCCACTAGAAGACTCGTTAGTAACGCTAAATATTTAGTGTTATTATTGGTTCATTGCATGGAGATGAAACATATGGGTCTCAGGTCTTTATCATTCAATTAAATAAAAAAAAGAATGTTAGCACAAAAGTAAAATTATTAATTTGATGTGATAAAAATCATCTTTTAAGTGAAGAATGATTTTGTCATCTAATGCATTCATCTCTACATTACTATGACAACAAACTACTAGAAAACACTCTATTGTTGTAGCATTTTAAGTAACATATCCTTCTTTTGATCTCAATAAGGGGGCAATCATTATAGTATGCTTCAAAATTCAAAGTTACAAATCTTGGGTATATAAGATAGTATAAAATATAGATAGAGAATATTTTAGGTTTCTATGAAAATCAAACAAGTGGAATGAATTGTTTATAGATTTTAATATTAGAGCTTTTACTATGACCTCGATAGCCATTTATGACGAGGTCTTGTTAAATTTATAATTTTTTTAGGGTAAACTACACTATTAGTCAATAAACTATGAGTAAGTTTTTCGTTTTGGTCACTTAACTAAAAAAAGTTACAATATGGTCATTGAAATATTCAGAACTTTTCATTTAAGTCATTGGACTGTTAAAATCAATACTATATGCCTTTCTTTATTTGCATTGCCTACACTAATCGAAAGCTTTCTTTCCTCTTCTCTTTTAAGGTTCATTTTTTATGAGACAACTTTGAATGTCACGAATCTGCAAATCGAAATTTAAACAACTTTTTTCTTTGATCTCCGACACTGATCGTTAAATCAACTTAGACCTAAGATATGTTCTTCTACTCGTCGATGGGTACTGATCCACTGTACTAACCATTGAATTGCCTCTTGGAGCTTGTTGGCAATATTTTTTTTTAAAGAAAAACTTAGCAACCTAATGATTTAAATGAAATCTTTCGAATGGTCCGACAACTAATGGTTTAATGACCAAAATGAAAACTTATCCCATAGTTCAGTGACTAATTTTGTGGTTTATCTAGAGGTGTTCATGGGTTGGATTGAGCTCAGGATAGGCTTAAGCATTATATTAACACACTTTATACTTGCCCAAGCTTGGCCTAGCCTGATCATGGACATAAAATTTTGCCCAAGCCTACCCATGTTGGAATTAGTTGACCTAAGCCCATTTAGGCCTGCCCATATTATTTTTAAAATATTTTTTTATTTTATTTTAATATTTAATAATTATATAATTTTTTATTTATTATAGTTTTATATATAGTCATCTTAATTTTTTATGTTTACATTATAGAAGTATTATATATTACTATATATCTAATTTTTATGTGTTACAAATTAGATAATATATAAAAACAGTATAATATAAAACATTACAAACTTGAAAAACGAATCGGGTTGAGCTTAGGCTTTGAATGTTAAGCCCGAGCAAGACCCATATTTTAAACTAACCTAAATTATTTCTTAAACTCATTTTCGAGTCTAATATTTTTACCCACACTATCCTAAATTTCGAACAAATCTTCAACTTTGGACAAGTTTAAGTTTACTTTTTTTTCAACAATTATGATTTATTTTTTAAAAATTTACAAATACTTTAATTTTTGTAAATATCATCCTTTACAAATATATAAATGGTCACAATTTAAAATTTTAAATATATTTATTTTAATACTTCTATACCAAATTCTTTAAATTTTTTTTTAAGAAAACTAAACAAATTACAAGAAAAGATAAAATATGATGCTAGAAAGAATGCATCTCCTGTGCTCAACCTCATCCAAACCAGTTCTGTTTTGCATCATCATTGACTTTTAATTTTATCCGACTTTTGACTTTCACTCCATCAGAAACCAAAATGAAGGAGTGAGCTCAAGAAAAGTATTATGAGGATGGAAACAGCATATAGAAACTTAATAGTGGGAGGCTATTTTGTTCAAAGTGAAAGACGGGCAAATAAAAATAATAAAGTCGAGAAAAAAGCCAAAATGAAATCCGATTTTGAAGTCCGTCGTTCTGGACATTTCCAAGAAGATCAAAAACAAAATAAGAGCCTGAAAACTCTTCAGTATTTCTCTACGGTTTCCCTCACCGTAACAACCCTGTGGCTGTTTTCTTTTCTTTAGTTTAGTTAGATTTTGTTGATGGGCCAATCAGTTTCGGCGGCGAAGCTAAGGAGCCGTCCAGATTGGAACCATCGCGAACGGTCAAAACCGAAATCAACGGCTCTGATCTGTCCGATGCAAGCTGAGGAAACTGAAGAGCTTGAACGAAGTAACACAGATGAATCGTCGGATTTCATCTCGGATCTTCCTGACGAGTGTTTGGCTTGTATTTTCCTGTCTCTTAGCCCCGCTGACCGAAAACGATGCTCTCTAGTTTGCCGGCAGTGGCTTCTGATTGAAGGACAGAGCCGTCACCGATTATCTCTCAACGCACAATCAGATCTGCAACCTCTCATTCCTTCTATCTTCTCTCGTTTCGATGCTGTTACGAAACTGGCTCTGAAATGTGACCGTAGATCTGTTAGCATAGGCGACGAAGCGCTTGTTCTAATCTCCGAGCGTTGCCGGAATTTGACTCGCCTTAAGCTCCGAGCTTGCCGTGACTTGACCGATGCAGGAATGTTGGCGTTCGCTAAAAACTGCAAGGGTCTAAAGAAGCTCTCCTGTGGTTCTTGCGCTTTCGGAGCCAAAGGCATGAACGCTGTGCTCGACAATTGTCCAGCACTCGAGGAACTCTCCGTGAAACGACTTCGTGGCATCACCGACGGCGCTGCAGCTGAGCCGATTGGGCCTGGGGTGGCTGCGGCGGCGTTGAAAACAATTTGCTTAAAAGAGCTTTATAATGGGCAGTGTTTTGGTCCGCTTATTATTGGTGCAAAGAATCTGAAATCTTTGAAACTTTTTAGATGCTCTGGCGATTGGGATAAGCTTTTCCCACTCATAGTGGAACGGGTCGCGGGTATGGTAGAGATCCATATGGAGCGGATCCAAGTCAGCGATGTCGGTCTTGCGGCTATCTCCAACTGTTCAAAACTAGAAATTCTTCACCTCGTTAAGACTCCCGAGTGTACAAACGCCGGACTCGGAGCTGTTGCAGAGAAATGCAACTTGTTAAGGAAGCTTCACATTGATGGATGGAAAGCAAATCGAATAGGTGACCAAGGATTAATTGCTGTTGCAAAATCTTGCACCAATTTACAAGAATTAGTTCTTATTGGTGTTAATCCCACCAAACTGAGTTTGGAAATGTTAGCTTCTAATTGTCCAAATTTAGAACGGTTAGCCTTATGCGGTAGCGATACAGTTGGTGATGCAGAGATATCGTGTATTGCTGTGAAATGTATTGCCTTAAAGAAGCTTTGTATCAAGAATTGCCCTGTTTCGGATCATGGCATGGAAGCGCTTGCTAGTGGTTGCCCTAATTTGGTTAAAGTGAAAGTGAAGAAATGTAGAGGAGTTACTTCGGAAGGGGCAGATTGGTTAAGATCAACTCGAGGATCACTTGTCGTTAATTTGGATATCAATTTGGATATAGGCGAGCATTTAGATGCAAGTGCCAGTGATGGTGGGGCACAAGATAATGGAATTGAATTTCCTCCAATGGTGGGCAGTCAAATTGGAGCTTCTAGTATTGCATCGAGCAGTACAGGTCGATCGACGTCATTCAAGTTGTTAGGGCTTATGAGTGGGAGGAGTTTTGTGGCTTGCACATTAAGGAGGTTGGCAAGTAGTTCTCGGAGTTAACTCGGAATTGCAACAGCAACAAAAAGAAAAAGAGTGAAAATAGAAAGCACTCTTGGTATTGAACTGTTTGCATTATTTTTCTGTTGGTAGTTCTCCCTTTTTTGTGTATTTAATTCAATTCTGTGTGCTGATGATTGCCTTTTGAATTCAATCTTCATCTTCAACATTTTATAGTTCTCAATTTGATCTGTTGGTTTGTAGTTCCTTTATTTAGCAAGCTCTGTCTATGTCTTCATTCTTCTCAAACATATTTGTCCTATACTGGAATTTAAAGAACATCTTTCTGATTAATTTGTTTTCTCTCTTTATTTGGTCCGTGTTACAAAATACTTGCATACCAACATGCATTTCCTCCAAATGCATACTTGTATCCTAAAATTCATCTTATTAGATAGGAGGAGGTTTGTTTCTCCTGTTATATGCAATTTATATATATATATATATATATCAATTGAGTTTTAAATATCTTAATTGTTTGTTGCTGAATGTTTTAAACATGATCAATAGTAGGGATCAGGTGTTGGAACTGAGAACCCGGTTAGACTTTTTGATTTGCAATATGCATATCCTTAATGCAAATCAAAGCCGGATTCAAACACCAACGTCTTGATTCTTTGGAAAAATGATTCTTTAATGTTATTTTTGGTTTGATGTGAAAAGATCTGATGAATGCGACCGCTGTATGAAATTAGTAAGTTCTCTGATTTTTTTCTAAGTGAATTACTGTTAAAATTGCTTTGATGTTACAAAAGCCAATTTTTATGATGGTTTATTATGATGCTTCTGGTTGATCATATTTTGCAATGACTTGTTGAGCTGCAATATTAAGTGGTTAGGAATTGAGCAGTTTATCATCTTTAAATGGTTTAATTCATGCACCTCAGATACACTTGCACTTGCACTTTCAGGAGAGAACAATTTTTTTTATTTAATTTCTATTACAGGGGACACAGTCACATGTCTCAGGGTACCTCTAAACAGTTCTAAACTAGTTAGATTACATTTTGTTCTCTCAATTGAAAAAATGGGCTAATTAGTTCCTATATCTTAGATCAAAAAGTGAATTTATCTTTCTTGTTAAATGTTTCACCCATTTGTACTATTATAAGTAGATGTGGTTAACGAAATAACTATAATGGCAAATAATGACATATGACATGTTTCGTGTATCTTATGTTGGCAAATATGGACTAGATTTTAAAAGAAAAAATGAATAGAATTTATAATAGAAGAATCATTTTAATTTTTTGACCTATGGATTAATTTATTTTTTTAATAAAAGGGATAAAATATAATCTGATTTTTAAGTTTAGTTATAGTATTATTTTTTGAAAGTGTTTTTGCAGAAAAAATATATTTTTGAGAAGTTAAAATTTTTAATTTTTGAAAAAAAAGTATTTTTATCTAATTTTTAGCTCGAGAGAAATGTTTTTTCTCTAAAAAAAAGTAATTTGTTGAAGAATATTTTTATCTCAAAAAAGTGTGTATTTTTTTAGAAGTAATACTAAACTAGGGGGTTTTCATTATACAATTACTTTTAAGTTTCTGACCATGTTGCATTATACATAAAGTTTCTGACAATGTGTTGGCAAATTCAGGGTTGATCTTGTTAAGCTAAGCACGGAATTGTTGGTTTATAGTAATGCTTTTATTTTGTCAGCTTGCCTACCGCTGAATAATTCCAAAATATAGGTAGTTTTTGTTGTTGTTTGAAATTAGATTTTTTATTTAAATAACCCAAATAATTTAATTAACTATTAAAATGATCTTTTTTTAATTAAACACGAAAATGATCTTAAATCTATAGTAAAAGTTGGTAGAACCAAATTATATGGTGTTACCAACTTGCCACGTCTGCAGGGAACATAAAAAAATTAATTTTTTGGTGAAGTCATGCAGAATAGCACCACCTGTATAAATATTAGGGAAATACTATAATTTCTAGAAAAATAGGAGACTTCAAAATAATTTTTCATTTTCTGGTGAAGCTAATTTTTTATTATTAACTTTAAAAAATTTGAAATGTATATTTGAAATATTTTATAATATATGTTTTTTAAAATTTTAAATATATATTTTTGAAATTAATTTTTTAAAAATTTTAAATGTTATTTAAAAATTAAATATATTTTCTAATAATATGAAACATTTAAACATTTAAAAGATATGATCTTTTAAATTTATTAATTTTTTTTATTTTTTAATAACATAAAACATTTAAATATTTAAAATTTTTAAATAAAATTTTTAATAAAAACTTTAAAATGGCTAAATATATTTAAAAATAATTTAAAAATAATAATTTAATAAATTCTATGTAAAAATTGATATTTTTAAAGATATTTAAATTTTTTAAATTTTTTTATAAAAATTTTATTTAAAAATTTCAATGTTTAAATATTATTAAAAAATATATTTAATATTTAAAAAATAATATTTAAAATTTTAAAAAATAATTTCAAAAATATAATATTCAAAATTTAAAAAAAATAATTTCAAAAATATATATTTAAAATTTTAGAAAATAATATTTAAAATTTTAAAAATTATATATTATAAAACATTTCAAATATACATTTTAAATTTTTTAAAATTAATAACATAAAATAATTAAAATAATTAAACAAAATAAAACAAAAAGAAAAAGAAAAAACTTAAAAAAAGAAAAAAATTAAAGAAAAAGAAAAAAGTTAAAAAGAAGTAAAAAAAATTAGAATTAGCGTGTCAAGTCTGCTGGTGCTATTTAAATTGGCTCCACCAGAAAATAGAAAATTGTTTTGAAGTCTTTTACTTTTTAAAAAATTACAGTATTTTTTCTAGTATTTATATAGGCGGCGCCATTCTACATGACTCCACAAAAAAGTAAATTTTTATGCTCTCTGCTAACGTGGCAAGTTGGTGACGCCATATAATTTGGCTCTATCAACTTTTACTGTAAATTTAGAGTCATTTTGGTGTTTAATTAAAAAAATAAGTCATTTTAATACTTGATTAAATTATTTGGTTTATTTTGATAAAAAACAGTTTGAAATTGGATTCAGGACAGTGAATGATTTTGAATTGGAGCCTTCCTACCCCTGCTTTCTGCCTTGGTGCTCAAAGTCTCATATTGGATTAATTATATTCCCGCGTAAGAAATACAAAATTTGAAACTTGTCAGAAATTAATGACGTTGCTTTTGAAACCATCACATTCGTAAAATGAATGTGAGTGCTAATTTTTTACACATCTTGACATTGTGATATATTTTAATGTTTATAATGATATATAGTACATAAACATTGCCATTTGAATGAATTGGAGATTGCTTCCACATCCACAATATATTTGTCAAGGTGTCTCAATCCATGACCTAATAAAGATGCTTGCTTATCCTGTTCTGTACCAACTAAGCATGTTTTTTTTCCTTAATTTGGGCCGATTACTCCATTTACTATTTAATAATAAAAATATTTAATCTATATTACATTCAAAATCTTTGGCAAGTGAATAGCAATTTAGTAGAGGGAAAAAGAACTAGAATTTTGAAAGTAACAAAATTTATTTACTCTTTGTAGGAAAATTAAATAATTTAAACAACAAGTTTTTTATTTGAATAATATAATTATATAATACTAAAATAATGCAAATATGCTAACACATAATAGGTGTTGAGTTCCTTATGGTTGCTCAACAATTATCATAAAATTAGTTGTGTAATCATTTGTTGTTCAACATCGTTATAAATTTTAACATATGTGATTATCAAAATCATGTTATTTTAAATTATTCAATCCAACTTGACACTTGACTTTTTAGGACTGTACTTTGTTATTATTGATAGATTTGATTTGATATATTAGAAACTCAACACCATTAGGCCTTTTTACGATACATCAAACTCGACATCTATGAGTGTTAAGGTCATGCTATCTTAAGTTGTTCAATCCCCTTCCCTTCTTATAAATTCTGCAAAACCAATAATCATTATTCATTCCAAAATTCTTTCAAAATCCTCTCTAACATCTACATACCCTAAACCATTCGAATTACTTTCAAAATGCGCTACAAGTCATTTTATCATGTAATTGTTTTTTCTCCATAATTCATGAATTAGTGTAACGAAAGTTTTCATAAGTGATTTTGGCAAATATTAGATTATTATTGCATTTACCAATTTCTGATAGTAAATTTTTAAGTGTTTTCTAGCCAATGTTATGCTATTATTGTTGTTACTAATTATTGAATATGTTATATATATGCTATAAGTTATGCGATTGTTTTTGCTTACTATTGTAGTAAGTTACAATTAATTTTATTGGATTATTTGTTATCAAGAATTGTTGAGGTTGTTAGCCTTATTTGTAATGTTCAAATTTTAATATTTGACAACCTCAAAGAAAAAGATGGTAGATTAACTCATGGCCCAAATCCATTTGAAGGGATTTATTATTTTCACTGAGGAAAGAGTTGTATTTCAATATGAAGCTTGACATTTAGGAATGATGTTACCTCAGAGTACATGAAATGGAGGATTCTTAGGAAAATTCAAGCAAGAGGTACTAAGTGGATATCCAATTGAAATATAAATTCATGAGGTCTAGTAGAATGGGTGTAAGTGTTATGACACCATAAAAGTGATGATGTTGCCATGGAGCTATTAGTGCAGTTCTAATATGTTTTTTATACTAGTTATGGCATTTTGAATTATGTAAGCTCATTGACTATCTTGGTGCCGACATATTATTTGAAGATTCTATTAATGTCAGATACTACTGGTATCTTTCCCGAGTACTATACCCAAGAGTCTATGATGCCATATATCCATGAGTTGCATGAACAAACGATGGTTGTTCCATTGTTGGGAGGATTTGAATTGGTCAAAGCAAATTATCTACATCTTTTGGTACGTAACAATCTCGAATAATTTGAGTAAAAAATGATGCACAACTATCTTTGTTTAAGGCATTCCGGAAACCAAAGCATCATGATAATGATTTTGGTGAGCTCACTTATAATAGCCCGATTTTCAGTGGTGCTGGAAAAAGTGATTTCAAAACTTTATTTACGGAGTTGGTATATTAGTATATTAAAGTTTAGTTTGGTAATTTTGTTAAATTCATTGTTAATTTAGGTGCAATGACTAAATTCTAAAAGTTCAATCGTTATAGATTTTTAATTGACTAAAGGCTTAAGGACTTAAATTACAATTAGCCAAAGGTCCAAAATGATAATTAAACCATTTTTCATTATGAATTGGTGGATGATGTTGAGAGATTCCATTTTTTTAATTAGTGGTTGATTAAGTTAGTTAAAACATAATTAGTTTAATTAAATTAAGTTAATTAACTTTTAAACATGGTATAAAAGAAAAATAAGTGGTGTTTTGTCATCACTTCCATCTTCCTTACAGTTCGTAGTAGAAAAACCTAAAGAAAAACCATTTTTGAAGCTCAAGCTATTTGATCCCTAATTGACAAGAATTGGATCAAACCAAAGGTAATTGAGGAAAATCTAAAATTGTCAATTAGTCCTTGAAGATTCAACTTGTTTGGTGTTTTGACTAGGTATGGAACTTACTATTCTATTTTAATTATATATGAATTACACTTGAATTAATATTTATATATAATTGTAAGAATTGAGTAGAATTAGAGAATTGCACATGTAATGACTCAAAATTTATGGGTATTAGAAATCGTGTTTCTGGCTTACTATTTTCGTAAATTGGGTTCATAAATATTTATTAGAAATATTTACGAATGTTAGTTGAGTGATTAATTAGATTTTGGCTAGGTGAATTAGAATGAATTAACGTTAATTTAGTGTAAGGACTAGATTGAATAAACTGTGAAAGTTAAATTATAGAATAAAGAAAAGTGAATGGACTAAATTAGTAATTAGACCCTAAGTGACAAGTGTGTGGTAATAGTGAATTACATATGGAATAATTATAAAACATATATTAGTAATTATTATATTTTACTTATAATTTAAGTAAGTGATATTTTATTTTAATTATATTATTATTATATTATATTTATTATATTAGTTATAATAAAAGAAATAAAAATAAACAAAATAAAGAACAAGAACAGAGAAAGAAACAAAAAAGAGAGAAAGAAAGAAGGAAATAAAAAGAAAAGGGAAAATTAGGGTTTTGAAGTTTGAAGCTTAATTGGTAAGTCAATTAGTCCTTTTTCTTGTAATTTTAATGTTTTTAAAATCCAAGAGACAAATATTACTTGTTGTAAGTGGAAATTTTGAAAGTTAGATGATTATAGATGTGGGTTACGTTGAAATAATTGAAGAATTAGGGATTTAATTGAATGAATTTCAAGTTAGAATTGATTAATGGATTAAATTGTAAAATAAGCTATAAGTTTTGTGTTTGAGAGACTAAATTGAAAGAAACTTGAGATTAGGGTTTTACCATGAACATTTGATGGTTAGGGTGAAAATGATAGAAAATTGAATAGAAATAAAGTATGAATTGAGTGATAAAAGTAAAAGAGTTAATTAGGATTAAATTGAAATGAAAGTTTGAATTAAACAGAAATTCAATTATTTATTGTAAATTAATATTGTATTAATAGTGTAAATTATTAAATTTCCGTGGCTAACATAGTACCGGAGACATCGACAAAGAAAGGAAAAGAGAAGATTGACGAAGAGTAACCCGAGAATTACGATTTGTATTTCTATAAACTGAACTTAATAATTAACTATTGCTTTTTATTATTTAATGTGTATGGTAAGTGAAATTGAGGTGAATTTGATATATTGCCACTGAATTGAATTGTTTTGTGAAAGTATGTGTATGATTGAAAAGTGTATTGAATTGGAATAAATTGAAATTGTATATTGATTGGAAATTGAATTATGTATTGAAATACCCTATTAACAATGTCGGGCTAAGTCGGATATAGTTGACATGCCATAGGATTGGAAGTGTACAGGGATACTTCAACTTGAGTCGATAGACACTATAAGTGTCGTACTGTTACTTTGACTTTGAGTTGATGAGGCACCTTGTGTTTCGTACTGTTATTGTTACTTCGCTTTAATCCGATGAGGTCTTGAGTATCGTATTGTTACTTTTTACTTCGACAAAGCTGATGAGGCACTGAGTGCCGTACTGGTGTGTTGCTTGGATCCGTATATTCGCCAAGGTCCGAGTTATGTTAATAGGGGTAAACTACTGTACTGAACAACTGAATGACTTATTACTATACTGGACAACTAATTGATATTGATCGATAATGAATTGAATTGAATATTTTTTTAAGAATGAGTTGTGAATGAAGTTATTGCCATGAGATTTGAAATCTTATAGTTTAAATGCATTTGAGTTAATAATTGGTTTAAGTTTTGGTTTATAGAAATACCACTAAGTGCATACTCAGCGTACGGTTTGTTTCCGTGCACAAGTTAGGTACGAAAGTGATTAACGACTCAGTATCCAAGTTGATCCTGAACTCAAATACTTGGTGATGTACCTTATTTTGAAAAGTGGCATGTACCTAGGTTGTCTTTTGAAGTTACATTAAGATATTAATGTTAATAGTGTAAAAGATGATACTTGTTAATCAATATATGCAAATTTATGTTTTATTTTATGGTCTTTTACATAGTTTAATTTGAATTGATTTGGATGGTATTTAAATACAATGTTTAGAAAATCTATATTAGATACTTATAAATATACATGAGTTAGATCATTATATTAATAGTTTTAACATGTTTTAGATATAATTAATCATGTTTTGGATTGGTTGAAAGATTGGATTTTAAGTTGCTTGTATTTCAAGGTTCGCAGGGTTGGTAAACTTGAATTGTAACGCTCCAAATTTCTTAAATTTCGGCTTTTGTAATTGTTGAGCATGGAAATAACTGAACAGCTGGGTCTGTGTTATTTTTGGCTTTAAACGTATTGGTTTAAGTGGTTATGTGCTCTGGGGTGTGTTTGGGAGATCCTAAGTTCAAGCTTTAACTTGGGCCAAATTTTGGGATTTTATTTGAAAAAGGCCTGACTTTAGGTTAGTGGGCTTATAAGGAATTGTTGGTAAAAACCTAACAAAATGGGCCTGTTGGTCTAGTGGTTAAGTGGCAAGGGATTATGCTTAGGGCCTGGAGTTTGATTCTCTGCAGTAGCGTTGGGATTATTTTTGCTACAAGATTTGGCTAAGAGTTGAGCTTTATCAGAAATCTAAATTGAGGTTTAGGGATAATTAGAGCTTATTTCCTTTTTTTTAACAAAAGTTCTTTCTCTCTGCCATTTTCTTTTTCCCAAAACCCATTGCTGTAAAAAATTCCCTTCTCTTTTTCTTTCTTCTCTTCGTTTTTCTTCTTTTTCCAGCTTAGGCGTATTGCTAACGGTTCTATCGTTTTAGTAAGTATCGCTTTATCAAGTTGCGTGATTTTCTTTGGAGATAGTTTAAGAGTATTTTTATTTGCTGTTTAGGGGATATTCAAGGCTCTGTAGATCAGTAATCGAGCTCTAAACAGTAAGGAAACACTGTTCTTTAGTGAAGGTAAGTAGATCTCTCTTTCGGGATTTGGTAGTTCTTAAGGATGTCAATTTAAGTGATTTATTTTGGGTTCGGTATTGTAGATTTTAGGCTTTGGAGTGCTCGTGGTTGGATTAGCAGCGAAAATGAACCAGGTGTGTACTCAAATCGATTCGAAATCACGTTTCGGCAAAAGTTGAAAACGCTACTGTCGACGTCACACGGGCGTGTGGACTACCCGTGTGGAGGCTGTGTGGCGATACACAGCCGTGTGTTCGAAGAGCCAGACCGTGTGCGTGTGATGGCTTGTGATGGCTTGTAGGTCATGTACGAGGTACGAGATCAGGCAAATAGGCCGTGTGGGACACAAAGGTGTGTGGGCCCATACGGGTGAACCACACGAGCGTGTGGGAATCTGGGCCAGGCCATGTGATCCACACGGGCAAAGTCAAGTTGGGCCATCTGAGTCACACGGGCGTGTGGGACCACACGGGCAAGGCACACGGGCATGTGAGCCCAATTTGTTTGAAATGTTCTGTAAGGTTGCACGGGTGGCCTAAGTCGACTATGACCTGACTGTAGGGCTCATACTCTAATTGATTACTGAATTGTATGCAAAAGCATGTTATTATAAGCATGTGTATCTGTCTGATTCCGTATATCTGTTCTGCCATGATTTTGATAAGATCTGATATCTGCATATAAGCATGTCATTATATGTATGTTGCATTGCAATGGGTTGGGATTGTTGTGAAGAGAAGGAAGTTTGAGAGGCGATTAGTTTGTTATCTGGCAGCTACGTTGCATATATCCATTATGTACTGTATTATGGTACCTTTTGGTGTGTAGGGTTGGGTTGATTATATCCCTATACCTTGTGTACGGTTAGCTGGGTCGATTCTATCCCTACATGGTGTGTTGGGTTGGTCGGAGATGGTGTGCAGGGTTGGTGGGCATGTTTTTTGATATCTGATTTGTTATGCATGCGATACTTGTATGGCTAAAGCCGAACTATTTGTATTCTATTGTCTTTCTGTATGCATGCTGTTTGTGGGGATGTACACACTAAGTTCGCGAAAACTCACCCCTTTGTTTATTTGTCTATCAGGTAATCCTCAGCAGTAGATGGATCGATGTGACGGAGGGCTCGATGGTGACCACTGTTGGACATTTATGGATTTTTGAGTAACATTCTATTTGTCTGCTTTATTTTAAATATTAATTTCTGGGATTAAAATGTTTTGAACTTGAACTATTTCTAAGTTTATTTCGGGATTTTAAACTATTAAGCTATTGATTAATGAGTTAAAGATGTTTTAACTTCCGCGATAATGAAATGTGTTCACCTAATAATTGGTTTGGAGATTTCACGACTTAAGTAATGATAATGAGTTGAACGATTTTTAACTTGTTAAGATTTTCTAAAAACCCTCTCATGTGACGCCGCCAAATTCGAACATAACGTTTAGGCCGGGTTGGGGTGTTACATGAATTATAAGGCTCATTTTGAGTCTACACGGCCTAGCACACGGGGTGTGACCAAACCGTGTGAGACACACGGCTTACACACGGGCATGTAGTTAGGCCGTGTGTCACCAGCTTTTTAAATATTGTAAACATAATGCTAAGGTATGGCCACACAGGCAGAGACACGGGTGTGTGTCTCAGCCATGTAAGGCATACGGCCACAGAACACGGGCATGTGCCATGGCCGTGTAAAAATTGCACTAGATTCAAATTGAAAATAAATCCGCACGGGCTAAGCACATAAGCGTGTGTCTTGGCTGTGTGAAACTAATTTGTTCATGAGTAATAAGTCAGAGAGTTACACGGGTAAAGGACACGGGCGTGTCCTGGCCGTGTGAGCCACAGGGAGTGATAACTTGGGCATGTCTTAGGGACACACGGACGTGTCTCTTAGACCACACGGGCGTATGGGTATTGTTCATAAGATAAATTTTAGAAATTTTATGAAAAATTTTATAAGCTTCTGATCGGGTTCCGTTTTGTTTCTAACATCTTCTTTAGGCATCGAAGGTCCAGTAAAGGGTTAATAAGATAAATTATTGAACTGTATAATGAATGTTCTTACTTTATTCATGTTTAATCTGTAGTGGCAGGTAATGCTTCGTAATCCTGTTCCGATGCCGGAAAAGGGTTGAGGGTGTTATAGCACAAATGTCTTGTATTGGACTAAATTGTAAATTCGTGTAAATATTGGTTGTATGAAAGTAATACAATGTGTTAATATGATCATTGATTGGTTATATGCCTCGTAAATGAAAAATGAAATATGTACATGATTTGATATTGACATTTATACGGAAGTAATGCCCAAGTACACTTAGTAAAAGATTAAGATACGTATGACATGCCATTAGGGTTATACACATATTTGATTAGGGATTTACATGTTATTACGAGATCTAGCTTTTGTTGTAGATACCCAAGTTAAATGTATCATAGGTTTAGCCCGGTGGGTAACCTTAATATAATGTCAGCTTGTGTGAGCAATACATTCTCATATATTCAAGTTCGTTTTACTATAGTTCTATCGGGCAATGATCAATTGACTAGAAATGGAATTTAAATCATGAAATGATGTTGATGATATTTGACATATAGGTTGTTATATGATTCTATTTTTAATGTTTTTAATGTTAACAATACTTAAGATATATGTATTAATGTGCCAAGGTAAGTTAAATTGGTTTCCAAATAGAATAATTAATTATGTCATATGGCCAAGGTATGCTTTAGTTTTGATTTGAACTTACTAAGCATTTTACATGCTTACCTTTGTTTATTTTCCCTTTTTCCTTATAGATAGTCACCTTACGGAACACATCAAGTTGGATTGTCTCGAAATTCACACTATCTCCAATTCAATAGCTATTTGATCATTTTGAGTCAAAGGTTGTGGCATGTATATAAGGTGTCTTGTGGTGCATCTTAGTATGTAAATGTATTTACTTATAGCAAGTTTTTTTTAATCTTTACTTATCATGTTGATTTGGTGATTTGAATCATATATGTCGTTAGACATATATGTATGTTTATGCTAAAGAATGTGATGAACTATAATCATATATTTGGCATGTGGCATGGCATAGAATGAAGTTGTGATGGTATGTTTGGTTGGTAAGCTTGAGATATGTATTAGTGAATAGATGATTTGGTTCATGTTAAGGCACATAAGCTATTAAAGTACAAAGTGAATATATGTGTATGAAATTAAGGTGATATAGCATGTTTCAAAATGAAATGACATTAGTAAGGTTTGATCATTACATGACTTGGTTGTTAGGTTATAATAGTAGTAAGATGTTTTGAATAGGTGTGAACTGTTTGATAAGAAGTCAAAATTGTATGTTTGAACTCATATGGTATGTTTTCATAAATTTTGAGACAATTTGGAGTGAAATATAGGTTTATCTTTTGAATGGTTTGGTTGGAAACTTAGAAATATGTACCAAATGGTTCATTTTTACCAAAAACAAGGTCCTTGTCTCGATGACCATCTTTCTTGTCACAACATCGGTCAACAGCATGTGACATCGCGGTGTCGAGTGACTTGAAGTCGTGACATGACAAATTGTTTGACAATGTCACAATGTAGAAAAGGTGATGTCATGACATCGAACCTAAACTTTTAAAAACTTTGCAATTTGGTCCTATTTTGAGTTTAGGTTTACAAAAGAACTTTCGTAAGCTCGATTAAGACTCAAGATTGATTGTTTAACATGATTTGAATGTGATTAACAAAACTTAAATTGCATGTGTGAATGATTAATTACTGCGTGTTTGTCTGTAGTTCAGGCCTGGTGATCAAGTCGAGTGAGGGGTGTTATATCACTAAAGTTGAAGCTGAAACCTAGGTTGAAGCCAAATTCGATATTGAAGTTGAATGTGGCAGTGATCTTAAGCAGAAAGTGTTAAGATTTGTTCTCACAGTGCAATGATTCAGGCACAATTACTTGTAAGTTTTGCAAAAAAATGATTGAATAAATAAAATTACCACATGCTCATTTAGTTGATCTTTATATGTTTTTACTCAATGGTTTTTTGCATGAAAAACAAAATGTATAAGCAAATACAAACTTCTTAATTACCAAAGGTTTAAATACTATTAAGTTGCATTATATAGATGGATTATACTGCAAGAAACTTATACTGGTAGGTAATTTAAATTATTTGTAGGACATAGAATTAGATTGAGAAAATGATTCAAATAATAAGAGACTATTATGTTTTCTATAATTCCAATTGGAGAGATAGCTTGCCTTGGCTATCAAAACAAATTTGACTTCAAGAAATAAAGACATAGATGTGATTGTCTGAACTAATAATACATTAGATTGGATCCAAGTTGAATTGATCCTAAGTTCCTTTATAGATTTATTCATTGGTGACATTCATAGTATGACTTACCTTAATAATGAGTAAGTGAATAATCACGCATACATGACTCATGTACTTTATATATTGAAAGCATGTCCTTTCATAGTAGTGGGTTGAACTATGTTTGGTACATGAGTTATGCATGGCATGACTTTACCCACAATAGTGGAGCTATAGCTTGAATAAAAGAGTAAATGATATGCTTTCATTGGCACTGTATGGATTTTGAAAATGGGACGTGGACATGAGTCATTTGTCTGGACGAATGACTAATAATTACTATTTGTAAATAATGATCATTTTCATTGTGGAAGGTACAATGTTGACCATAAGATAAAAATAGATCGAATTAGGTGAATGGATTTAACCTAAAGGGGTCAAAGATCCCCTATCAGGTTAACATACATATGACAAAGTCATTGGACAAAATCTTAACATAAATAGCTTTCATAATGGTATATAATGGATAGATTATTCGTTGTACTTTTAGTAGATTGAACTTGTGACTAAACAACTATGTAATTAATAGACGAAGAGTCGAAACTTAATTACAAATCATCTAAGTCCTAATTATATATGTCCAATCGATCTATACTGTAACAATCCAAAATTTCGATATGTCATCTGGCATTGTTTCAAAATTAGATACAGTGAAAATTCCAAGGATACTGGAAAATGAAAAATATTGAGGATGTGGAATTGTTGCAAAAAAAAAAGAACAAATTGTAAATTTTAAAAAAGTTTGAGGACTAAAGTGCAAATTTGACCAAAAAGAGATAGGGATTATTATTGACTATTGTAGCATAAGAATAAATTAAAATATGTATTGGTGCGAGAAAAATCATTTTTGAGACTAAATTGAAAAGATTGGAAAGTACAAATATTAAATCGTAAATTTTTCTTTTATCGAGAGAAGGGTGAAAGTGTAATTTTCACCATCTAATGATTTTTATTAAGATTTTAATTTTGAATTATGAGATTTCAATATTTTACATGTCTATTTGTTGCAAAGAAATTGGAGTAAGAGGCAAGAAGGGACATAATGATAATTTTACTATGTAAGAGCATTTTGATCATTTGTCAAGAATTTTATATATGAAGTATTATTTTGGCATGATGTTATTATATTGTGATATAATATTAGCCATTGGATGTGAATGGAAGGGAGAGAACATGTTAATATATTTTGACATAATGTCATTATATTTTATACAAATGATTGGGTTAGTGAGAACATCAAAAAAATACTCACAATATTAAGTTTGATAATTTGAATTGGATCACACTCTTTTGTATTCTTTGCTGGAAAATATGGAAGCAAAGAAATTTGCTTGTGTTTAGGAGAGACAGATCATTGTGGTTCGTATAACACTCTTGCACAAGGCGTTGCTAGTTTAGGCAAAGTCAGTGTTCAACAGTAGTGTTACGAGTAGCCAACAGGCTATTAAAACTGAAAAGCTTGTTGGATGGTCAGCTCATGCATTTGGTTGGGTTAAATTGAATACAAATGAAGCATAGCTTCAACAAGGGGGTATTGACTGAGAGACTCCTCAGGTCGATGGCTAATGGGTTTTATCTATTCTAGAGATAAGAAAATTTTAATGTTTTTATTAAATTTTATTTTATTATATTTTCATCCATTCATATGTAAAGATTTGTTTTTTTATATCAACTTAATATATATTAATGATTTTAAATTCATACTAAAATAAGTTTTACAATATATACATTAAATAAATAATTTAAAAGTAAATTGTTTTTTAAAACCTTATTGATCACACATAAATATTTTATTTAAGTAAATGTATTCTTTTATTCTTTCGATCAATAGTATATTTTAATAAAGGACACAATTCCTATATATTTGTTTTTTATTCTTTTTAATTTCACTTTTTTTCTTTATTCTTTTTTGTATTTTCATCTATATAATTTTTTTATATATATTATGTTATGGTTAATATCAATATATACATGTGTGTGCAAATTTTTTTTCATTATTTTGACTAAAAAAGTTAATTTTCAAGCATTTTGTGATTGCTTAACATAGAATTTTTTCATTTATTTATTTAATTTAAATTTAGTAAATAATTTTAAACTTTATTAAGATAGTATTTTAGGATAATATATCTTAATTTATTTTTTTCCATTTTTATTTATTAATAGTTTTAATAAAACATATGTTTCATTTTTATAATTTTATAATCTTAAAAAGATAACGATTTTCATTTATTTATATTAAATTTTTTATTTATTAATTTTTTATTTTAAATAGATTTTAAACTTGAATTATTTTAAACATTAAAAAAAATAATTACCATTGAAGAGGTAAAAAAATTAAAATTATAAATATGAGATTAGTGTTTTACTTTATGACAATGAAAATAATTTTGCTAATAGATAATTTTTTATTAATATATACATATATCTAATGAATTTTTTAATAATTTGTCTTTTACACTTTGAATATTTTTACAACACCCTTTTAAAATATAATTTTCTAATTATTATTTAAAATTTAAATAATTCTAATTACTTTAAATTTAAATTTACTTTTATTATTGCATTAAATTTGTTTTAAATTATTTATAACTCATTCATAATCATACCTATTTCTTATATTTTTATTAAACAATAATTTATTATAAAATTTTCTAAAATTAAATAATAATTTTGTATTTATTTTCATTTTTATCATTATTTATATTTATATTTATTTTAATATTAAGTCACATTTTAAATATTTTTTTATAATAAAATTAAATTTATTAATATTAATAATGTATTTTTGTTATACTAAAAATTTTTAACAGTAATTTTAGAATATAAGATAATATTTTAATTTTAGTTTTAGTTTAAATAATTTTTTATTATAATTTTAGTAATATAAAAATTCTTTATAGAAATATATTAAATAAACAACTAACACATGCATTATGCGTGACAAACTAGTTAGAATATAATTTAATTAAATTTTACCAAAATTTTAATTTGGTAAAAATGAAGAATAATTTTAAAATTGTTATGATTATTAAGTGGATGTCCATTAAGATCAATATAAGTTTTGATGTACTTTAAATTCTAATAGTCATTAGAATTAAATCTCTACTTTATTTATACTTCTTATGCTTATAAATAGAGACTTTGGAGAAGCTTTGTAAATATTTTGATTGATTAATAAAATACACTCTCTCTTCTGCTCTCCCATTCTCTTTGTTTTTTATTTTCTGTCTTTTTATTTTATAACACCTTATCAGCACAATCTTGCTCAAAGTGATAAAAACTTTTATCGATGATCAAATTTATTCTCCATGATTTCCAAGATCTTAGAAGGCAAGATGCAAAGTTTTTGCAGGAAGTTTCTTTTATTTAAAGTTTCATATTTGATTATTTTTAGATAATTTATGATCAATTATAATTATTTTGATTAACTTTTTTTTTTATTTTTATGTTATTAAGGATGGTGAAGGATTTGATATCGCTATCTATATGAAATTGTGATTGGATTCAAAGTCTACTATTGGAGTTTAAATTTGATTATTTGTTGATAAAATCATCAAGAATTCGTTGAATAAGAAACGTACATCAACTTAATTAGATCTCTATCTTTACACTTTTTCTCAATAATAGCATCTTTAGATATTAAATTAATTTGATATATGGTTTAAATATTTGAGATGAATTTATTTTAAGTTTTGGTTCCATGGGTTACTTATTGTTTCAAACATCTTATTTATTCATGAAAATGAATATTGTTTGACTTCTTTATGTTGTTATAGTAGGTTTTATAATTAAATAATGTATTTGGCTTAAAAACATATTATTATGTAAATTTGTGTTGATAAACCTATGAAATTTATAATTGTTCAGTTTTGATTTAGTTTGAATATAAATTATGTTCCATTAATGTCTCTTATTATTTTGGTTATACAATTTGAATTTTTTCAATACTCATACATGCATAGTTCTAAACACAATTTTTTGAGGAATGTCTAAATTGATTTTTGGGTTGGTTCTAATATTAAATTTCAAGTTTAATTGTTGTCATTTTTAGTTCTTGATTTATTTTGGTTGAAAACATTTTCATAAACTTAAAAATAAGAATTACTATATGAATTTGATCGCTTGCATTTCTACGAATCTCGTTTGTATTAACCAATTTTTGTTTGATAAGAAGCATTAAAACAACTTGCCTGGTTTAATTTTGATAAATAACTTATATTTTCTTACTATACAACCCAGAGAAACTTGTTGTTTTCGTAAAGTTGTTAAAGGTGGTTCATACACTTTATATTTGTTAATTATTTAGAGAAATTATATGAGCAATTATAAATGGAAAAGTTTTAGTGAACATGAGATGTATGATTTTGAAGTAAGTTTCATACATGTCTGCAATGGTTTATGATTTTTTTTTGTACGAATATGATAAATGAATGATATCTATATAATCTTATTGGTAAGGAATATGATATATGCTTACATTATTGTTCAATTTTGTTTTTGTACATTCCTTGAAATGAATGTTTGCAATAAATATAACAAATTGTATAATCACTTTTGGTTATTAATGTCAATTTGAACATTTGAAGAGCTTGACATATTCCCTGAAGTGAATATTGCAAATAATTGTTTGCAAATTATATTTCTTTTATTGAGTTAATAACATTATGGACTTCACATTTATGTAGACATTTCCAGAAGTAAATGTCACAATAGTACTTATATGTGGATACAAAGTAAAAGGAATGATGGTAAAATTATCAATTTGTCACAATTTATATTGATATTAATAGTACAATTGAAATGTACGTTAAAGTAAACTAGAAGTTTACTGATACAAATGCATTTACTACTTGGCGTGACAAGTTAGACCATCATGGATCATATATGATGCGAAAATTAATTAAGAATCCATAGACATTCATTAAAGAACCAAGAGATTCTTTAATTTAAAGAACTCTCATTTGTTGTTTGTTCTCAATGAAAACTGATTATTAGAAACTCACTAGCTAAAGTTGAGATTTAATGTCTTGTATTTCTGAAATGAATATGGGTCCATTCATCCACCATGTGGATTTTGAAATTATATGATTTTGGTAGATGCATCTACAAAATAATCACATGTGTTATCAACTCGCAACCTGTCGTTTGCAAGATTGCTTGTTTAAATGATTAATTTTAGATTATGCAGTTAAAACAATTCATCTTGTTAATGTTGGTGAGTTTATATCCCAAGCTTTCTATAATTATTGTATGTCAATCAGGAAAAAAGTTGAACATCCTGTAGCTCATATTCACACATAAAACGATTTAGCTGAATTGTTTATCAAATGTCTCCAACTAATAACTAAATCATTACTTATGAGAACAAAGCTTCCTATTTCAGCATGAGATTGTATTGATTTACATGTTGTACGTATCAAATCAATAAATTATAAATACTTCCCATTACAATTGATTTTTGGTCAAGAGCCAAATATTTCCCATATTGCAATTTTTGGATGTGCGGTATATGTTCCAACTACTCCACCACTACGTACAAAGATGGATCATCATAAGAGATTGGGAATGTATATTTATATGAGTCTTCTTATATTATTAAATATTTTTGAGGTATTAATTCGAGATTTAGTTATGAAATGAGTTGTCGGTTTTCCCAACATTAGGGGGAGAGAATAAAAAGCTGGATTAATAAAATACTTGAAATGAATTATCAAAGTCTAAGATCCTCGTACAAAGCAATGTGAACCAAAAGTTCAATAGATAATTCATTTTACAAATCAATTGTCAGATTCATTAAACCTCACATACCAACTGAAAATGCTACAATAGGAATTGATGTCCAAATAGGGCAAACTGTTGTGCAAAAGAAAGTAATCCACGCCTAAAGCATGGAAGACCGGTCGGTTCCAAAGATAAAAATCCTCGTAAAAGAAAAGAAGCAAACATTCAAGATAGTCATATAGTAGAGGCAGGGTTCTTGAAGAAACCCATGACATAAATAATTATAGAACTCAAGAAGAGATTCAGATACCTAAAAGTAAAAATGAAAATGATGAAAATAAAGAAATATCGATAAATTATGTCAATACGAGAAAAAGATGGAACTGAAAAAAATGTAGTTGTCGACAACAATTTTGTTTATAATGTTGTCATTGAAATAAAAAAAGGAAATGAGGATCATGAGCCTAAACCTATTGAGGACTGTAAAAATAGAAAATAATAGCCAAAATGGAAAGACGTAATTCGAGCAAAATTGAATTCACTTTCAGAACGTGAGGTTTTTGGACATGTATCCTAAACACCTAAAGATGTAAAGTCGATAGAATATAAATGGGTATTTGTGTGAAAACGAAATGAAATTGTGAAATCGTAAGATATAAAACTCGACTTGTAGCATAAAGATTTTCGTAAAGGCCTGATATTTATTACAAAGAGACATATTCTTCTGTGGTAGATGCAATCACGTTTAGATGACTTATTAGTCTGGCAGTACATGAAAAACCTTACATGCATCTAATGAATATTGTTACATACTATTTGTATGGTAGACTTGACAGTGAAATTTAAATGAAAATCTTAGAAGGATATAGAGTTTCTTGGGAAAATTGCTCGATCAGACTAAAGAAAATTTTATATAGATTAAAACAATGTGGACGTATGTGGTACAATCTTCTTAATGAATATTTGTTGAAAGAATGTTATAAAAATGATCTAATTTGTCCATGTGTTTGTATAAAAAGGTTTGGATCGAATTTTGTGATAATTATTATTTATGTTGATGATCTTAATATTATTGAAATTTCTAAAGAGCTTCAAAATGCAATAAATTATTTAAAGAATTTGAGATGAAAGATCTTGGAAAAATAATGTTTTGTCTTGGCTTGCAAATCGAGCATTTAAAAGATGAAATTCATGTCCATCAGTCAATTTATACGGAAAAGATCTTAAAGAAGCTTTACATGGATAAAGCGTGTAACATCCCCACTTTAAAAAAAGAAAAAAGAGAAGAAGAATATCTATAGTAGAAGTTCTTAAATAAGTGATCTATAAATAAATAGTAGTACAAAAAATTGTGACGTTTTTAAAAGAAACTGTTAGACATGAAAACACAGAGGATTATTAAGAGTATGTGGTTAATTTAAAAATTTGGTATCGAGTTCAGAGATTAAATTGAATACATTAGAAAAGTATAGAGACTAAAGTGCAATTATCTTATTTTATTTTGATGAAAAGGACTTAATGGTAATTTTTCCATTACTTAAAAAAATAAAAAAATGTCATGATGGCTTTAAATGATATTTTCATTAAATAATTATTATTTAACATTTTATTTAAAATAATAGTAATTTATTAAATATTATAATATATATATAAAGAGAGAAAGATTAGTTTCTTTCTCATCTTTCTCATGAAAGGTTGGGAAAAAAAACAAAACTTATTCCATTATTTTCCTTCAAATTCAACTATAAGGTATGGTTTTTCTTCAAATTTTTGTTAGATTTTGAATTTTTAAAGCTTGTTTTACATATATATACCAATATTTTTTTATTTATCAAGTATTTTGGAAGTTGCCATTAAAGGACATTGATGGAAGCTTAAAAAACTTAAGTGAAATAGATATAATTTTGGATAGGAAATGATTAGAAGATGAGTTCTAGCTTGTTAGAAGTTTGAAAAAGAAACAAAAATGGATGAAAAGTTTATTTGGTATATTTGGCCATATTAAAGGGGAAGTAGAGAACATTGGCCACTTTGTGTAATATTGGTGCTAAATGATAACTAGTGAAGAAGTGAGTACTCCAGTGAAGACGGAATTGAAAACGGATAATCGAGTCGAAAGATATGGGAATTTTGGACTAGGAAACTTAAGTTGCTAACTTAATCAACCATGCATATTTAAGTTTGTTTTTATTAGTTTTAGTTTTAGAATGGATAAATAATGTTGTTTCGTATTGAATTGCTCCTACTGTAGCTAAAAACGAAGAGAACATCTTGAAGGAGAAAGGCGAAGAAAATGAGTAAAGCGATTAAAACTTCGGTTTGTACTAATATCTTATTTTCATCACATAAATCTTTAGAATATATAGTTTACTATGATTAGTTATATTGATTTTATTTTATTTTATTTTTATGAGTTTTGGATGAGTTTGAATGATTTAGTTAATATTTATAAACTTATGTTTCAAGATGAATACTATGTTTCTCATATGATCAAATTAGCAAATTCATGGTTATGATTTGGATTTGAGTATTATGATTTTAGATGATTGATTAACAAAATGATTAATATGTTCTGAATTGGAAGTCTATTTTTACATTAAGCGATATATGATTTGAACATGAAACAGAATTGAAATGAGAATTATATGAAAATAGAATTGAAATGGATCATGAAATTTAGTTTTTATCCCGTTTCACTAAGTTAGACTAAATCAGATATAGTTGGTGTAACACCTCAAACCCGGCCTAGACGTTATGGTCGAATCTAGCGATATCACATGGGAGTGTTTTTGGAAAACCCTTTTCGCTACATGAAAACTGTTACAGTTATTATCTTTAATTTAGTCTAGAGTCATATTTCAAATCGCGGAAGCTTTCAAAACCAATTTAGTTTACGAAAAATCTTAGTTATTTCGATAAAACCATTCTCTAGCATTGCGGTTCTAAAATTCGAATTCACAGTTCAGATCCCAAATCAAAACTAAAAGTCCAAATCCAAGATTACATCCAAAATTCTCAAAATAATTAAGAAGAAATGAAATAAAATGTTTAAACTATAAAACTCATAAGTGGAAAGATGGGGTCACCATTGAGTCCTTTGCTGCACCAATCCAACTACTGCTGGGGATTACCTGGACAGATAAAATAGAAAAGGGTGAGTTTCACAACTTAGTGTGTACATCCCCCACAGTTTAACATGCATACAGACAAATATCAAAAAATAGTCATACTTCGAGCCTGAGCCCTTTACAAAATCAGTATGAGATTTAGCCCATTCAGAAACAGAATCAGATGCATATATAAAGTTGGGCCTTAGCCCACGAAGTCAGATATAGCATGCAACAGATCATATATATAGAAAAATACGCCCACCAACCCTGCACACCAACTTCGTCTAACCCAGCACACCATGTGGGGATAAAATCGACCCACCCATCCCTACACACCAAATATGGGGATAATATCGACCCATCCAACCCTACACACCATAAGGTACCGCAATGCAGCACACGTCATACATATGCAGCTTAGCTGCCAGACAACAGGCTTATGAAGCCTTTCAGATACTTCCTTCACTTCATCAAACCCACCCCAATACAATGTAGCATACAACATGGCATGCTAATAAACAGATTAATAGACATATACCCATATACAGAACAAAACACATATACATGCTAACTAGCACATGCATTAATCATACATCACATAATCAGATTAGATAAACAAAAATTAGAGGTCTAAGTAATGCTTACCGGCCCTATAACTGGTCACAGTCGACTTGGGCTACCTGTGCAACCTTACAGAATATTTCAGAAAAATGGGCTTACATGCCTATGTGACATGCCTGTATGGCCCTACATGCCTGTGTGGCCCACACAGCCCAAATCAGCCTTGGTCGGGTGGACCACATGGCCTGGCCAAAATTCTCACATGCCCGTGTAGTCCACACGGCCTAATTGGTCGAGCCCGTGTCTCGCACACGACCTCGTCGGTCATCACACGGCCGTGTTGTGCTCTAGTGTCGCATGCGCACGGCCTGATTCATCGACCACACAGCCCACCACACGGGCAGTCCACACACCCGTGTGGTGTCGATAGTTTGCTTTTTAGTTTTCGTCGAATCTCATTTTCTGTGTAATCAGAGTACACACCTGGTATCGATTTGAAGCTAACACAACCACGAACACTCCAAAACCTAATATCGAACAACACGTCCCTTAGTTAGTCACTTAAACCAAGTTTTTAAGAACGGGAAAATCCCGAAAGTTAACGATTTCCATACCTCTAATGATCAACGATAGTTCCTTGCTGTCTAAAGTGCTAGCGCCTAAATTGTCTCCTAAATAGAAAAGAGTCTCTTAACCACTCAACAAACATAAAAACAAGACAAAAAGCACCCCAACACTTACCGAATTCGCACCAAACGCAGAGATAAGTAACGACGATGAAAATGACCAAAAACTAATATTAAAATAAAGAAAAAATCGGTAGCAACAAGGGATTTTCGGCTGGAAAGAAAAAGAAAATAGAGAAAATATGGAGAGGGGAAATTTGCAGGGAAAATTCAACAGTGAGAGAGTGGAATGATTTGGGTTACTCCCAAATCCCTTGTTTTGCTCCCGCTAAACCTTAGTTGTTGCAAACACTCAGTATCCCAAGCCAACTCAAGCACTCCCATGGTATTAGTAACAAAAATAATGCCTTCATTCAGACTTGAACCCAAAACATTCCTCACATCCACACTCCTCTTATCCACCAGACCAACAGACCCATTCTTGTAAGCTTTTCCAACCAATTACTTATAAGCCCTATAACCCAAGACAAGTCTTCATACATATAAAAACCAAAATTTTTCCCAAGCTAAGGTTTGAACTCAAGACCTCACACACACACCCAGAACACTTAACCACTGAAGTATATACACAATTGTGTCAATTAATCACAAAAGCCGAAATATAAAATTTGGGGCTTTACAATTGGCATGCCATAGAGTCTTTATATCAGAGAATTTCGATCTCTCCAATTCCTAAAGGGTTGAGGGAGAAAAGGCCAAGTCGGTTAGTTGTTATTATTGTTAGCCCTAATTCCTAGAGGTTCATGGGCAGTCCCATTTCCCAGAGGGTCGTGGACTGTTTTGATAGCCATTGTTGCCGAACAACTCGGGGTGGTGGATTCATATATTTGGTTATGAGTCTAAACTTTAGTACAAGATCTAAATTGAAACAAAAACAAAAACAAAACTTGAATTTATTTGAATTTCCATATTGTGCAAATTAAATTAATTAACGTGATTTGAATTTAATTAAAAAACTTATTTTCTTTATTCGATTTGTCAATATCAAAATATTAACTGTTGATTTTAGAATTTTCTTTTATTGTGATGTTTTTAATGATATTTATAATCATGTTTTAGTTTATTTCTATTAATTAATTTATATTCAATACTTATGTAATGATTTATATGATATTAGCACCATTGAGCATAAAAATTGTTCAGCGTACAATTTGTCTATTTTTCTTTGCGAGGGTAGTTAGATTCGCTAGATTGTTCCAACAATCCGGAGAATCGAAGTTTAGCTCAAACAATGTTGGTGAAGAGTTTACTTTATAGTTGATGTAAATGGCATGTACCTAGGCTTCTATATATATAATATTATGTCGTATATTGAATTTAAATATCTTCATTATGTTTTCTTTGCTAATATTCTATAACTAATGTTTTGGATGAAATAGTAAAGCGTAGAAATCTAGTTTATTGGTATGTTTTGAGAAATCGTAGTGCTGAGAATTGATTTGGGAGATAATTTAAATGTGGATATTTTGTGAAATCTAAATTTTGTAGGAGGTTTTATGTAAAATAGGTAGAAATGCTACTAAAATTTTTATAAAATAATTTTACCACTATGTTTCCTTCAAAAAAAAAGAAGATAGAAAAGTGAGTTGCTTCGGTAATGAAATGTGGCATTTTATATTCGAATCCAACAACTGGGTTTGGTATAAGGTTTCCCAAAACGTATCTATTGAGTACCCTGATGGTTGTATGGTCGTTAGATTGAATTTTGTCCTTGTGAGAATGATGAATATTTCTTGGTCCTGAAGCATGATATCTAAATAACATTGATGTATCTTGCAAACAACATAAGACCTGATATAACTTTTGTTGTAAACTTGTTAGCAAGATTTAGTTATTCTCCAAACATAGACAGTGGAATGGAATTAAACATGTATTCAGATATCTCAGAAGGACCATTAATATGAGATTATTTTATTCAAATGATTCAAAATCTCTATTAGTTGGCTATGCTAATGTTGGTTATTTATCGAATCCACATAAATGTTGATCTCAAATGGGATATTTATTTGCATGTGGGGGTACTGTCATATCATGGCGTTCAACAAAGCAAACATTAACTGCTGCTTCTTCGAATCATGCAGAAATAATTGCAATGCATGAGGCACGTCTAGAGTATGTTTGGCTAAGGTTATTGACCTAACATATCCAGAAGATATGTAATTTGCCTTTACAGAAAAAGATGCCAACTATCTTATATGAAGATAATGCAACATGTATAGCTCAATTGAAGGGTGGTTACATCAAAAGTAACAGAACAAAACATATTTCACCAAAATTATTCTTCACCCATGTTCTTGAGAAAAGAGGTGATATAAATGTTCAACAAATTCGTTCTAATGATAATTTAGCAGATTTTTTTTATTAAAGTATTGCCAACTTTAATATTTGAAAGACTACTACACATGATTGGAATGCGTCGACTTAAAGATATAATGTCATGTTGCCATAGGGGGAGTCTAAGAACAAGTTGTACTATTTTCCTTTAACTAAGGTTTTGTCCCATTGGGTTTTCTTTGTAAAGGTTTTTAACGAGGCAGCTTGTAATAAAAGATTTTGTACTATTTTTCCTTCATTATGTTTTTATCCCACAGAGTTTTTCCTAAACATTATCTATCAATGGACATCTAAGGGAGAGTGTTATGAATATTTTATTAAATGGATGTTCATCAAGATCAAGATAAGTTTTGATGTAGTTTAAATTCTAATAGTCATTAGAATTAGATCTATACTTCATTTATACTTCTTATGCCTATAAATAGAGACTTTGAAGAAGTATTATAATCATCCCATTTGATCAATAAAATACATTCTCTATTGCTTCCCATATTTTATTTGTTCTTCATTATTTTTATCTCTCTTTATTTTATAACAAAAACTAATTATTTTGTAATTAAAAGGTCATAAAAAATGAAAATTAAAAATAAATAACTAATAAAGGGTAATTTTATATTTTTATTTAAAATACATTGTGTATAACCTTTGGAATGCATTTTTCATTAAACTTGAGTATTTTTTCAAATGTATAAAGATAGTCCGTAACGTTTACATTTTTTTATTAAATCAATCATCAAAATTTCAAAAAAAGTTGAATTGGTGCTTTTTAACAAAAATATCGACTAAAACGTTAAAATTTTGAACATGCCAGCTCATATGGCAATCTATGCATACTTCATGTATTTTTTTTTGAATTATTTGTTCTTTTTAAATTATTTCTTAACGTGACATGTACGATAAATAGTATCATGTCAACATGAAGTATACACGAACTACCATGCAAGTTGCCACACTAACATCGTTAAAAAAATTTATGTTTTAGACAATATTTCCATTAAAAAAAAATCAAAATGACACTTTTTGAAAGCTTAATGGTCAAATTTAACTCAATAAAAAATAAGAGCCAAATTGGCAAAAAAATATCAATATTAAGGGCTAAATCTATCATTATGCCTTTTTCAAACCAAAGTGATAGTTTATATAATATGTTTAAGTAGTTCATAAATAATTAAAAATTAGTAAAACGGAAAAGAATAGATTTTTAAATAAAAATAAACATAGTCATTAGTTGTAGAAATGCAGAGTTGTAAAGAGATTATAAGAAACCAAGGTTTCACTATGTTAGTTAAAAATTGTTTGATTAAAAAAGGGGAGGGGAGATATTAATGTACTGAAATGCAATGAATTTATGCCATTGTGGCTCAAGGCATGAGTTCTTTCCCGGAAGACATTAGTGTCAGAGATGTTTATAGGGGGATAGGTTCCAGTTAGAGCTGCAGAAATTCAGATACATGGAAATGTATGTACCTAATGAGTAATATCCAACAGTTGGGGAAGAAAGAGCTTATTCCAGGCAGGGAGGAAAATGGGGGCATCTTTTTGCTTTATGTCAAAAGGGCAATAACCACAAGTACCCCCCTTTGATTTCGGGGGAAAGTGGACCCTTTTGGTTCAAATCAGTGTTTGTTCAACTATGAAGCTCCTGCTGATGTTGTGTTATAGGATTTCTTACTTGCAAACAGAATCAAATACATAATTGATTATGAAGCAACTTTTAAAGCAGGAATAGAATTTTTTCAAAGTCATTGCTAAATGATGACATGATATACAGAAATTGGAAATATTCTATCCATTTCCCAAATACACCATGGGTTATAAATAGGATACTATATACATAATTGTCACCATCCATCTACTGATATTAGACCCAAGGAGATTGCTAAGCACTGTCAAGCTTTCATCTTCTCCCTTGTAACCCATCATCTACTGCATTACAATCCCAGGCTTTCAATGTGCCCAGAACGGTTTAGCTGGAGTGCGCTTCAGTGCCTTCACTGCCAAAGGATTGCCCTTGCTCTGCCAAAAAAACAACTGTTTAAAACTTCAATTGAAACAAATAGAATGAAAGGATTGATGACTTTGGACTTAAGCGTACCATCAAGCAGGTGCCTTCATGTATGTTGCAGACAGGGTAGTCATGAGGGCAGCAGCTGTAGCGATCTTCGCAGCAAGTGGCAGCCTCGAGTGGGCAGCATCCCCAAGCAAAGCAGTAGTTATAGTACTCGTATATGCAGCAGCAGGTATTGCTCTCGGGACAGGAATAATAACTATCGCACACGGTCGGAGGCTTTATAGGAGATGGTGGAGACGGTCCGGGATTGGGGGGATTTTCACCTGTTTTGATCGGATAAGAGGCTTCCATCGCGATCCCACATTTGCCAGTTACGGTATTGGCCACATTCCTTGCCATCCTGATATAGCCTGCTTCTCCCCAGCTGCTTCCCCATGAGTTCTTTACAATCCAATAGTCTTTACCTTTCTCTGTGCCATATCCAACAGCAGTGACACCGTGGTCTAGTTGTGTTCCACATTTTCCATCAAATATACCCTGGAAAAAATCGTAAAAATGTCATTTATCGGACAGTGCTCGGACTTTGATAAGCCAGTTGTGTTCTTGCAGAAACTAGTAATTTTGATGGATGCAGAATCTTACTGATTGATATAACTGGAAACTCCTTCCTCCTGCCTCAATGGCAACGCTCACCGGTTGATTCGCGACTGCCTTTTTCAATGCTTTCTCGTCATTTACCGGAACATCCTCATAATCATTGATCGAAACAACTTTAGCATTTTTCTGCAAGGTGATTAAAAACACCAAGATTCAGCAAGGAAATTGAAATTCTATCTTTGTTCCTTTCCCAACTCTAAAAAAAATATGAAACCTACCCGGTAAGGGTCACATGTACCGTCACGAGCGGCGTAAGGGTAATCTTCTTCGGTGTCAATGCCACCATTTTTGATGATGAATTCAAAGGCATAATCCATGAGACCCCCATTGCAACCTTCATTGTAAGATGTATCACAATCCACCAACTCCTGCTCAGATAGTGAAAGGAGTTCGCCTGTAACAATCTGGTTTATCCCTTCCACAGCAGCAATAGTCGAGAAAGCCCAGCAACTCCCTGTATTTAACATTAAATTCTCAGTAAAATCATCTTATTACAAACATGTAATAACTATTTAATATATTATATAAAAACATTGGAATCTATCAATTCATTAAGCTGTCTATATCTTATATGGTTCAACTTTTACAGTGGAGTAAGCCCCTGAACTTTCGTGCAAGGAACCTTACTCCTTACCCCACAGAAAGCAGCCACCTCAAGCACTAACACTTCCACTAACTGCAGGGCTGCGGAAGCATCCTTATATCCGACACAATACTACTATAGGTCATAGTTCATGGGTCGGGTCTAACTTTCCGCGAACCGTTGCATCTGTTCAAAATGCTCCCACTCTATAAATCCATCAAAATTTCGGACAAAATCGGATGATAAAACTGTACTTCTGAAGTCGACAAATATATTTATATATTTATATATTTTAACCTAATTAACTCAAAAAATAAGTAAATTAATCTATATATATTAAATCAAAAAATAAATCAATCTTTTTTTGTTAAATATTTTATCCTATTAAAAACTAATACCACTGAACGAATAATAATACAGTGAGTCACTTATTAGACCGAAATCAATTTTTAACTTATGAGACCGAAATCAATTTTTAAGTTACTTACTTTTACCTTATATAAGAAACCTACATATATCCAATACTCCACCTCAAAATCTGAATAACCAAACAGAACCCACAAAGCAAAGGTTTCTAAGATAAGGACAGATACAGGAACCTTCCCTGAAACATCGGAACTAAGTTATTTGTTTAATTTTTTTTTTGTTCTTTCTCTCCAGGTTTTACAGTTGGCTCAAAATAATTACAGTCTATCTGGCGGCAGAAGACATGGATAGATTCATTTGACAGAAACAAAACAAAATCATCTGAAAGTATAAGTTAAAATGCTAGTTTTCAGACAGACAAGAGAAGCATCCATAAAAGAAAATTGAGAGAGAAACTTACCGCAACTTCCTTGATCTTTGACTTCAGCGACAGCCCCTTTTTCCCTCCAATCAACGGAATCGGGCAACTTTTGGCCGAGAAGCGGGGCGTATCGGTCACTGGCCTTGGAAACTTTCCGGTTGGGTTTCTTGATTCCCAAGTAGATGGCTCGGTACTCCTCGTTGGTAAGATCAGCAAAGCGGTTCAAACCAACCTTAAAACTGTGACTCTCATCGGCGTTATGTTCATCGATGAACCTAAGGTTATCCTTAAAAATCTGGAGCCTCCTCTCTTTCTCACCCAAACCGTTGTATGTTTTTCCATGCTTTACAAGCCACTCCTCGTACATGGCCATAACTTCGTCGTCTGTTCTCCAACTAGACGTTGACTTGTCGGGATGGGCTTCATCGTAGGATATAATGGACATGTCGGAAGCTGATGATAAAGTGAACATCATCAGCAAAAGCATAGCCATAACCGATCCCTGAGAACCCATCTTGTCTGAGAAAAAGAAAAAGGAGAAAAGGAATAGGATTTTGAATGTGTGGGGGAGAAGAAAGGCGAGAGACAGTAGGCTTATAAAGAAAAAAAGAAGATTAATGGTAGTAACCCAATGTGAAACTTGGTAAATTCAGTGTATTCCCCTAGTTGGAAAAATAAATTAATAAACAATTAAAATACGATAAAATGGGGGTGATAACAGTACAGCGGAGAAGCATGTGGATGCGATTTGATAGGTAGAGCAAAGAGAAAGAGCAGCCCAGCCCACGAAGATAGGAGCTTTTGTAAATAATTCAGACAGTTGCACAACCTTTTAAGGGGAGAGTGAGTTGGCACGTTAAACTTGAAATTGATCGCCAAACTTTGGGTGATTTTGGATTGGCCACGCAGGTTAACTTTCAACTCTATAAAGTCCAAACCTTAACCTCAATCAATACCATTAATAAGAGTTGTTGTTATACCTCAATCACAGTAATTCTAAAAAAAATTATATTTAAAATAAGATATATTATTTAATTTTTAAAAAATAATATATATAATTAAATTTAAAAAATTAATTTAATTTTAAATTTATTATTCAATTAAAGTTTTATGTTTTTTTTATATAATTTTAATTTCATTATGCAATCTATGATAATGGGAAAGTTTTTTTAGTGTATAATATTTTACTAAATTTTATTATACTGATAAAAACTAATGTTAAAATTATATTCATAAAAAATTTAATAATTGAGTTATAAATAAAACTTTCACAATATTTTTATTTTTATTTGGTTTAGTTAAATATTTAATATAAAAATAACATTAATTAGATTAATATTTATTATTATTTTAAAAAAATAAATTTTAAGTAATTTTCCTAATAATATTACCAATAGAAGTGTTTTGTTTTAGATAATATTTGGAAAATAGAGAAAAAAAAAAGGTTTGGCACCCTTGAGAAAAACTTTGAAGACCACAAAAGATATATGTGTTTGGATTGAAGTTGTAAAAGTGTAGGACCCAATGGAAGTTGGGGAATATATATATATATATGCATCAACAATTTAGGTGCTGACCTCCCCACATTTCACTTTCAATATTAGATGATAGGATAGGCGCCCCAATTGTGGAGTCATTCACGCCTTCTCTATTTCTTCAGCAATTAAACGACTTCCATCAAAATATCTTTTACGAAACATTAGATTTTTTTTATATTAATAATTTTTTATTTTATTTTCAGTAATAATGCTTCATCGTTAGGAAAAAAGGAATATAATTTCTGGGTATTTGAAAAGTAAAATAATATGGTGACATTGACCCCAAAAGTGATATGGCATAGGATGTTGTTGTACCCATATAATTGATTAGGACGGAGACAAGCAACTTAAATTTGGACTGTTTTATCAAAGAATCCAACCAATTTGCTTATTATCATATCATTGATTTCCTTAATTTATGCTGCTATGGCCAATATATCCTATATAAATCAACTACAACAATATTCATTAAATTAAGGCTAAGTTTTTTATTTTTGTCATTTAACTATCAAATATCAAATGTTATAATATAGTCATTCACGTTATTACTGAAGTGATTAATTTAATCATTAAATTACACGTCTGATCTTATGTTGAATAATTTAAAATGAAAATTTTAAAGAAAAATTGATGTTGTAAAAGTGGCTGTTATAAAATATTGATTATGAGGTTTTTAAAGTTTTTACAAAAGTTATATCTTTCACTGTTTTTCTTCTTCTTTTTTTTTTCAGTTTTAACATATATTTTTTTTTAGTTTTTACTTTTAGAAGTGTTGGAAAATATAAAACTGACAATTTGGTGCTAGATGGAATGCCTACTCTCCTAACCACCAAATTTATATAGAGACGAATTTCATATTTAAAGTGTTGGCATTTTATTAAACAAATTTTTTAGGCTATGTTGATTATAAGGTTGATATTTAACCCATTATAAAAGATCATATTATATGGGAATCTTATATTGCTGATTGAATTGATTCGAAATTACCCAAGACAATCCCTTGAATCATGGACTTTGGATTGGATCATGATTCTGGTTGTTGAGTTATTAAGAGTCTATTTTTATAGTTTCTATTATTATAATATATTAAACTTATTTTATTGTTGTTTTAGTGAGATTGGGATATATCTTCATATGTAAGCAAGTTTTAAAACAAAGCATAGCTATTTTTTTTCTCCAATTTCGAAAAAGGACCAAGAAGAAATATGATAGCATTGTTTTCTAATTGACTATTTACCTAATTGCCCTTGATTAAAATCATACAAAACTCAATATTTACAACCCCATAACCATCTAAATTAAATTGTTATGGTCTAATTATAACATAAATCCTCCTACTTTAAATATTTAAGCCATTATGTTAAGAAAATCAATATTAAGCAACCTTTCCATCTTTTACGATTTAGTCCTTTTTAAAATTAATTAACTATCTAAACGATGAAATTTCTTAACCAAATTTTAATACAACCATAATGACCTTGTAAATATTTAAATAATTAATATTTACAAACTAACACATCGAAATTTGTGGTCCCGAAATTATTGTTTTGACACCACTGAAAAACGGGTTGTTACATGGACGAAGGAAAATGTAACAAGGGAAAGGTTGATAAAAACATTTCTTTTCAAGTCAACAAAGGAATGCCCACTTCCCAGAATGTTAACATAAAAGACCTTTAGGAGCAAATAGTCTTACTCACTTAGAATTTCAATAAGGCTTTCAAAAAACAAGCAAGGAGATTTAAAAGGTTTAAAGTTAGTGCTAATGCTCCCAAGAACAACTTAAAGGGAATTGTGATTAAAGAGGAACTTAAAAAGGATAAAAATAAGGTTATGAATGTCAAGTTTGTGGTTTTATTCAATTAGAATGTGCCATACATGACTTGTATATGACATGGTTTTACTAGCAACACTGGAATTTATAGTTCAATGAAAGAGCTAACGGTATCCTCTTATTGGCATTGTGTGGATTGATAAATATAGAACATGGCCACAGGTTGCTTGTACTCGAATGAGTAATTTATCACATTCATTTGTTTACAATGATCATATTAATCATTAAGAAGACACAATTCTGACAATGAGATAAAATAGGATTGTATTGAGTGAACGGATTTAACTCAAAGAAATTAAGGATATTATATGAAGGTAACACACACATGACAAGGTCATTAGACAAAGCAGTTAGATGAATTTCTTTCGTAAAGAGTATACAATAATGAGTTTTCAATCATAGTACTTCTTGTGGACTGACCCCATGATTAAGTAATTACGAATTATTGGAACAATGCTTTTAGACATAATTGCAATTACTAGAGCCTAATTGTATATGTCCGATTTGTCCCTCTGCTAGCTCAACAAAAGCTTGATCAGACTGCATTTGAATCAGAAGAAAATTCTACAACTTTGGAAATAATTTAATTGAGTCGATTTATTCAATGTGGAATTAAATTAGGTGGTTGTAAGAATTGTTCAACCTAGTGAATTTGATTAAAGAATTTTCTTGAAAAATTAGTTTGGAAAATCTAAGTGATTTTTGGGAAAATTAATTTTGATAAAGTAAAATTAAATTAATAAAATTAATTAAAATTAATATGACATTTTTGGAAATTAATTTTCAAGTTAGACAATTGGCTCAATTTGGTCAGGAGCCCAAAACCGAGACTAAAGGCTAGTTTGGCAATGCTTTTGAAAAGTGCTGTAGAAAAGTGCTTTTGGGAAGTGCTTTTGAAAAGTTTGGTTTAAAATTTGAGTGTTTAGCATTGCTGTCAAAAAATGCTTTTGAGAAATAAAATGTCTATTTTAGACATGTGATTATCAAGTAACAAATATACATTTAAATAATATTTAAATTAGTTAATATTATTATATTTTAATAAGAATATAAAAAAAAATTATTATAACTTCTTGTTAATATTTTAATATATAAAATATAAATTTTAAATATTTTTAAGCAATAAATATTAATTACTTATAAAATTTAATTAGAATATATAAAATATATTTTAAATATTTAAATATAAGTATTAAATATTTTTAATTAGCATTTTAAAAATATTTTTTATTTTTAATTAATGATTTTAACACATTTATAATTAAGTACCAAGAAAAAAAGGGAAAGTACTATGTTATTGGAGGGGTGAAAAAGTAATTAAGCACTAAAAGTGCTTTTGGGAGAGGAAAAGCTAAAAATTTTAGCTTCTACTTTTCAGAAGTGCTTTTTAAAAGCACTTCTGAAAAGCTAAAAACTTCAGCCAAAAGCAGCTTGTTCTGCACAGTTTTTCTTCCAGAAGTGCTTTTGGAGTTAGAAGTGCTTTTGAAAAGCAATGCAGAACTGGCCCTAAGACCCAAAAATTGGTCGAACCAGGACTTGTATGTGAAACTGGGCAAATGGTCCAACCAGTGGCTGGACCAGATCATTCAGGCCATCACTAACCCGAATTAAACCGCTAGAAATCGAACTAGCTCGGGGTGCCGACGGCTGCAACGACGACATTCCGGTGGTTGACAAATGGTCTATGGTGGTGGTTCTTTGGTTGTTGAGGAGTGAAATAATTACACTCCTACTGGGGCTCTACTAGAGAATTTTATTTCAGATTAACTATTCCAAAAATAATATTATTTTAATAGATTTAATATTAAATTTAATTTAATACTTCTCTTAATAGTATTTTATTAATTTAATATTAGAGTGATTATCTTAATATTAAATTTAATGTTTATCTACAAGATAAACATTCTATCTACAAGATAAACATTCTATTAATTTAATAAGATTTAATATTAAATTTAATCTAATATTTATCTTGATAAGCTTATATTAATTTAATATTAAAGTGATTAAGTTTAATCATAGTTGAACTCTCTAAACTCTCCCTATATAAAAAGAGGATTGAGTCATTATTTACACAAACGTGAATTCAAAAAAAAGTTGTAAAGAGAAAATTCATTGAAGAAACTATTTTACAAAATTTCTAGAGATATTTTTCTTATTTATAACTTGGCCCAAAAGTTTAGAAAAATTGCAAAATTATCCCCACTAGTAATCTTTGTGATTTTTTTATTCAAAGCGAGCCCACACTCCGCAAATGTGAGCTTGATGATAGCGGAGAAGACTACTCAATTGAAGTGTTCATCTTAGACGAATCAAAGGTACAATTTTGATTAAGTGTTTATTATTTTAGATATCACAACCAAGTTCTAGTTTTGAAAAAATATTTTAAAACTCTAGTTTTTCTTAAATTCATTTTCCGCTGCATTTTTCAAATCTGATTTTCCAACAACCGTATGTATGCATAATGACGCAACTCGAACTGCTACCTTAGCGCAATCCTAGCTTGGTCCTTCCTGGTGTATCCATTTTTAAAGCAGAACTTGAAACATAAGCAAACAATTGTAAGTTTAAATGAATTTAGTAGGTTTTAACCCAGATTACCTTGAAGCATTTGTTGTTTAATTTCTCATCTTGAAGATTCTAGATTTCCTTTCTGTCTTTGGCGGATACTTTCTTAATATCTAGTGTATACATATACGCCAACTTCTATACAACCGTTCTAAACACATTTCACTCATTGAGTAGATTCCAGACTTCACCATTCAATACAAATCTCATTCCTTTTCGAAAAACAAATCACTTCTCAGAAAGATATTAGTGGATACTAATACTAACTAATCTTTTAAGATGAACTTCATACATATCCTACTTTTGGCAGATTCTCATACTAAAATAGCAATGATCAAATTACCAGTCAGATCATATCTTAAATCAACCCAAATCACAACTTATTCTGGTGGATGAAATCTTTTAAGTCATCCTATGGAATCCCAGACAACTATGTTACATATCATGAGAACGCTCTGATTTGACGGATAACTTATACTTCAAATAACCTTTTTATATATAGCATGAAACACTCAGATTTGGCTAATATTGGATAATTCAGATTACTTCCTTACATAACATAAATAAATTCAAATCTAAAAAACTCTTAGACTACTCATAATTATGAATACGCCAAATTACTTGTACTCACAAACTACTACGGCAGATTTAGCCTTCAGAAACACTGTTGAGAACTCTTTCAGGAAATGTTTTTAAGTTATATTCAATTTCATCACAAGGCTATCTAAACAGAGATGTTTTCAAACTTATTCATATCTATATCACAAAGTTATCTAGTGAAGAAGTCTCTAAACTTATCCTGATTTCACCACAAAGGCAGTTATCTAGATCTTACCTTAAGGGTGTTACAGAATACGCCACACAGTCATCACAGAATACTCCACAAAGGCTTTACAGAATACACCACACAGGCTTTACCAAATACTCCACCAAGGCTTTATAGAAAATTACGTGTTTATTGTCCCGACGGACTATCTTAAAGGGTGCCACAGATTTCTCTCACATGGTCTTGTAAATATTTTTATGTCATGCTCTGCCAATCCATTGTACATCTTACCAGAGGCAACACCATGAGTATTCTCATTGTCATATGATGCCATAGGTCTCTACCACATGGTCTTACACAGATTTACATATAGTGATCTATCAATCCGATTAGCAATGTACCTGCCCTACCGGAGGCATCACAAATGGTGTGTTACTGGTTTAACACAGAAAACACTTACCTAGATTCATTCACACTCCTGACAAATTCATACTCTTCCATACCTGATTTCATATGCATATATACCGCACATCATCTTATTCATGCAGTAACTCATATATCTCATTTGTGGACATGCAACATCTTTACAATACTTTACACACATATACTCACTAGTTATCAAGGATGACATTTACATATGAATTTCTATTGTAAACTAACATACATGAGTTAGGATATAGACTCACCTGAAACTCACATTTACTGTAGTTCGGAGTTCCAAATCCAATCATCCTTTCCGAACCAGCAGCAACAACAAGAGGTTGAAACATCCACCGATTAACCTAAAAATCGTAACTTTCAAGTTAAGAAAGAAGAAATGAATGTTTAAGTTTAAGAAGAAAAACCAAAAGGTGGAGTAGAAAGAAAAAAAACCATTTCCCTGTTCCCTTCTTACAATATATATACTCAATTCCTCTTTGTGGATCTTGACAAGTTTCGAATGTATACATAAATTGTCCTTTAAATGACTTACAAGAATAGGAAGAAATATAAAAGAGAATCCCATGTTAATTTTTTTGGACCAATTAATCCATTTGTTAACTCTCAACCAATCACGGTATAGAACCCGCCTTGCATAGTATTTAAGCAAATCGGGCATACCATACCTTTGGCAATAACTCTCATAAGGCGTGTTCTTTTCTTGTCGTATTCTTTGTTTAGTTGAATAATACCCTTTGATGAAATCCTTAGATACTTTCACGTGCAGATACTTTATGCACCAAACTTTAATTTTCTAGAAGCTTGTAAAATGGCAGGTTATGCTACTATATAGTGCCAAAATAAGTAATTTTCACATTTATACGCCTTCTTCTTGAATCCATCGAATTTGGGGAGTGACATGAAATATGGAAATGCTACTTTGATCAAACATGTGGCTACTAAAGAAAACACTTATTGTAGAAGAATTAAACAACATGACTAAAATAAAAGAAGAGTTTTTTAAAGCCAAGCTTACATTTAAAAAGTTTTCTATCAGTAGAAATAAGCTTTAAGGTTTGTAATTAACTTCAGATTAGAATTTTAGGATGGATTAACTACTTATTAACCAATTATTACCTCCTGACCTCTAATTAACTGATCGGTTGGTTGATACTCGCTTATCTTTCAACCTCGCTCATCTCTTGACCTCATATAGCCTATGATAACTTTCTAGGATTGTCAAGCCTAGGGTTTAAGAACATGTAATCTATACCAATGAACACTCTCGGGAAAACCTCAATCTTTTGTTAATCATATTGATAAACCGTAAAATATACATATTTTTACCCCATGTTTAATGCATTTTATGGATGATTTCTCATTAGAATTGGTGAATTCGATGCTCCTAATGCTTTAATTTCATGTTTTGTACTTAGGAGAGCATAGGAGAGCGAAAGGAACGAGAAACAAGCCAAAAACGGAGAAAATGGGCCAAAGTACGAAATCATCACGGCCTGGACCTCCTCACACGAACAGACCACACGGCCGTGTCAATTTGGCAGGATCAAACACGGCCTGAAGTAATCGAACAATGGCGTGTGCCACAGGCGTGTTTCTAATGAGCCCAAGTTGAGTCCAATTCGAAAAAAGGCCAATTTTGAGGGTTTCTAAGTATTCCAAAGCCTATAAATACACCCTAGAGGAGGAGGAAAATGGAGGCGGAGAAGGGGGAGTAAGGAATTACTCCAAAGAAGCCGATTGACCTATCTCAGAAGCCGATTGACCCATCTTAGAAGCCGGATTCATCATCAAAATTGAAGATCTCTTCTCAATTTCCCTTCAGGAGTTTTGGGTTTTCTTTATGTTTTGTATTCTTTATTCTTCTGAGATGTTTTCTTATTTAGTTATGAACTAAAACCCCTAAATACTTAAGGGGAATGAAACCTAAGACGAATCTTCTTATTATTTTTTGAATCATATGATAAATATTTAACTTGTTCTTAATATGTGTTATTAATTCTTGTTTTGATATCTCAGGATACTGATTCAAGACATGCTCTTATTCAGAGGAGGAATAGACCCTGCCTAAGAGTACATTTGTTGTAATTAAGCAGAGTTGATTGCACGCCTAGACATAGGGTGACAAGATTTCGCCAGATTAGGGTGAAACCTAATAAGGGAATCCATAGATTGAGTTAATGTAACCCTAGAGTGTTAATTAGAGAAAAGTCTCGGTTATTCAATCTAGGGATTAGACGTTATTAGTCTTGAACAGAGATAATAACATAACTTAGGGATATCTACGGAACAAGTTGAATGAATAAATCATCCAATTCGGAGCCAGAATAACAAGTAAAGTCTAGGTGAATTTTTCCTTAGGTATTGTCTTAAGTCAATTGATTTTTCCCAAAAGCAATTCCCCAGCGCGTTCTTAGTTTAGATAATTAGTTAATTAAAACAAAACCTCTTTATTCTTAGGTTAGATAATAAAAAGATAGTCATTACTAGTACTTTTAGTTCCTTTGGGTTCGACAATTCGATCTTGCTAAAACTATACTACTGTTCGATAGGTACACTTGCCAAATCACAATAATAGTTAGTCTAAGAATGAGTAATTATAAATATTTAAAACCTATCATAAAATCACGCGATCACATATCCCCATCCACTTGTTAATCTTCTCTTCATAATCTCAAGTCCAATTGAATAAATCATATGAAGAACACAATTGATTTGGAAGAGAAACAAGATTTGGATAATCGTGCATTTGATATCAAATAGAGCACAGAGTAGCAAATCGATTGATTGAATAAAGAAATAAATCGAATGCAAAGAAAAGATAAATTGCAATACTTCAATAAAATAAATAAACTCATGGATTGAAACCGAATCCAAAAGGAAAAATAACTAGTTTATGAAAAGGCAAAAGAAAATTAATCTACTCGTACTCCTAAACTACTATGGTTTTTTAGTGCGTCTAGGATGACTTAGTTACATCAAACCCCTAATGTCTTATTTATAGAAATGTTAGCAGCCCAACTTAGGTTTTTGGCACGTCCTAGGTCTTTGTATAAGGTTGATTGTGCAGACGAAAATAGCTTTGATATTCTTGAGCATCATGTTGACCTATGTCGTACTAGACAGTTTTTATGGCGCGGCATGACATGTAAATTTTGCCTCCTTGGTTCCGTTTCATGCTTTGACGGATCACGAAACTTATGCATCACTCATCTTTTGCTTCCATGCCAATTAGTTCTTTAATTCTTTGTCTTACACACTCAATTAAACATATTAGCAATACCTAATGCCCGTGTCAGCTTGATGGGTCATAACACTTATAAAATGTGTTAAAAACATTTATTTTGCTAATATTTAATCCTAAGGCCTAAGTACCTAAAATGTAATATAAAATGCTATATTGCTTAGAAAACAAGCTCCTTAAGTATTGAATTGACTTGAATTGACTACTACATTTGACAGTAGGTCACTAACACTAGCTTTAGAGAATTCGCAACAAATGCTGGATCTCAAGCCATTGAATTACTATTGATTACACAACCTATTTGTTCATACAAGCTGACATGTTCGGGCTGCTAACACTAACTTCAAATCAAGATTGCTAACACTAGTTTTAGAGAATATGAAACAATTGTTGAATCTCAAGCCATCCAATTACCCTTAATAACAAATCATGTTTTCCTTTTTGGAAAAATAATGGCATGCCTTTTGCATCTCAATTGTTTACTCAATCCACATGACCTATTATTGAATTTGTGTCATTTCAATCTCTGTAACTATGTACACATTTTCACATTCCAAAACATTTCATATATAAATTGAATCATATAGCATCATCTTGTATTCATTATCCAATTGTATAACCATTTCCAATTTATTCCATACTATATATCTATTCGTATTTATCACAAATCTCACATTTTTTTATTTAGCCCTTTAAATTTCATAAGTTATTAAAATTTTTCATGTATGTAATTTAATAAATATAACAATACAATTCAAACATAATATAAAACAACATAGTAATTTATATATGAACTTGATTGATAAAACAATAACCAACAAGTTGTCAAGGACTAATTCATAATTTCTCATTTTCTTCAATTATCTACCGATTGATTCAAATCCCAATCTGTAATAATTCATTACAATTTATCAATTCCAATAGCCTGGTATCATCCTATTATAGGTATAATTCAGTTCAATTTCACTTTTTAGAAGTTCCCTATAATCGAAACTATCGTAACTTAACAATTTATTGCTTTTGTCATTTTTAAGTTTAAAAGCTAATATTTAAACACCAAAAGCTTCAAATATCATCAATGGAAACTTTTATAAACTTTAACAGCTTTGAAAACAAATATACGAGTTAGCTAAATCGAGTTACAACGATCTAAAAAACATAACAATTACAAGAAACGAGCTAGATTAAGCATACCAGGCAATAAGTTAAAGTTGGAAGCCCTTGACTGATTCTTCTCCAAGGTTTGGCTCTGGTGTTTCGATGGTGAAGATGAAAAAAAATAAAATGCTTTTCATCCTCTCCACTTTCTACTTATTTTATTATACCTAATATACATTATAATATATTTAACTTAATTATAACCTTTATAAAATATAAAACCCATCACCAACTGTCCATACAAGTTCCTAAAATGGTCTATATGCCATATCAGGCCTTGTTTATATACCTTATGAGTCCTTACAAAATTAAAAATTCATAACAATTAACTTTATAACTTATACAATTTAGTCATTATATCTTAACTAACCGATCAATAAAATTACCGGACTAGAAATCAACTCTATAATAGACTCATAAATATTAATAAATAATATTTATTGACTCGATCATCGGAGAACGGAGTTTCGAAACTATCGTTTCTGGTACTACTGAAAAATGGGCTATTACAGTAATATTGTTTTCTCATTATGTGTAAGCCGAAGCCATTCATGATTTGCTTCCCCCTTAGACCTACCGGTACCCTTGTAGTTGGTGGTGGTGCTGCCGAGATTTATGACGGAGGACCTTGGAATTTTGCATCTTGAGCTATCTTACTTCTAGTGGATAGACAAGAATTGAATTAGGCTTAATGGTTAAGACCTAAGCTTTCCCCCTTGAGCTACCTACCTCCCTTTTATTTTCCTTTTATTTTCAGCAGCCTAGGGTAAAAGCTACATCTAAAATATATATGGTTAGGAATAAAAATTAAATAAGAACTAGACTTTAGGCCTAATGGTTAAAATGCTAAGCTTCCCTTTCTAGTGACTCGAGTTTGTGTAACAGTCCATTTTTAGTGAAATTGGAACAGTGGTTTCAGGATCGCAAATTCGAGTCTGCAAGAAAAAAAGTCCCGAAACTCGAGTCCGCAAGAAAAAATTATTTTAAAATTATTTTATGGTCTACTGTATGTTAGGAATATTGTATAAAGAAATTTCATTAGGAAATTTTACTGATTACATGATTATTTGAACCAAATTGCATAAAATGCAAAAGTTGAATTCTAGTAGTTAGAGGGATCAAATAGCTATGGAACTCAAAACTTGAGGTCCTTATATGGTAATTATACAAATAAATGTAGTTAGTAGATAAGCATTCTTAGTCATCCATGGAACATTAATTAAAGAAAAGGATGAAATTGGAAAGTTGAAAAAATGAAAAGATGATAAGTTAATTAAATAAAAGAAAATATCATTTTATTATCATCTTCCTCAAATTTTCTATGGAAACCTTAGCTAAGAGAAAGAAATTCAAGCAAGCTTAATTGGCTAAGTAATCTTGACCCGTTTTTAGTAATTTCTATATTTTCGAGATCGTAATAACCTAAGATAGCTATTTTGGGGATTAATTTGTAAAGTTATCAAAGTATAAAAACTTTTCCATGGATGTTTATGCTAAAATTTTGAAATTTATGGTAGAAAATGAAAGGTTATTGATAGATAAACAACTTTTGTAAAGGAAATTTTCATAAAATTGTGATTTAGGGACTAAATTGAAAAGATGAAAAATTTATGAAATTTTTTTTATTTTTTTAAAATACATGGGCTGTAAATGTTATATGTAAAAATCGGCTAGGCTTGGAACAAGGATTAAATTGCATGAATTTCATTTTCTGAGCCTAGGGACGAAATCATCATTAATTAAAAGTTTAGGGGTAAAATGGTAATTTTACCTAGGATGTGAATTGGATTGAATTTGATATGAATTGTATTAAATTCAGTTAAATTTACTCATATAGATCCAGATAGATATAGTACAGAGTTGGATCTAGGAAAACAAAAAGTATCGAATTAGTAGATTCTCGTGTACGAACAAGTGTCGAGAAAATAAATTCATAAATCCGATAATACTCGGTAAATATTAAATCCCATCTGAATACATGAAATTTAATTAGATATTGGGCTCCTGTATTGGTTGTGGTCATGCATATGTTGCAGACACACCATAGCTCAAAAGAGCATTCCGTTATTAGCTCTCCTGAACTTCTCGTATGATGGTTCTTGTAAGCTTCCCGTTATAGCTCTTCGGAGCATCTTGATAGGTTGTGATCCTACATGTGTTGTGGACACACCTTAGCTCTTATGAGCTTCTGGATTATATGGCTCTTCGTGAGCTTCCCATTAATTGGCTCTTTGTGAGCTTCCCGATATGACTCGCTTGAACTTCCTGATATATGGCCATCCGGAGCTCCCCGATTAATGGCTCTTTAGAGCTACCCGTTATAGGCTTACACAAGCTTCCTGAATATTGCTCTTATGAGCTTTTTATTTAGCTTGGATAAGTTTCCTATTTATGTGCTCTTACAAGCACTCTTGAATATAAATTGACAGACTTACCGTATAGTACACTTTGAGTGTACTGCCCATGTATCCATCAATATTTTAAATGATTCAACAAGTAAATTTTTGGTATGAAATGATATGAATTCATGATGAAATATTATTAAAAAATAAAAAATAAATACTTAAAATACAAGAATATGATACTCATATGTTCATTTGATACTTGGAGTGATATCTATATTCCTTGGTATTTATTTGAATTTATATAACTAACATGCTTGATGAGGATTTATGTGTGGTTAGGCTATTGATTTTATTGATTTGGATGTACTATGAGTTCTTATTTTAGATGAACATGATTAGTAAGTTAATTTCATGTTATACGAACTTACTAAGCATTATATGCTTACTCTGTTTATTTTCCACTATTTTATAGTGCTCGGAAGCTCATAAAGGTTGGAAATCGGTCGGAGCATCATCACCTTATCCTTCATCTTGTTTTGGTATAAATAGAAAACTTATTTTGGTATAATGGCATGTATAGGTTAAATTGGCCAATGATGACATGTATATGGTTGGTTGTAACTAGCCATTAGAATGGCTAGTGATGGCATGTTTGATGTATGTGTATGAGGTTATATCATGTTTAATATATATGTGCTTGGTATGATAAATTGAATTTTGATAAACTTATATGATTATACAAAAAGGTAAGTTTGAATACTTAAATACATGTGATGATATATCATGCATAAGATTGGTTTTGGCTTGGTTTTAATGTCTTGAATTGGTTGGTGAATGTATTAAAGTGTTGTTGTAGGTTGAAGAAAAATTTGGACGAGAAAAGTTGCCTTGAAAATGGCCTATTTTCGTCTAAATAGGTAGACACACGAGCGTGTGTCTAACCATGTGTAACACACGGCCATGCACACGAGTGTGTGGTTTGGCTGTGTGTCCCCTACATCTTTAAAATTGTGAAACAGAATGCCCAGGTATTTTTACACGGGTAGACACAGGCATGTGTCCCAGCCGTGTGTGACACATGGCCTAGCATATGGGCGTGTGGCTTGACCGTGTGACCCAAGTCAATAGCTACCCTAATTTGAAAATAGGTTGGGACACGACCGTGTTCCTCACATTGAATGCCCACACAGCTTGGGACACGGGCGTGTCACTTAGCCGTGTGAGCCACACAGCCTGGACACATGGGCGTGTGTCCCCTAAACCTAAGGAAAATTCTAAAATTTGATGAAAAAAATTCTGAGTTCCTAGTTTAGTCCCGACTTGTTTTAAGTGCATATTTTGGGTCTCTAGAGCCTATATAAGAGACATTATGATTGAATATGATTGATTTCGAATATGAATAGTAAATGTTACGAATTTACTGCATTTGATCTGTAAACTTCGGTAATGCTTTGTAACCCTATTCTAGTGACGGATATGAGTTAGGGGTGTGACAGTTTGAGCTACTCTCCTCCCTTCCATTCCTTTTATTTTTGGACATAATGGATAAATTGCCATGAAGCCTTCTAGGGTTTTCAAACCCTAGGTATTTACTCAATCTTTTCCCAATTAGACTAGGCATATTACTTTGTTCTCAATTCCTGTTAAGATTTATCCTTATTTTATCATATTTCTTCTCTTTTATTTTTCACTCTTCTTTGCATCATATTTTTCATCTTTTTTTTGCTGAATATTTTCCTTTCTCGGATTAAAACATCATCTATTCAATCATTTTTCTACTAGTTTCATAATTTTTGTCTGTAGTATCTTGATCTTTGCCAAGAAATGATAAGTACATGTTGTTCTGAAGTTCAGATTCCAAATTTTCGTAGTATATATATCTGATACTAATCTTTTGTTCAATTAAACAATCTTTTAACGGTTCTTGTAAAATCTTTTGTTAATCTTGACGAATATTTAAATCTATCATTAACTCATGTATAAATATCATTGAAGGACTAGATTGAGGTGAATCAGATCGGATTTGATAGTAAGAACATCGATCAGACTCCTGATAAAAGGTGTGTGTTCTTTACCAAGTGAATCAAGGTAAACTTTGTGTAATATTAGGGTACTTTGATTTTTGCACGACCAAGAACCTTCCACATGTCCTGCCACAAGGTCGTGTCTCTCCTGTAGGGTAACTTTTACGTTTACTACACAGCTATAGTCTCTTACATGGTATTGTAACCCTTCCACACAACCTATAACTTCTCACATGGCCTGGCCAGATAGACGTGTGTCCCTTATTTTACAGTATTACCCAGAATTTTGTGAATTGTTAATTGAGTACATGATATTATATTATAAACATGCTAGAATCTATGAGCTGATGATTGAATTGCTACTATACAATGATGATATGTGAATGTTACATGTCTACTGTCATTGTTTCTTTGATAAACTGATACTGTTATTCTTACCACTGTCTTATCAATTGCATGTTTAGCATGCCTACTATTACTTTTGAACCAGATACATGTTAAGCATGTCTATTACTACTACTATTGAACTGAATACATGTTAAGCATGTCTACTGTTTTCACATGTACTATTACAAGTATGTCATACCGCATTGCATGAGGTAGGACGATTCTAAGGAGAAAAAACTGGAAATTTAATAATCTACAATATTGGTGGTTCATCCACAAATTACTGACAACTTTTATTTGCAAATATGTGCATCTATAACAAGGGGTAGTTTATTTGCAAATTTTTTATTTGAAAATACTGGTGGTTCATCCGCAATTTTTACTATTGGTATTTTATCTGCAAATACTGATGGTTCATCCACAAAATGAAGTATATTGGTTGGAAGAGTTCTGGGGAACTTTTATTATTACATGTAACGCAGTATGGGTAGGATCTTTCCTGTTATTCTTGCATCTATTGACATTCACATACATACTCAAAATAATTGTCGGCTTATGCTTTGTTATACGATTGTGTTTGTTCTAAAAATGGTTTGTTATATACATGCTTACTATTTTGCGCTAACTTGAGATAGGACTCACACTGAGCTTCTTAAGCTCACTCCCCTTTAATTTTCATCTTTTTAGATAACCCATCAGGTTAGGGTGAGGACACGTCATTTGCATGGTCTTGTCTTGGAACCATTTTTTTATAAAGTATTTTTAATAGAAATTTTCTTTATTCAGAAACTGTATTATTTTATTTTTGAATTGTAACATGAGACTTAGGTTTTGGGTTTATATAGCATGCATTACATTTAATTTGAATTTAGAATACTGAAACATGGATTTATAATTAATTATGAATAAAATAATTCTAATTTTTCTTAATTGAAACTAAGTTGAATATCACTTTTTCACTGCTAGATTTTAAATAAATTTTGAATAGTAAATAAATTGGAAATTAACTAAGTTTTCAAAAGCAATCACTATTACAAGGAAAATGTTAAACTTAATTTGTTTTGATTAACACATAAGCTTTTCTAGAAATAGGCTAAGTTTTCTTCTAAGATAAATAAAATTTTTAAAATGACTATTTTGTAAACGTTATTAGATTATTGGCTATTTTGTTGGCCAATGTAATCTTCTTAATTCGGGCCTAACATCTAGGCCAGGTTGGAAGATTACATCTAATCCCAGAACTAAGCCCACTAAACGATTGGTTTGGAGATTCCATAGCTTGGGTTACACTAGGATATTACTGAATTACCTAAGATACACAGAGAGTTAAAAAATCTATGATTATATATTTCATTCTTAGAAATGTAATACTTTTGTTCCTTATTGTGTAGAATCTTACTAAGCTCATCTAAACTTACTATTGTTTTGCATTGGATACATATTCAAAATTATCGATGTTGTAATAGGAGGGACCAAGCCAGACCCCGCCAGCATTGCGCTAAGGTTGTAGCAGCTGTAACATGGGCTGCATTTCAACCTCAAGATACAAGTTGCTCCACACCAAGAACGAGTGTTTGATACCTTAGTGGAGAAAACCAAAATTGTGGAGGAGATCAAACAGGTGGAACGCGAAAAAAAGGATAAGAGTAAGGTTTCGGTTAAGAGAGATTTCAGTTCCACTAGTTCAAATTTTTGTCCTCCGAAACAAACCAAAGAGGGTAGAACACATCAAGGGGTTGTTATGGCTAACTTTCGATATAAGACAACCAACTGTTCATATTATGACAAGAACCATGTGAGTGAGAGCTAGAAAGCGTTAGGTTGACAAGGACCATATGAGCGAGAGCTAGAAAGCGTTAGGTACTTTTTTGAGGTGTGGGTCGACAAAGCATTTGGAAAAAGATTATCCTCGTTGAAACAAGAAAGTGCAAGCTCTGGGCCAAAATTAGACACAAAATTATATAGCAGGTCAGTTACCTCTGAAGGGTTGAGGATAAAATAGGGTTGCAAATACCATAGCAACTGGTGCAAATCGAACTAAAGCTAGACAACCTACCCTTATTTATGCTGTTAAAGGTTGTGATGATAGAAATGTGTTTAATGTCATATCAGGTATTTTTACTATTCATTTTATCTCATATTTTTCCTTAATAGACATAGGATACACCATTCATATGTTGCTAGTGATATGATTTATAAATTGGGTTTCAGAGTAGAGGAATCCACTATTGATATTACCTAGTAAGCCCTTTAAGATAATCGATTGTTGTGAATAAGATCTATAAAAGATGTCCAATGGAGGTTCAGGGTGTAGTTTTTCTAGTATATCTTATGGAATTGCCTTTTGGGGAGTTTGATTTAATTATAGGAATGAATTGATTAGTAGAAAACCAAGTTAGCCTGGATTGTGCCACTAAGAGAGTAACCTTGAAAATAATTGAAGGTAGTGAGATTTTTATGGTTGAGGAGTGACAAAACTATTTATCCAATTTAATCTCCGCTATGGTTGTCGAAAAATTAGTTCAGAAAAAGTGTGAGGTTTATCTAGCTTATATGATGGATGTGAATATGAATGTGAATAGCTCTATCATAGATGGTATCTGAACAGTTAAAGAATTGTTAGATGTCTTTCCCAAAGAACTACTAGGGTTACCTTCAGATTGTAAGGTAGAATTTGAAATTGAGTTGTTGAAAGAGACTGCTTTGGTGTCCATTTCTCCCTACCGCATGACATCTAAAGAGCTTTAAGAATTTGAAGTCTAACTTCAGTAGCTTTTGGATCATGGGTTTATTAAACTCAGTGTTTCTCTATGGGGAGTCTCGATCTTGTTTGTTAGGAAGAAATATGGCTCCCTAAGTTGTACATTGATTATTGACAGTTGAATAAACTGACCATTAAGAATAAACATCCTCTGCCTAGGATCAACAACTTATTTGATCTATTTCGTGATGACACAATGTTTTCCAAAATAGATATAAGGTCCAAGTACTATCAACTAAAGATAAAAGAGGTAAATGTGCCTAAAACCGCATTTAAGACTCAGTATAGACATTACGAGTTCCTTGTGATACCTTTTAGATTAACCAATACTCCTGCTGCTTTTATGGATCTAATGAACCAAGTGTTTCAACTTTTCCTTGATTAGTTCATTGTTATGTTCATCGATGACACTCTGGTTTATTCAAAAACCGAATATGATGAACAACTTAGGAAAGTTTTGCAAATCCTCTACGAAAAGAAACTATATGCCAAACTAAGTGCGAATTTTGGCTTAAGAAAGTTATATTTCTCGGGCATGTGGTATCCACAGAGGGTATCCGTGTAGATCCGAAAAATATAGAGGAGATTCTAAAATGTAAACAACCCAAAAATATTATTGAAATCTGAAGTTTCCTTGGTTTAGTCGAGTATTATCGTAGATTTGTTGAAGGGTTCTCTTTGATTGCCGCTTCACTAATTAAGTTTTTCACCCCCCATATTTTATTTATTTAATTACGTTAGTTTATGACATAAGAAATTACATGGCCTAGTATTCTTTTATTTAATTTTTGAGAATTCCAAGTAGGTCAAACCCCCTTAACCATCCACCTCACTTGCCTTGTGGGCAAGGATTCTTTTTCTTTTACTCTTATGATCCACTTTTGGTGCCTTTGTCCCCCATATTGCCTTTTTCCATCATTTACCATACCTTCGTCTGCCACGCACCTAAACACATATTTATTTTTATTTTTCTTTCTTCTTCTCCCTTTACTCCCCTCTTCATTGCTCCCCCCTTTATCCTATTTTCTTTTGTTTTAACCACCCCTTCTTATCATTTCTCCTTCAATCTGCCACATTTAAAGGCTACCAAACCACCACTTCACTGTCGTCACCGCCGTTACCGTCGACCACATCTAAATTCTCTGTTTCTTCTTTTTTTTCTCCTCCTCTTCTCGTAACTGATTTTTCTAATCCCTAAATTCTAATATTTTGTTCATAAAATAGAGTATATCACATCCTATTTCTAATTCTTTTGTTTTTTTATATTGTGTTATTTTCTATCTAGTTGTGAATACTCCTCTATAATCAACTTCCCGTGGAAAGTTGTTAAGCCCTTATTCCTTCGATATTATGTAAGTTTAGACGATCCTATATCTATGATATTCTTTCATTTATTTATATATATATTCGATAAGGATAATACTAATCATTCGGTTTATTGGATATTATGAAGTGATATTCAAAAATCTCGAATCCGTACCTCCATTTTTAGAAGTGTGCGATTGTACATCGATTACGTAAGTATTTTACCAAATTGCAAATCGAGGATTATTCATTAAAATAACTTGTCATACTATGGTATGAATTGTTTATATGTAAGGATTCAAGATTTGATCTCTTCCTTTAGAAATTGGAATCTAAGACGTTAATGGATTTGTGAAATCAAGTGTCGGGATTTTCCTTGATAAAATATATGATATTGTTTTTATTCGAGATCAATATATATATGAAAGGATTAAATAGTTATTTAATAAAATTTCTGAAAATCAAAATTAGACGAATACGCTAAGTATTCATATGGATTGATAAAATCTGATAAAAAGGAAGATGCCAAGTAAGTAATTCCAAAACTTTAGATTTGTGATTTTTGTATGTGATTATGTGATTTTTCTGATAAACATGATATTGTATGTTTTCCTAATACTCATGATATGTGATATATGGCGATATTGATTATACATGTATTATAAACATGGCATTGATTTATTGATATTTTGTTTCGCATGTTGAGCATGATATTATTCTAATTATGATTCGCATGTTAAGCATGTCATTATTCTGATTCTGATTTGCATGTTAAACATGTCACTGTGATAAACCATAATAAGATCTGATTCGCATGTAAAGCATGTGTACTGAAATTCTGTTCTATATGCCATATCAAATGCAAGGACTTGAGATAATATTGTATAGAGGAAGATTTTGGCAATTTAGTAATCTACAATTTTTGGTGGTTTCACTACAATATTCTATATCTAGTAGTATATTTACATTATCTGGTGGCTCAACCACAATATTCAGTTTCTGGTAGCTCGACTACAATATTTAGTGGCTTGTCCACATTATTGGTGTATTATTGCATGAACGTGTTCTGAGAAACTCATTATGTTGTGTAGCGGAGATAGACTGGAACTATTTTCTGAAAAATCTGCATTGTTTCTGCAAAAGCATTGCATTGACATCGTCATTATACATTCTGATAAATGTGAT